>NC_056751.1:470174077-470314077 GCF_019279795.1 Protopterus annectens
AAGCAATTCCATTAGGCAAAGAGAAAATCATCACCAAACTGCTTGCACATAAACTTAAGAAGGAGGAGGGAAATATAGACTATAGAACAAAAACCGACCAGCTCCGTGAAAGGTCCACCATTTATTGAACAAGAATTAAAAACAATTAAATATATTGCTTATTTTGTACTAAGCGCTTTCACCCATTCTCAATACTGGGTATCATCAGAGTACACATACATTTGAGAATATCTCTCTTAAATACATAAAAGATACAACGTCCTCACATTAAAAGCCAATAAAAATCGTGAATCAATGATATATGCAAATACCTATTAAAATGTATACATATTCATTTAAAAACATAGAGAATATATATATATATATATATATATATATATATATATATATATATATATATATATATATATATATATATATAAAATGTAATAAATTATATATAAATTCATAAATAATTAAATTTTGTACATATAACCATCCATTAAAATATTTAACCCGTCTATCTCAATTTAATTTCTCCAAGACTTTTGGGTTTCTAGTACCATGACAGGAATGGAACCCATTCCAAAGTCAAAGTGTGATTAAAATTCATATTTCCATCTAACAGTGCCAATATTGGAAGACTTTAGTTGATTTAAAACTTTATGTAAGAAAACTGAACTTAAGTATTATTTTCAAGAAGTTCAGGAAATGCAAAATTAAACTATTACTTTTTAAAAAGGAAAAGTGCATTTAACCCTGTTTTACACAGCACCTTGCAAGGGTTTCAATATGTTTGTGAAGACGATTTAAGAAAATGTTTAAATAACAACAAAACCACAGTAGGTTTCACAATTTGACTTCTGATGAGAGGGCTACTTTGAGAGATCTCTCTTTGTATCATATCAATGTAACTTTTTGTATTTTTGTTTTGGGTTTATGGAGATGGGTACCTGTCAAGTCAGACTTTCCCAGTAAACAAATGTCAGATAAATAAAATAAAAATAAATAAAATAATAGAAAGCCATGACTTAAGAATAAGGAAGGCAGACAAATGCAGTGGGTTAGGAATTATGTATGCCAAAGATTGTGTTGAAGCTATTAATTGCATGCTGAATGGCCATTCTTGCTATGAGGAGATCACTTTAAGTTTTATTACTTATAGTTTTGCTGCTATCAATCAGCCATTAATAAACTACACCCACATATTTTTTCTCCAAAAAACTAATGCAAAGAAAAAGAATTGTAGTAATTTCCTAAAAGACTGGAAAGAATTGGGAGGAAGTGGCTGCACAAATTCTGTCGGGGGTGGGGGGGGGGTTTAACCTTCCTTTACACATCATTAAATTGGTTGAAAGATATGGAGTAGTCAGAGAAGAAGGGTAAATTGGTACTGAAAATAATTGAAGGATATCAAACTAGGTAACTTTTATGGCCTTAACCAAGATGGCCCTATCCCTCTATTAGAATTCTTGAGGGTATTGAGTAAGATGACACATCAATTGCTAATATTTAATTGAAGGGATATTTCCATTTAGCAAAGAAATAAAACTCTTTGTATCTTGATTCATGATTTCTATTGGCTTTTAATGTGAGGGCGTTGTGTCTTTTACTTATTTAAGAGATATATTCTGAAATTGATGTGTACTCTGATGATGCCCAGTACTGAGAATGGGTGAAAGCGCTTAGTACAAAATAAGCAATATATTTCATTGTTTTTAATTCTTGTTCAATAAACGGTGGACCTTTCACAGAGCTGGTCGGTTTTTGTTTTACAAGTTGTTTTGTTTTGTTGTCGCAAATATAGACTATAGGCCTGCAAGATGAGACTGTGGTCTTTTGAAGTTATATAATCAGGTTAAAATCCAAAGGTTAATTCTGATTGTGATGATGTGAGGTATTGCCAGCTATGCCAGGAGAAGTAGGGCAGTGGATGTGTAACATATGCCAGCACAGCTAGCTGGAATTTAATAAAGAACTATATGTCATTTGTATATAGTACTGATTTGTACAGATGCTTGTGTTGAAAATGGATTTGTAAAGTTCCTTGTATTAAAAAATGTATCAACACTGTTTCCTGGTGGACAGAAAAAGAAATATACATGCATTATTGTAACTGGTTAACTGTATATTTTTGACAGAGGATACTGGAAGAGAAGAGGTTAATCTCAAACTTTAAAAATAGTAAGAAATTAAATTACTGGGCCTAGGCCATAAAGATGTTATCTCACAGTTTTGAATGAAGCCAGAGACACAATGTCTGCAAGAAATATGGTTTATTAGCTCCTGTAGGAAGAGTGGCAGTGTTTTATGATTTTATGACTTCCAGGAGCTGCAGTAAATCTTAGTAAGACTCTGTGTGTGGGAATTATTGACAGATAGGTGCTAAATCCTGGCAGTTTCTAGCAATAGGGGATTGCATGGGAACCAGACGTCAGATGACCAGATGTATGTATCAGAGATTGTGCTAGAATACATAAGAGAAAAATTGTCGGATCCAGGAGGATAGAAACGTAGATATGGAAGAATTTATTTAGTGACAGAGATGTAAATTGTTTTCAGTCAGAGATATGTACAATGTCTAGGGGATTTAAATATAATCTGGCACATGCCTATATACCTGGCAGATTCACAGATGATGTTATAGAATACTTTGATTAATAAGGGCTCTAAATTTTGGTGTGTAATCTAATGAAAAACAATAGGGGTGGCTTTCTACTGTTTCATGAATATAATGAACAAAAACTGAGGATAGAAAAACAGTTTTCCCAATATTGACAGCTCTGATCAGTTCACTTAACTCATAAGCTAGAACAGAATTCAATGTGTATTTCAGATAAAGACTAAAGAGATACAGACACTATGGAAGGAGAAGAAATATCAAAGGTAATGTTGATGACATGATATAAGGTGTTCATGAGTTAGAAAGAAAGAATATGGGATGGCCACAAATGGGATAAGAAAATGATTGTCATTTAAGTTGAACAACAGGGCAGAGTGCTTACTTTGTGGAAGGAGTTTTACTGCATCCCAGAAACTCTGTTCACATTTTACACAGTACTACATAAATGGCAAAATGCTCCAAACAGACTGCAACAGCAGAGGGTTTTCACTGAGAGTAAGTCTTTGAGATATGATGAAAGTGAAGTTAACTTTATATAACATTTGGTCCTGCCCCAAGATGTGTACCATCTGATAGAAGGATAAGTTGGTTTATCAGTACAAGCAAGTTTACCTGGCATAAATCATTCAGAATTGTGGTCACTGGGGTTTTATGCCTCTTTTGTTACGGTGATACTACTGAAGAGTATTATTTTGATTTAAACTGGCTATTTTCATCATATCGGCTACCATATTTTCACATCTGAAAACTGACCCAGTAAATATTGGTACTCAGATTGGCATTTATGAGCTTGATCTCTGATATAGTCTTTATAAACACAGAAATGCCTGTCATTTTAATGATAATTGGAATATGTATATTCACTGTTGTTTGAAAAATACATGCTAGTGTTTATACTGCTAGGTTAGATTTTATCTTTATTATTACTGACAGTAAAGGTTTGGGTTGCAAATATGTTATACAGATATTTGTATAATTTGATGGGTTTTTTATAGTGTTTACATTTAATAAAGTTGGTTGAAAAGAAAGAACAATGCTTCCTTCAAAACAATTTCCTTGGAAGTTGCTGTGAACTTTGTGGTTCACTTACAGAAGAAAAGGTCCCCTATTATACAGGCCATCTCTATTTACTGAAGAATATCCTTCCCTTTACCACTAAGGTAAATGTAGATGGAGAAACATCACATCGCCCAGAATTTCTGGAAAATTGTTGAATCACAGATCATCGAGCCATGTCACTCTCATGTTTTCACTCCTAACTCTGTTTAAAATAGCTGCTTATAGTAATCATTTGACTCACTGGGGCTAAGCAGTACATTCCTGTTGTTTTTTTTTTAGTCCTGTACATTAGAAAGAAACACTAATTCAGTAATGGGTGGCTGGAAAGTAGAGCCTGTTCATTATTTCAAAAGATGATAGTTGGATGCTACATGTTAATTCAGAAGACATCAGATATAATTCATCTTTTTGCAAATCTAGATGTTTTCAATGTACTACTGAGCTTTCCTCCACTCTTCATAAGAATCTAGCCACCCATCTATCTAAATTGATCTTGGAAATTGTACCTAAAAGGATTTCAGGCAATCATTTAGATTGTGAAGGCTAACGAGTTTTATTTTAAAGTGTTTTAAAATAGTCTTTAACTTTAAATAGTACCAACCATGAATACAAGAGAGAAGAATGAATTATCCTCAAAACAATGGACAGCTGCAGTCTAACCAGCATCACATATTGTGTGTGTGTGTTTGTGTGTGCGTGCACGTTTGTGTGTGTGTGTGTGTGTGTGTGTGTGTGTGTGTGTGTGTGTGTGTGTGTGTGTGTGTGTGTGTGTGTGTGTGTGAGTTAACAAATGCATGATTAAGACTTTGTTTCCAAGCAATCCTTCCATTAGCAAACATCATCTCTGTACTCAGCACCTCAATAGCAAATGCCGACTTTCACTTGTGGTTAAAATATAAGCTATCATCCATTTGTTACAATGTACTGAACATTTCCATTGTTTCCTGTCCTTCCATCCATGTATTCATCTTTCTATCTATCTATCAATCCATCCATTCATTTTCTAAACAACTTACAATGGTCACTGTCAGGGTGGCAGAAAACTAATCACAGTAGACAAGACTTCCTTATCCATAGCAACACACGATGGGAAATATTATCTTATCAGTATGTCTCGAGTCTGGCTCTGGGCCTTTCCAGTAGAACTGTATCTGGTATATGTCATACACTGAAGCAGCATCCTCCCTACGTTCCCAACTACTCTCAGGTGACTCATCTTAGCCCGAAGAAACAATGAGTATTCCCAGAGATCCTCCTGGATTATTGATCTTTTTCATCCTGCCATGAAAATTGAGCTGGCAATCCTGTAGAAAAAATATACATAACTACCACCCCCTGTATCCAGTTCCTCTTTCTTTTGTTCACTACCTAAAGCTTGTGAGCTTAGGCGAGGCAAAGGATTGTTCCCTATCAGAAGTGCATAGATTTCAACTGTCTAACTTTTCATCAACATAAAAATAAAAAATACACTGTTATTCAATGACTAGAATACTGAATTATGAAACTCACTGTAGTACATTTAAACATTTTCACAGACACTCCAGATGGAGACATTGTGCTCACTACAACCATGCTAACTGCATACATCACTACTCCGAAAATACATTTCAAGAAAGCATGAGAATGAACTAAAATTTCAAATCACAAAACCACATTCAATGTAACATGGAAGTGAAAGGCTTTAATAAAATGATAAGCACTCTTGTTCCTCTCTGTAACACAGAGTTGTTAAAAGCTTAATTAACAACAGAGAAGGATTCAAACAATTAAGTTACATATCTAAGAGAATGAAACCAAGGTAAAAAATATTTAAAAATGCTAACAAAAATACATAAACTGCTTTTTTGCAAAAAAAGTTATTAAATATCAGATAAGATTTTTTAGTCAAGAGAGCTTATTTGCAGCTAGTATCAGCTGCCACTTTAGTGCCATTGCTTCCAATTTGTTCTTAAAGTTGTCACTCTGAAACTGGGTTCTAAATTGTTTTAAAAAATAAACAAATTCTTCTCTGCCCGTATAAACCACTGTTGAATTTGTTCTTTTTAATAGCATTTATATGGGCATGAATTTGTTTTGAGAGCTTCCATATAGTTTTACCCACATAGAAGCTTTCATAGCCAACACATCTCTAGTCATATAAACAACCATGTTAGACATACAAATGTAATGACACTGAACTCCAAAGAACAGCAGCCAAATTAAAAAAAAACCTACACGGTCTGTTTCTTCCATGAGCGTGTCGTACCATGATGTGCACACAGTAGCATAGTGTTTTAGATTCAGTAAGTGCCATGTAGTGGTGCACACCATTGCACAAACAAGGTAAACACTGTGGCATACTAATTACAGCATAAGCAGCTGAACTGTATGCTAATCAACCAATCCAACATGGTGGAGCTATTCAACAAGCTATAAAGCAACTGTGCAGACTCAGTGCTGGTTTTCCCTGTGAATTCTAAAATCGACTGGAATACAGACATGGAAAAGAGACTACACTGAAAGAATGTTAGCAGCTGCTGCTGCTTTAATTAATTTGTGTGTGCAACAGGCTGAAGTCGATGCTGTTGCCGCTGCCAATAGACCTAGGCCAAGAAGGAGAAGACTTTTCAGGCCTCATTTAACTTTTCAGAACTTACATCATGTGAAAATTGTAGAGCGCTACGGCATGGATAGAGGCACACTACAGGAGCTCTGCAGCCTCTGGTGTCCTCAACTCAGAGACAGGGCCAACCGAGGGGAACCCATCCCAATGGAGACAAAGGTACATGTAGCACTTAGAATCTTAGCTACAGGTACCTTTCACAGACTAAAAGGGGACATGCTGGGGGGTGTCACAGGCATCAGCATCCAGGGTCCTCCATCAGTTCCTGAATGCTATGCTCTAACATGACAGTGACCACATATAGTTTCCCTATACTCTTGAGAAAAGGGGCAGAAATATGCAGGAGTTCTACCATGTAGCACACTACCCTGAAGTACTGGGTGTCATAGATTGCACACATGTAGAAATTAAGGCACCACCTGGGGGTCAGGGTAGGCTCTGCATAAACAGAGAGGGCTTCCACTCTATTAACTGTCAAGTTGTGTGTAATGCCAAGACCGTCATCTTCAATGTGTGTGCTGGCAACCCAGGCAGTTACTACAACTCACGTATCTGGCACACCACCCATATGGGTCACATTCGCTAGGTGGGATATCCCGCAGGGTCATTTACTGGGGAATGCAGATTATACACTGGAAGTTTGGCTGACACCCATCAGAAACGTGCGCACACACACACACACACACACACACACACACACACACACTGAAGAATGCCATAATGAGGTACACATTCAAAAAGCAATATCATAGAGCATGTACTTGGGCTGCTGAAGTCATGATTCCAGTACCTAGATACATCTGGGGAGCTCTGCACTACAATCCACTGGCATGTACTGAAATATTCACAGTATGTGCCATGCACAATATCATCCTGAGAAAACAGCTTCAGCCGGATCAGCAAAGGGAAGGAGCACACATTCACCACAAATGCCAAGGTCACCACTGCCATCTTCAGGTGAGTACATACAATGGGAATGTTACCCTTGATAAGTTCAAGTAGATCGTGACAATCAAATTAATTCAGTATTTAAAGTTCAAAAGGTCATCACAGCCACACACAGATGAGGAGTCAGAGGGGAAAGCAGCAGCTGCTGTGGGTGCAGGCAAATGTAGTTGTGCTCAATATGCCCTTGCATTGGCTAAGAAACAACACATAGCACACTCCCTCACCACCTAAGGGCCTAAAATCTTCCTCCTATGCACATACATATACTAACATTGATGCCAGGCAACTCTCACAACCTGTACCTCCACATGTATTGACTGTGTACTGCTTGCATCACACAGAGTTAGTCCTGACTGGTAACTGTTGCATTTATAAGGTAAGTCTTGAATCTGGAGTGCATTGTATAATAATATGAATAGGTTCATAGGTTCATACTAGGCTATCTGCCCTAGGGCATTTATAAGCCTAGCCAGAGTGTGTTTGGCTTTCACCACCCATTTTAAATTAATTTTGCTATGCCCTTTTTCGAGGTTAGTATACTGTGCCTCTGTCTAACAGTGACACAGAAGTGATACCCGGGGTAAACCTACGATCTCCCATCCACTCATCAAGATTCCTCTTGAAGAGTGTCAATGAGGGACTCTGCCTAACCTGGACTGGGATTTTATTCCAGAGTGAAGGGAGCCTCTGGGTTATGAATCTGTCCCTCCAGCATGTCCTATTTATTTCAGTGCTGAGGTTCAAGTCTCTCGAGCACGTAGCTCGATGGGATTTGGATTTTCTGAGGTGCAGCATGTCCATTAATTCCGGGTTGGACATGGCTTTATACGTCAGGCAGAGATCGCCTCTGAGCAGGCGGTATGCCACTGAGTAGAGCTGGAGTTTCTTTAACCGGGCAGCATATGGCATCTGTGTGAGCCCTTTGATCCTCTTGGTGAGGTACTTTTGGGGTCTTTCCAGTTGCTGCAGGTGTCTGGTAAGGTACATGCCAAAAGGGGCATTGTACTCAATTATGGGCCTGATGAGGGATGAGTAAAGAGGCACGATGACCTCCCCTGATCTCAATGTGAATCCCTTCATGATTAGGTGGGCTATATAAAATGTTTTTCTAACCACTTTGGCCACGTGGTTGTCAAATGAGAGATTGCTATCAACCTGGGTCCCCAGGTCCCTAATTACTCTTCTGTACTTAATGGATTACCATCTATGTGGTAATTTGTGGGCACTTTGTTTTTGCCAAAGGGGATGACTATACACTTTTTGGTGTTTAGCTTGAGGCCTTGGCTCTGGCACCAGTTGTCTGTTTCTATGAGGCCCTTTTGGAGGATGCTTGTGTCGGCTGGAGAGTCGATTATGGCGCCCAGTTTGCAGTCATCTGCGAACTTGGTCAGCCACAGTCCTTCCATGTTGGCCTGTACCTCCGAGAAATATATACCGAACAAGAGAGGTCCCAGGACTGAGCCTTGTGGGATGCTACTTGTAACTGGTTTGGAGTCTGACATGGCTCCAGCAATTCTAACCATGTGGGTTCTGTCCTTGAGCCAGTTTGCAACCCATCTAGTGACATAGGGGTTTATATTTAAGCTGGTGAGCTTATCTATAATGCTCGAGTAGGGTATTGTATCAAAGGCTTTTGAGAGGTCCAGGTAGGCTGTGTGGACCACCTTCCCCTCGTCAATGGCCTTGGTGACTGTTTCAAAGAAATCAACCAGGTTTAAGAGGCAGGATCTGCCCTTAACAAAGCTGAACTGGGTAGGATCCAGTGTCTGTAGGTCCCCAATATCTTTATTTATGAGGTCCATGATGATCCTTTCCATAGCTTTGCAGACCAAGCTAGTCAGGCTTATGGGGCAATAGTTTCCAGGATCCGTTGAGGCACCACCTTTGTGGAGAGGGACCACTGTTGCTGTACGCCACTCTTTGGGTACATATTCTGTAGTAAGGCTGAGATTGAACAGTAGTTTTATGTTTGGGTTTAGCTCTTCTTGGAGTTCATGTAGGACACAGCCCGGGACACCGTCTGGTCCCATTGATGCTGTGTTTTTTGCTTTGGAGAGGGCAACTCTTACCTGAGCATCTGAGATGTCAGAGGGGCAGCACTCTGCTGGGATAGATATTTGCCCTTTTGGTGAGAAGGGGAGGAGAAGTTTGCGCTGAACCTGTCAGCTAGGATGTTGGCAATATCTGTGGGTTTGGTGTATTTTTTGTCATTTTGGACTAATTCTGAGCATATCTGGGAATTCCCACCCAGGTTCCTAACATAACTAAAGAAAGCCTTGTGATTATCCTTAGTGTCCTGTGCAATTTTTCTCTCAAAGCTGGCCTTAGACGATTTTATGAGTGCCCATAGTTTTTTGCTAATACTGATCAGAGATGCCTTCCCTTTTTGGAATTTTGTTCAATCATATAGTAGCTTCCTCCTTCTATTGTATAGTTTGTTTATGGCTGGGGTCCACCAGACAGGACGTCTGCCTTTGGAGGATTGGGTCTTGGTTTTATTTGGGATTGCATGATCCATGCATTCCTCAAGGTGTTCATAGAATGCGTTTATAAAGGATTCTGTGGTCTGGGCCGTATTTTCCACAGGCCTGGGGGCTTTGAAGGATTCCACCTCAGTTTTGAGGAGTGTGAAATTTGCTTTAGAGAAGTTTTTCACTGTGGTTTTCAGGGCAGGGGGTGGAGTCGGGATGTGAACATCCAGTGAGATTAGTTTATGGTCTGATCTTACCAGTGAGGGATACACTTCTGGTCTGGAGCATAGAGTCCCCATGTTGGTGATGATCAGGTCCAGTATGTTTTCCCCTCTTGTGGGAGTGGTAACAAGTTGTTCCATAGCATTTGAGTTTATAAATTCTAGGAACCTTTGGGCTAGGGTGTTGGATCTAGAGTAATGCTCCCAGTCTATGTTTGGGTAGTTGAAGTCGCCCAATATAATGGTGTTTGGAGAGACCTTCATATTTTCCAGTGTTCTCAGGAAGGCCGAGTGGGGTTCATGGGTTTGGGAGGGTGGTCTGTAGCAGGCTATAAACTGGAAGGCAGTTTTACCCACTGTTAGTTGCACATGGATAGTCTCTGATGCTTCTTGCTGTGCCACCAACCTGGAGGTGTGGGTATCTTTGATGAATATTGATACTCCCCTTCCTTTTGTGGTTCGGTCCAAGTTTTGGGGCCGAAAAGCATTGTATGAGGTATAACCTGGTAGTGCTGGGGTGCTCTCGGGAGCCTTGAACCAGGTTTCTGTTACTGCACAGATATCAATGTTCTCCATGCTAAGGAGAGTTTTGAGTGTGTGCATCTTGAGGTTTAGACTTCTGGCATTGAGTAGCATTACTCTTAGTTTCTTATCCCTTGTGATACCTATGGAGGTGGGTTTGTCTTTTGAGCCTTGCCTAAAAAAGGCAATATGGGGGTAGCAAGAGCCTTTGCCAATATCCGAAAGCCCAGGGGTGACAGGTGCAAGCTGTCCCTAGCGAAGCATCGTGGCTTGTCGAGCATGTCATCCCAGGCTGACAGGCATTGATCCCTTTGAATGACACCAATACTTAAGCCAATTGTTGAAATTGATCATCTTGTCTTCATATTGTGGCATCATTCTTGGTGAGGGTAATATGCTACTCAAGGTCAGGGTCATACCGGCCTGGGCTACATGCTCAGAGAGCTCCTCTATGTCTCTTTTCATGCAGTCCAGGGAGGTACGTCTCAGGTCATTCACACCAGCATGGACAATGACTGAGTCATATTTGTACTTGCCTTGGAGTGACCTGAGTGCTTGTGTTATGTGGCAGATCCTAGCGCCCGACAGGCAGCTCACCGTGACCTTCTCCTTGTTCAGCCTGGTGAGCGGGACGTCAGTGTGCTTGACGATAGAGTCACCTATTACAAGTGTATCAGGTGTGTTGTTTAGCCTTAAAGGCTGTGACTTTTCGGCACACTGGCTTTGTGAGCTATGTGTTGCACGTGTTTTGTTTAGGGGTAGCGGTTGCTTGGGTGTCTGCTTTGGAGGTCTCTGCTGCTTAGGCAGATTTTTATTTAGAGCCTCCGAGTATGTTTTTGTGTGTTTATGTGTTTGGTTTGCTCTCGTGGTAGGTCTATGTGAGACTGGAATTGCAGTGAGTGTGGTTTCCTTCTCCTCCTGACTGGTTTCACCAGTACTGAGTTGAGAGAGCTTAGCCTCCAATATGGCTAAATGGTTGCATCTCTCACATGTGTTGGAATTTGTTGGGAAGAGGAGAGGGTTGTCTGTGTGCATGCGGCAGTTGTAACATTGCCTCAAGATTCCCAGATTCACCAGCTGGACCGGAGAGGAGATTGACAACTGACCTTTGGACATGCTAGAATAGTATTGGGAATTCCTTTATAATTGAAAAACAAGAGCCAATGGGGAACAAGGTACTCAAGGGGAGTTTGTGAGGGTGTAGTGCTTTTAATTTTTTAGTGCTGACTTATATAATTGCTTTAGTGAGCAAGTGCCAGGTATCTTAAATGCAATGTGTTACAGGTAACTTAAATGCAAAAATGACAAACAGTAACTTTCTTTCAAGTGAAACAAGGAAATAAGTACAGTAAGCAGTGCAGAATTTACTAGGGATCCACAGAAGCACTGAAAAGCCGCGTTTTAGGTGGAATTTGCGTTTCAGGGGAAATAACAAGCAAACAAACAACAAGCATACAAACAAAGCTAGATTCAGCAGGCCTGGATCTAGTCTATGCTACAGCAAACAAGGTGTACCAATTTCAGTAAGAAACAGTTCAAATATGCAGGCACTATAAGCCTTTAACCAGAAATTCCCAGCTCAGAAGGGCAGAGTCCAGCCTCTCCTCCCACAAGAGTGCAGACCACGAACCTTCTTAATGTAAAATAACTGGCCTGAAGCCCAAGTGCTTAAACCAGAACTAATACACTTTTAGAATAACAGACACTGAGCCCTCAGTCAGCAGTTCCCAACTTAGAAGGATGTAAGCTACCTGTCCTATCACCACAGTGCAGGCCACAAACCTTCCTAATGTAAAACAACTGGTCTGAAGCCCAAGTGCTTAATCCAAAAGACTTAGAATGATAGCAACACTTTAATCAAGTTACTACCAAGCAGTAATAAATACACTTGAATACTTTAAAGAATGCCTGGATTAGTGCTCAAGTTATACAAACAAAGCTAGATTCAGCATGCCTGGATCTAGTCTATGCTACAGCAAACAAGATGTACCAATTTCAGTAAGAAGCAGTTCAAATATGCAGGCACTATAAACCTTTAACCAGAAATTCCCAGCTCAGAAGGGCAGAGTCCAGCCTCTCCTCCCACAAGAGTGTAGACCACGAACCCTTTTAATGTAAAATAACTGGCCTGAAGCCCAAGTGCTTAAATCAGAATTAATACACTTTTAGAATAACAGACACTGAGCCCTCAATCAGCAGTTCCCAACTTCGAAGGATGTAAGCTACCTGTTCTGCCACTACAGTGCAGACCACAAACCTTCTTAATGTAAACAACTGTCCTGAAGCCCAAGTGCTTAAACCAGAATTAATATACTTTTAGAATAACAGACACTGAGCCCTCAATCAGCAGTTCCCAACTTAGAAGGATGTAAGCTACCTGTCCTGCCACCGCAGTGCAGGCCACAAACCTTCCTAATGAAAACAACTGGTCTGAAGCCCAAGTGCTTAATCCAAAAGACTTAGAATGATAGCTACACTTTAATCAAGTTACTACCAAGCAGTAATAAATACAATTGAATACTTTAAAGAATGCCTGGATTAGTGCTCAAGTTATACAAACAAAGCTATATTCAGCAGGCCTGGATCTAGTCTATGCTACAGCAAACAAGGTGTACCAATTTCAGTAAGAAGCAGTTTAAATATGCAGGCACTATAAGCCTTTAACCAGAAATTCCCAGCTCAGAAGGGCAGAGTCCAGCCTTTCCTCCCACAAGAGTGCAGACCACAAACCATTTTAATGTAAAATAACTGGCCTGAAGCCCAGGTGCTTAAACCAGAATTAATACACTTTTAGGATAACAGACACTGAGCCCTCAATCAGCAGTTCCCAACTTAGAAGGATGTAAGCTACCTGTTCTGCCACTACAGTGCAGACCGCAAACCTTCTTAATGTAAACAACTGGTCTGAAGCCCAAGTGCTTAAAATAAAAGGCTTAGAATAAGTTACACCAAGCAGTAATAAATACAATTGAGTACTTTTAAGATGACGCAAAAGCAAAATAAAGTAGGAAGAAACACAAATACAGTTAAAGCAGATACATTTTTTTTTTTTTGAGTGAGCAAATGAGATGGGCTCAGGAGTTACAGGACAGAAACAAGTGCAAATGCAGGCCTTCAAATCAGAAAGCTGAGAGAGATGGAAGACTGCCCAAATGGCCAATAACTACAAATTCTGGGCCAGAACCACTCCTTATGTGGTAGACAGGTTACCTAGTGCTTACCACTCCCACTGATAAGCTAGAAGGCTTCCCTCCAACACAGAAAGGCTTGGGGGACTCAGAAGCTTACAAATAGTCCTGGATACAGCAAATCTGTATCTGGAACACTAATTACAGGAAAGGTAGGACACAGGCTTACAATTTTTTTTTTCAGAAAAGTAGCAAAAACAGTAGTAAAAACAATTCACATGCAGTGCAAGCTGGCACACTTGAGTATGTAGCAATATTAGTCCACACACAGTTTGAAAAAATGTAATTAAATTAAAAAGGACTAAAAGCAAGTGCAGACAGGGTTTATTAGGTAGAATGTGGTAAAGAGATGGGACTGGGGGAGTGTCCTAGATCAAATCTACAGTGGGGTGGGCACTGTAAAAGCCACCAAATTTAAACTACAACCAAGAACAGGGAGGGGAGGTGGGGAAAAGTTTCAACAAAGATGTGAGGAATCAGAGTGCAAATTATAAAACCAAAAAAAAAAATATATACTGATCTCTGTATATTTGCAGAATAGTAAGACAACAAATATCTAAGCAACAATTTAGCTCTATAATACACAATAATACAGAAAAATATACTCAGCTCTATATATTTGCAGATAGTCTTGTAAGGCTGTCTCTCAACACACAGGTTCCATTTTAAATGCAAACTGCTGCTATTAACAGGTCAAATTAAGGGAACCTAACACAAGCTATAGAAACCAAAATGAGGGGTGGGGGGGTGGGGAAGACAGTTTCAATAGAGATGTGAGGAATCAGAGTGCAAATTATAAAACCAAAAAAATATATACTGATCTCTGTATATTTGCAGAACAGTAAGACAACAGATATCTAAGCAACAATTTAGCTCTATAATACAGAATAATACAGAAAAATATACTCAGCTCTATATATTTGCAGATAGTCTTGTAAGGCTGTCTCTCAATATACAGGTTCCACTTTAAATGAGCGGCATATCCTTGTATTTCATGACTTGGTACTGTAAGCATTTACAAGATGGGAAATTTGTACAGAAATTACCTTAACATGTGACAGGAGAGACTTATTTCATGTATAGGTGTCCCTAATTAAGTAGTAGGCCTCAGGAACCAAACATTCACACAGTTAGAACTCTCAAAAGTACTGATGATCACTGTATGCCCTCAGTTTAGCACCATACGTTTGTACTGGAAAATCATTACAGAGAGAAGTTAGAAAGTATTGAGTTTCAGACCTCACAACCCTCACAAGCTCATTCACAATAAAGATGGCAAATATCTGTCTGACTTCCTAAGGCCAATATAAGTCAAAGGTACAATTACCAGTTCAACACCACAAATGCAGATATACTAAGCACTATAAGTCAGCTATACACCCTGAGCATCAGACACAATACTTCTTGAAGGCTGTGTTGGCCGAGGCTCTAATAAATTTTTTGAACTGTTGCCAGTGGTATTTATTTACAAGGCTGATGTATCCCTGAATCCAAAAGATAAAAAACAGGGATATGGCACAGTTATCATCGCTTGCACAGGGTATTGTGGGGGGGGGGGCAGGAAGCCTAGGCTGACACAAAAGTTTGGTGAATGTGTGTGACTAAGATAGAGCAGCAGGGAGACATTTGGCCAAACCAACAAATGGCCAGTGAGACAAAATGAGTTTTAATTTGCATGGCTGAACCATGTAACTGTTGTGTCTGTCTGTAGGGGACCTCCAGGTGAAAATGCTGTGTGAGTGTCTGCATGAACACAGCCAAGCTCTTTGCTAGATTTACGTCGTAGTATGTCAGACAGGTGTGAGCTGCGCATGATAGAGGTGGCAGTTCATCACTGTCATCCCCAACCAGGAGAACTGGCTCAGCCAGTAGTTGCACTGGCATGTCCACGCCCAGAGACAGATGCAGTGCTGCTACCTGAAGGTGACTAATGTTTGCTGGATGAGCTCTCTTCACAGTGACATCCAGGACCATGACCCCATGGCCTACCATGTCTGGGTGTGGATAGCTCACCCACTGATGGAACAGTGGAAGCACTGCCACTATGGGAGCATGATCGGGTATGACCACATTGGCTAACAGCAGATGATGTGGCTGACCTATGACCATGAAGATGCTGTTCCCCTCCCAGCAGACATTTCATCACAGACAACACTCTTTCCATGACAGACACCCCTTGTTGTATCACAAACACCTCTCATTTCAGTGTGTCATTCATCTGAACCATTGAATTGGTAACATGGTGGAGACAGTCATGCATGTCAGCCTGTGCCATATCTACAACCCTGAGCATTTGTCTGGAGCACCTATGGGAACGTGCCTGTGTCTCCATCATGGCCCTAAACATACATTGAGTGGCACAGGAAGAGACACCTGGGTCAGGTGCAGGAGGGACAGCAGGTCTCCTCTGAGCACCCCTAACAACACTTCTGCATGACACCTCATCTACACTTTGGCTATGGCTAATGTAAATAAGCACTGAAGCCACAGTAACCACATTTCCCTGATCAATTGCCTTGCCCTCCACCTGTCTAATATCTGTGGACTCTGAAATGGGTAGGCAGAGGCCTACTGGCTGTGTCTGATGGACTTTCAGGGGATGGGTGTATGTCAACTTCAGTGTCAGTTTCAACCTCTGCAGTCCCCTAACTGTGTCTCTGTTTGGCCACCATCATCATCAGAGTCTGCTGATGCAATGACATCAGGTGGCAGTGGTACCACACTTCCACTGTCAGGATCACCTGTGATAAATGCAACAACCATAGGAAAATAATTAATATGTACACTACTATAGTCTAACAAACTAACAGTGGTGCCAGTATTACAGACAGTACAGAATTACACACAACAGGCCTGACATCAACATCACACACTAAAATATTTATTTAAATTGCTCAGCAGTACTGACATAGAATGTTTGGTTTACCATTTACAGATGAGATTCTCCTCTCCAAGCCAGATGGTCCTGGAAGAAGTTAAGCAAATGGTAAGGGCAACATCAACACAATTAACAGTAGAGTAACAGAGGGGGTAATCCTTTTATGCATTTATATGTCCATTAATTATACTTTCAACAAGAATTTTGCTGACATCCCCAACCTAAGTTAATCAATCAGAAAGTGTTGTTAACTGTAGCAACCTTCAACCCCCCCAAAAAAAAAAATTTTGCGACACAGAAGTAATGCATTGATTTCATTTGTTTCACTATAAAACAGTATTCAACTGTTGAGATACCAAGGCCTGCCTGGAAGCTCCTCCTTGGACACGGTTTATTTCCCTGACATTGTTCCACTGACATCCAGTACATGCTGCTCTGCACTTTCCTAGGAGCTGTCTGGATCCCTGAAAAAGAACAGGAACTCTTCATTTTTGTATTAGTGGTGCCTCCATAGCAGGTCCTTCCCCAGTAACCTTCTGATCATGGCCCACTGCAACTGCTCTTCTCTATGCAGATGTGATCATGTCAGTGGCCCTGTGGCACACATGCTCATATGTTCTGCCATGGCCACCCATGGCATTCACATCATCCACAATCTGCCACCAAATTTGCATTCTGCTTGCCATATCTCCCTATCCCCTTTCAAGCAAGAAAGGCATGATGTTGCCTAAAGGCATCCACTATCACCTGATTTTCAGCATCAGTGAAGGGTGGTCTCCGAGGATTGACATACCTGGGTGGCATACTCCTAGGTGTCCTAAAGACAACAGAAGAATAATACACATAAGAATCACATAACTACAAAATAACTGTTCCCAGATAAAACAGAAAAGGTAGCCTCTCAGTATTACCCACTGGAAAAACATAAATCAGTCAAGAGATGTAAAATACGAACAAAAGGCTGGATGCAAATAAAGGAGAGTAACAATAGCAACGTATCCTTGTTTGTGCCATAACAGTAATGCAGCTTGCTCCGCCCCCCCCCAAAAAGAACAGAAAAATGACATATTTTGCTAGCATATCATCTTTGAAATGCTAAAAGTGCTGTCAAAGGAACTGTCCCTAAAGCATTCATATATATTTTTCACAGAGCATTACATTTTCACATATTGGCAATAATGTATACCTGCGAAATGTCTTAACAGGCAAATTCATACAGATTAAAGTGTAAAAGCCTTTGCTTCAGATTTTTCTTAATTACATTGCTTCATATACAGTGTGTAGCTGACAAAAGGCAACCATACCTTTGGAAGTTCAGTAATCCTTTGTGCAGATATATTCCAAAGTAGTAGCATATGTTCAGTTTTCTCCCCATAAACAAGTCTCCTCACCATCAGTTTGCATAGCTACACAGTTGCCATTTTATATAGTGCAGATTCTGGGCTGTTAGCATGGTGAAGATGCAAATGAGGTGTGAAATGATTAGAATGGCTGAATCCCAAATACTTGGATCCATGTAGGGGAAATAAACATACTGTAGGCACTCCCTTAGTGTTTATTTTTAATGAGTTGCAACTATGAATGATTACTGGTTTGGAGAAGGAAAACACAACAGCACTGCAGACTGCCTTATATCCAGTGGGTTTGTCAAGTTAGGTCTACAAAGTGTTAGATGTAAGGTTGGGAATGTAGGTAAGCAGCACACAATTTACAGGCTGTGTTCGGTAACATCCAACCTGCCCGTTATTTGTTGGCAACTGCATATATCACTTCCAGTTAATATCCTCACACATTTTAAGGCCAGTGAAAGAGAATGGCTTAAACACTGCATGTCTCAGATTACTGGTCAGATAACTGAAGAATGGCCAACAACACAGAAAGGTAACATACAGCTGTATATTTGCAAGCAATAATCATAACAGGTCGTCTGACCACTAAGTGCACTACATCTAAATATAATAAATGTGCAAATAATAGTTGTATGGTTTTATATTACTGTAGATGGTGTCGCAGTCGGTTGTGTGCAGAATGATTTCAGTTCCTTGCTGCAAAGCTGTTTGTGTGGCAAAGAGGGACACCCCACCCATCTTGTGTTCTGAAGGTTGATTTGGAGTGAGAGCTCAAATCCAGATCTCTGTAGACATAGCTCATGTAAAACATTAATTTCTGGTGTATATTTCATAGACTGATTTTCCTCATTTCAGCTGCTTGTCTCTTTTTTTGTCTTTTATCCATTTTCTGTCTTGGTTTTTAATTTTTTTTTTTGGGGGGGCAGTGTTTGAGCAATGAGGCACTTAGCACAATCCATACCTCTCAGAATTTTTGCAGAATGTCCAGATTTTTGCCTCATACTTTTGGTCTGTTCCTCAAAAAAAATGAGTTTTTTCTGGATTTTTATGACAAATCTGTGAGGACTGAATTCACTAAATAATGACATGTATTTGAGTTTCAGTCTTCATATCCTTCAGAAAATGCATGGTAGCACAAGACATTTTATTCTAGCAACTTTCTAAATTTATAACTGCAATATTTAAAAATTGTCCCTATTTTTGGGACTTTGCCCTCCCCCCCGTTATTTTTGGCTTTATCCAGATTTTTTGTTCTAAGAGGTTGAGGTGGGTTTGGCTGTGCTTATCTTATTTGTGTGAAGTGTGTCAGTGCTTAAACTTGACAACTGGACCACCCAGGAAGCAGACAAGACCCAGAGAGCCAAAAATAGAAACTGGATACATTCAATTAATTCTATTGGGCACTGTGCAAACCCACTAAATGGGATTGTTTGGCAATTAACAGAGAGACCTTAACAATGATTAATAAAGTTGGAAAAGTAATATAATCAGTCCTGTGGCAGCAGGTGTAAGTATTGGACTGGAGTACAGATGGTTGTGGGTTCTAGTCCAGGGTGTCCAACCTTTTTTTTTACTGTTGTGACATTGCAGTTTATAGCAATGAACTGAAACATAGATAAGTGTTATGTGCTATTTCAACTTTCTTGTGGCAACAGGTACACGTGCACGACTGCCATGCACATGGTCCTGGGTTCTAATACAGGATATTCCATATATTTTAACTGTTATTCCACTTCCTATTATATTCACTCTCAATTATAACACTTTAGAAAGTGGAGCTGATATCAATTATTTGTATGCGGGATGAAATACTATTATTGTCAGATTAACCTTCCAGTTGCAATTATTTCATTAATCACTGCTTGGCACTGCTGCTCTCCACTTACCATCATGCAAATGTGTTGCTCCCATGTGAACACTCCAGTAAATGGGATAATTGGAACTGGCAGAAAAGCATCAGTCTCCATTGCTGGTAGACATGGCTGGCATTAGTGGGGAAGGTGCCAGGTTTAAGGCAAAGAGGTGGGGTGTCCAGGAGTCGTGGATATTTACTGGACTCCTAGTAAAGCACCGCAGCCAAAGGCTTCTGCAGGGTGAGTATTCTGGCTCCCAGTATAAGTCTGAGGCATGGAGTAGTTTAGCCCAGGCTGTATCCAGTACCACTGGTACCCCACACACTGGACAGCAATGTAGGCATCATTTTAATGGTCTACAGAGGAGCAAGAGGGATGCTGTTGACCATTGTTGGAGGAATTTATGACTGTGGACATCCCACAGCTGTATAAATATCGGGTTCCTATCGTGTGATCAAAAATTGTAAACAGTGAATACGTATTGAGTTAACCTGATTGTTCAAAACGTCAAAACATTACGCGATTACGCGCGTAACACGGAAATCGCTGTAGGGGATATTTTCCCTTTACTTCAATGCAGTGCAATCTCAGAGTAGGAATATTTAAGTAGCGGGGGTATGGGAGGTGCAGCCCCGCACATGGGGGGTGCAGGGGGGCTTGCCCCCCTGCCTACAGTATTTAGGTAAGTATAGTTTTTTATTTTTATGTTTTTATTATATTTTTGAAATTTCAAACATTGCTCATATGGTGTCAACCATATGGTGTTCGATGTTTGAAACTTTCGAAAATATAATATAGACCCTAAATATCAACTAAAGAGAGTACCTGTAAGACTTAGAAAGCTGAATATAGGCAAGACTGGTATATATATAATGGTCTTCTGTTCTGTTCTGTCTGTTTTTCCCCAGCTGCCAGAGATTGGGAGTTCAATGTCCAGGCCTATGGGGCTAGACTGGAGAGACTTGGGGAAGCAAGCGGTATGTATGAAGCAGAAGAGAAGTGTTATTGTAACATTAAAAGTTAAATATAGCTTTTTTGGTATTTTATAACATACCTCTCAACTGTACAGATTTTTGCAGAATGTGTAGATTTTTGCCTCATATTTTTGGTCTGTTCCTCATACAATCTGTGGTTTTCTGGCAAATCATTAAAGAGTAAAATCACTTCTTCTTCCAGCTTTTCCCAGTTAGGGGTCGCCACAGTGGATCACCTGTCTGCTCATGATTGGCAGTAGCGTTTTTATGGTGTCGAGTTGCCAGCCTGGCACCCAACCTTCTACAGAAGGCACACTCACGCCTAGGGCCAATTTAGAGTGTCCAATCCACCTACAGCATGTCTTTGGGATGTGGGAGAAAACTGGAGCACCAGGAAGAAACCCACGTGACCACAGGGAGGACATGCAGACTCTGCACAGAAAGCATCCCAGCTGAGGATTGAACTGGAAAACCTCTTGCTGTGAGGCGACAATGCAAACTGCTGCACCACCAAGGCCACCTAAATAATATTAAAGTCACTAAATAATATTAAATAATGACAGACATTTGAGTTTCAGACTTTATATCTTTCAAAAAATACATAATTATGCAAAACCTGTTATTCTAGCAAGTTTCTAAGTTTGTAGGGGTAATATATAAGGTCTGTCCCTATTTTGGGGTCTTTGTCCACCCATTCATTTTGGCTTTGTCCAGATTTCTTGTGCTGAGAGGTTGAGAGGTATGTTTTATAGAGTTGTATTAAACTGAGCATGCATATCCCATCTGTAAAAGTAAGTATGTATGCATTAGTCTATAGCACAAACCAATTTTAAGAGTCCAGTATTAGACTGTAGTCAAAGTTGTGAGTTCAAATCCACAATTCACAACCATACCATACTGTTATTTCTTCAATAATATTTACATTAAATTAAAACCTTTATACCAGTGGCACAAATGACCTGCTGTAACTCCACACACTCTACCAACTCATAAGGCCTGAATCTAATATGCGACATCAACAAAACCTGCTAAAGAGACAGGTTTGTCTCCCAGAGGCTGCCCTGTCTATGGAATAGACTCCCCATACACGTCAAACAGAGCACCTCACTGACCATCTTCAAGTGCAACCTTGATGACTGGATGGATAACCACAAATTTGTCCCTAGGGTTCTACCTGTGTCCATCATTGACAGGGGAGGTAGGTGCTGAATGAGGTTTCTTTTTGGGGATAAACTCTTGGCTAGACTTGTAAGGGCCCCAGCGCCATTAGCCTAATAACCTTCTATGATCCTATTGAGAAGTATTTAAAAGTATTAGGTACACCTGTATTCAAACCTAGTATCATCTGGGCTCAAAAAAACATGCATCAGTGCATTAACACTTGCTTTGACAGAGTCAGTTAAGTCGCAAGTGCAGTTCACAGCGTCAGTACTAGCTCTCAGATTTTAGCAATGTGGCTCGCGTTTGTGTTCTATTTAGCTACGCGCAAACATGAATAGTTTTGGAAATGTGTATGTCACATGCGGCAACACTTTGCCAACAGTTACACAAACCTACTGCTCACCACACTATGGAAAAGTAAATATTATTATGTATTACTGCTGTCCATTTCCTGTCTATGATATGAAATTACATGTGGAAACATAAACTGAAGGCCTGTCTAACAATATGTCACATATTTACAACACAGCCATCTGTTGCTTCCCCTCAAGCGCTGCAACCCTGGTGTCTCAGTACTTTTTCCACTCTGCAGAAAGTAATACCCAATCTTGTGTGACATGCAATGGACATAAATCTGGTAACATACAGAAATATGACTATTGACCCATAACCCTGAAAAGCCTTATCTGCAAGGCTAGGGAAGGAATCAGCATGGACCGTATTCACAGGTAAATATGTGACCTTCAGCACACTTGAACCGACCCATTTTGTTTTTGTCAAGGATAGATCTTGCTTAGTAAACCTAGTGGAGTTCTTTGATATTCATCCCAAAGACCTGGATAAGGGATAAAAGGACATACCACCTATGCTGAGTTATCCAAGGCCTTTGATGCTATCCCTATTCATGTCTTATAGTGGAAATCTCCCATCTGGGAATTAAGCTATACATTATTAGATGGATAGCTAACTGGCTCACTGACAGAACATGCACTGTCAAAGTTGGGGACTGCACCTCCACCACTAGCCCACTTACCAGTGGAATACCACAGGGATCTGTGCTGGACCCTCAACTGTTTGGAAACTATTTTGATGAAGCTCAGGCAATGGTAGGTAGCCTGCACTTTACCAAGTTTGCAGATGACTGTTAAATGGATGCGCTCATATATAGTCCCCCAATGATGATAAAATACTTCAGAAGGGGCTGACACAGACAAATGAGTGGTGCCAAACTCATGAACTGAACCTTAAAGCAAAAAATATCTCATTGTCCCCCTTTGGCAGTGATGTACTCCTGCTCATTATTATATACATAGCACCCCTCTAAGCTTAAACACAGTATTGTGAGGCTTGGGAGCACATGCTGATAGGAATCTACACTTTAATCACTGTGTGTCCATAGTGGTGAGTCACACATTCTGCATTGCACACCTCATACATATGGACAGAGCATTCAGGACCTGGGAGGTCATAGCTCTGCTGTACTGTACCCTTATCAGACCACTAACTGAATACAATGCTTGCTTCTGTCTGTACCTCACCAGACACCTGCAGCACTTGGAGAAAACACAAAGGATTGTGACTGGGAGAATCTAGGCCCCCCAAAATATGACATACATGGAAAGACTGATAGACATGTTAGTGTACTCAGTATCATGCAGGCTGCTGAGAGGTGACCTATGCTTGGCATACAGAGCAGTCTCAGACCTTGAACTACTGGAAATGGTGGACATCTGCAAATCAAATGGGACAAAAATAACTTGCTTCAGGGTTCTCAACCTAGCCTGTGACATAAACAGAGCATGGTGGTGATTGACATGCCTCTTTAATAGGCTCCCACTGCATGTGAAGCAGTGGTCCTCAATGACCCTATTGAAGTGCAACCTTCACAACTGGATAGGTGATTGTAAAGTCATCACCGGGGTGGAACCTATGTCCCTCATGGACAGAGCCAGTTGGTGTGCTCACAAATTCATACTGCTAATGACCATCTAACTATGCTCAATAAGGATAATTGTGTTTTTAAACAGTTAGGCTTGTAAACACCCAAGAGCCTTTAGGCTAGTAACCTCCTATGAACCTATGAAGCTATGAACCTATGCTGGCCTCCCATCTGTTCTCCCACATGGCCTGCTGATGTCATCCACTATAAGTTGACCTGCATTCTTGTAAAAGGCAGACTTGTACAATGGCGCCTGCATAAAGCACTGGGTTCTGTAGTCTGTGTACTTAGGTAGGGGTTCTGTTCTCACTGCAGTCATCTGGGTGTCTCTGTGTGTGTATCTTGACAGAAGAGCAGAAGTGTGTATCTTACAGTTACTGCTCCAATGCCATAGACTGACAGTATGTTGATACTTGCACATCCATTTCATGCTGGCCTCCCAAAATCTGCTCTCCCACATGGCCTGCTGATGTCATCCATTATAAGTTGACCTGCACTCTTGTAAAAGTCAGATTTGTGCTGTGGTGCTTGCATAAAGTACTGAGTTCTGTAGTCTGTATACTTAGATAGGTAGGGGTTCTGTTCTCACTGGAGTCAATTGGATGTGTGCAGGTCTGTGTGTGCACTGTTGCTTGATATTACAGAGAGCATTTTACCCCAGAATGAGGGATACTGTTATTACAATCTTCTCCTCAACAGACACTGCTGATGTCATCAGCTATAAAGTGTTGTCTGAGACACTCCAAGGCAGACTTGAGCTGTAGCACTTCCCTTAAATGCAGATGTGTGTGGTGGGTACTTAGGGATGGGTTCTATTCTCACTGCAGACAACTGTGTGCCCGTATGTGTGCTCTTGTTTGATATTGCACAGACTCTTTTACATCAGCATGTGGGACAGTGTTATTACCATATTCTCCTCAGCAGACATGGCTGATGTCATCAGTTATATCAGTTTTGTGGATATGCACTCTTCCCACCAGATCAGACACTGGCCTGGATGCCAGGCAAAAGTCACCTCATCCTATACAATACAGATTACATTGACATGGCTGTCAATCTATCCACATACATTGTGGCATAGTTTGTAGGCCAATAGTTTTCATGATGAGAAAGCCCTGTGGTCTGTCCAGCTGCTGCATGTGTCTGGTGAGGTACATGCAAAAGAAAGCATTATACTCTATTAGTGTTCTGATGAGGTTTGAGTATAGTATTAACATACAATCTTAAGATCTGAATATGATGGTATGATGTATGATGTGCGCAACATAAGCTTTTAATGCCAGTGTGGGCATTTGATGGTTAGGATTCAGATTGCTATCTACATGTGTTTCCAGTGCCTGCATCACTGGGTTTCAGCATACCACTTTTCAGAAGGAGAACATAAAGACACATTTCTGCATTTATTTGTATATCATGTGGATTTCTCACCAATCATTTGTCTGTGTTTCCATCTCCTGTAGTACATAATTATCAGTGGTGGACTCAATGATTGCACTCAATATGTAAGAATCAGCAAATACAGTAAGTAAGCCAAAGGTCATACAACTTAGCCTGAACTGTCAAGAAATAAAGTCCAAACAATAAAGGGCCAAGCACAGATCCCCGGGGTTTGCCAGTGATGACAGTTCTACTGGTACAGGTTGATTCACCAACTTTCACAGAATGTGTTCTGTCAGTGAGCCAATCAGTTACCTATCTAGTGACCTAAGGGTTACTCCCCAGCTGGGAGAGTTTCTCAATTATAAATGAATGGATGTTTGTGTCCAAACCATAGGCCAGATCGCAATAGGCAGTATACACTGGCTTACCTTAATCCAGGCCTATCACACAGAATCAATGGGCTGTGACAACATCACAGATCACCGATGGTGTGTCTCAGCACATACACCTTCGTGCTACAGTTGAATACACACTTGAAAACACCCTTCACATGGACTATGTTCCCGTAGAAGGGTGTACATCAACATGCATCCATCTGAATTGGGGGGACAGCACCTGATGGATGCATATATAAAGACATCCTTACTCTACTCAACTGTGAGATAGACCAACATGTCACTATGGACCTCTTCTAAATGGACACAAGTAATATTCTGTCTGTGTGCAACAGACCTGCGTCAGTAGTTAATGCTACATCATGTCTGTTTCATCTGATAAATTACCTCAAAGAGGTCATCAAGGGCATGCATGGTGACAATAATATCATCTTGTGGAACTTGACCAGGTCAAGGCATTTGCCACAAATTCACACTGAGGTACTCAATCAACACTGTCATATGTGGTCATAAACAGCTATATTATCAAATGGGTAGACCAGTGTATTACATACGTGGCATTCCACTAAGCTGAAATGTGTGAAGTGACTTATATCTCAGGTACAGTGATCAGGTCCATGCATCAGGGCTGTCTACAAGGCCCTTTTTTGTCCATTATTTAGGTGATGGACATCACAGATGACATGCACATCCAGTATCTAAACAACTGCCTGAAGGGCTACAGATTCTGGACCATTCTTAACTTCAACTATGAAATTAGTATAATACAGACAGTGTCAACACATACCAAAGATAGCTGCCACAGCCATGACAACACCTGCAATGACAAGAAAATATGGGGGATTTGTTAAGACAGGAAAATAAACACACAACCCAAGTATAATGTGGACATCACACTCTGTAATCAAACCAATAGGTATGTGACCTGTGTCCTGGGGTAGATGTTAAGTGGAACTTCCACTAGCATATGGTCACAGTGCTGACTACTTCCTTGTATGTAACAGAAGTACTGAGTATGTGACGGACATACACATTAGTGGCCATAATACCTTCATAGTTCCCAGCCTTCATCACACCAATAACTGAGTACAATGTATCCTTCTTCATGTACCACTCTACACATCTTCCAGTGATGTTTAACTGAAGTGTACAACCTTTGTCACAGTGAGCTGTCATGCAGCTTATTGGCCATTCCTAGGAATTCTTTTGTGACATATACAGGACTGTCTGATGCTGGGGAACAGCAATCAAGTTTTTACAGCAGATGCATGTGTGCTACCTGTTCTACTAATGCACACACCACATATATAGGTGTTTGACAACATTAATGGCATGGATATCATACATAGTGTGAATTGTCCTCTCTCTCTCTCTCTCTCTCTCTCTCCCTCTATATATATATATATATATATATATATATATACATACACACATACACACACACACACACACACACACACATATATATATATATATATATATATATATATATATATATATATATATATATATATATATATATATATATACCATGCACACCAGTCAAATAGCCTGTATTGCTCATAATGTCACATAGAGGTATAGCAGTGTCCCTCCTAGTACCTACAGCAGATGTTGCAGTGCCAGGACAGTGAGCGTGGTTACCCTCATAGAGTGTGGATGTGTCATAATAGTTGTTCAAGTGTGTTTGTGCAGAATCATCTCTAATCACTCTAAATCACATATGTTATGTCAGAAGCATGGGATTACTGGTGGTATTATACTAATATTGTCCATGATTGTGGATGGTTCTTTTAATGTTTCCCATGAGCCTTTACCTGTGCCCCATGTGGTAAAAACTTCTGGTGAGATTATACTCCTAGTCTGGCAAATCAGTTTGCACAGCTTCACAAAATGCACTCTACCCCAGTTGTATGTCATATCCCTAATAGATGTACTCTGCATTATTCAGGCAAGGATGCTTATCTCACACTGACATCCTCCCCATTGTTATGTCACCGTGTGTGACAGTCCCATAAAACACATTTTCACTGTGTAGTCCCTACAGTGCCATATAGATATGTGATTGGTGCTGCTGCTACAACCATCTGCCATTGACATGCCCTCATCTGCTGTACATTAGGTTGTTTCTCCTGTCATCTTTCCTGGTGTTCATTCCTATAATTAAACTGTGTGTCCCTATTCAATACACACATTTGCCCTGAGTGTTTACTGTAGGTAGCATTCCATGTACCATTACAGATAATTTATTCAAATTCGGTACAGCATGGCAGGAATGGGGTATCACAATACTCTGCATTGTAGATGCACTCTTCTGTACTGTGTTTGGACCAGATACTTCACATTCATGCCTCTCAACTGTTCAGATATTCCCAGGATATCCAGATATGTTCCTTATCAAATTTGTGGCTTTCTGCCATATCACTGGGATGATCTCAGGACTGATGTGACTCAGCATTGCATACATTTTAGTTCATAACTCTCAACTGTCCAGATTTTTGCAGAATGTCTAGATTTTCTCATATTTATAATCTTTTCCTCGTAAAATGTTGGCTTTCTGGCAACTCATTGGCATGTCATTTTGGATTGAAGTCAGAAAATAATGACAGATATTTCAGTTTCAAACTTCATGTTCTTCAGAAAATTCATGCTAATGTAAAACATATTATTCCATGAACTTTCTCAGTTTGTAAGAGCAATATTAAAAATCTGTCCCTATTTCTGGGCCTTTGTCCCCCCACTATTTATGGCTTTGTCTAGATTTTCAACTCTAAGAGGTTGAGAGGTATGTTTGAGTTTCATACTTCACATCTTTCAGAACATCTACTTCTACCACATTTCTTTAAGGCATCCAAGTCAAATATGTCCCTATTTCTGGGTCATTGTTCCTCCATTATGTTGTTTGTGCAGATATGTTGTACTATGGGATTGAGATCTATCTGTGAAGTTCTGGTGATCATTGTGACATTCCGCTAAAAATGCAGACCATAAGTGCTCTGCTTTAAACAGGATTGACTATCCATGTTCACTTACGTGGTTTCCTTGGTGAAAACACTATTGCCAGCCAGGAAACTTCACTTAGATGCAGCGCGTGGCATGAATACGCATTATGTAGTGGTGTGTGCTGCTGCACACCGCGCACCACCACTCACACATGTAAACTCAGTGTAGGCTTCGCACAAAGCCTATACAGAGTTCACTGAATCCTGGGACATATCTAAAGGTTCAATCCAAAAACACAAGTAGAACTGAAACCAAAAATCACACGATTCGGAGCTCAGTAAAAAGACTGCAAAATTCTTTATTCATGCTTCTGGTACCTCGGCTCAATGCCTTCAAGGAATATTAAACCATACTAGCAGCAGTCTTTTTATATACAAAAGGTGAATCATTTAATACATAATTGAACAATTATCTCCCCATTTCACTCATAAAGAACCAATGAAACAACAAACTATCCTTAAAGATGCATACCCAATGCGAAGAAACATTATCAGATATACGTCAAATGGTATAAACCACACAACCTAATAAACCCATCAGTTCTTTTAATATTTTATAACATTTTTAATATACAAAAAAATATTATTTTTTTAATTTAAATAATTTCCTTTTAAAGAATGTTGTACTCTACACGCGATATATTGATGATTGAATTTTTATATGTAGAGGGGTTTCTTCAGATTACAGTTTGTTTATGGATGATTTAGGTAGGAATAGATTTGGCCTGGAGTTTACATATAGGACACAAAGGCACAAAATCCAGTTTTTGGATGTAGAATTGTATGTGGACTTTAAAAACATTGTTCAATTTAGGCCTTATCATAAGGAAACTGTTGTAAACAATTTTTGTATGCTATTAGCTCTCACTAATCTTAGTTGTTGAGATCTCTTCCATATGGGGAATTTAGGCACATATTCACTAACACTTCTGATAAGGATGAATTGGTAATAGAATTTAATAAGTTTAAACACAGGTTACTCTGTAGAGGTTATTCACAGGAAGTGGTTTTTGAAGCCAAAAGGTGGGTTTCAGGAGTGAATAATTTTGGAGATGGTAGTGGTGCCATTAAGGGGGTAGTTTATAAGAGAGAAATACATCCAGTTAATACAAGGGGTCACCAGGATGCTATATATTTTGTTATTAAATTTTCCCTTTTTCTGACACCCTTAGAAGGATAGTTAACAACTTGTGGCCTGTGGGTAGTGAGAATGAGAGTTTAAGCAGCCTTTTTTCCTAGTAGGATTATTTTTTATTTTGGTAGGTTTTTGAACCTCAAGGAATTGTTAAATCTCAGTGAAATTAGGAATGAGGCTGGTGAGTTGGGGTGTTTCCTATGTGATAGATGTAGGGTGTGTAGCAGAATGAGAAATTTGCATGGGTCTACTATTAATGGGAAGAATTTTATGGCTAGGTATCATTTTGATTGCAACTCTCATGGGGTAGGGTACATTTTAGGTTTTGGGTGTTCCCCTGTTATGTGTTATGTGGGACAGACTAGGAGGAAGGTGAAACTGAGAATTTTAGAACATTTGGGGGACATCCGGAATAAAAGGTTGGACAGTACAGTAGCCCAGCATTTTTGTTCTGTACATGAAGGTGCCCTTGACAGTTTTTCTTTGGGGTATTAACTAGGCCAGCATATGATGAACATATCGGAATGTTTTTTTCTCAGAAACGTTTGCAATTGGAAACAAGGTTCATTGTGAATCTTAGAACCTTATATCCTAGGGGGATGAATGTGGAGATGAATTTGTAAGCAACTTATTATTAATTTATATTGCTGATAAATTCAATTTTGTATATAAAATGTTTTTGTATATTAAAAATGTTATAAAATATTAAAAAAATTGATGAGTTTATTGGGATGTGTGGTTTATACCATTTGACGTATATTTGATAATGTTTCTTCGTACTGGGTATGCCTCTTTAAGGGTAGTTTGTTGTTTCACTGGGTCTTTTTGGGTTAATTGGGTAGGTAATTGTTCAGTTATGTGTTAAATGATTCACCTTTTGTATATAAAAAGACTGCTGCTTGTATGGTTTAATATTCCTTGAAGGCATTGAGCCGAGGTACCAAAAGCATGAATAAAGAATTTTGCAGTCTTTCTGCTGAGCTCCAAATCATGTATTTTTTGTCATATCTAAAGGTTGTAATTCAATAATGACCAGAGTTGATATACCACTGCAAAACGTACATGGGTAAATGTCCATTTATTTGTTTGTTACTGGAGACCCAGCCAAATCCTTTACTTTTTCCAAAAGAAATTTCATGTTACAAATCTTTCTAAAGACAAACTTCGGGGAGACTTACCTATCACTTGTTCGACATCTGTATTACCTAATATTATTTCCCAAGTTTCTCTCATTATTCCGCATAATACCATCATTGTCAACAGACACAGGATTGCAAAAGATTTGTCATAATCTGTGTCTATAGATCTGCAATGTCTGGAAGCTCAGTTGCCAAAACAAGTTGAAACTTCATATCACTTTTTATAACATGTAATTGTAAATGTCATTTAATTTATATATGTAATACTCCTACCTGCAAACATATCTATCAAAATGTACTTTACATTTCTAAAAAAAAAAAAAAAAGTTCTGTCTGTGATGAATCTACACATTCTAATAAACTGCCCTAAACTACATTGCACTTCATAAATTTAGGGTAGGGCTATGACAATGTAAATAATTACTGCCAAATGTAGGCTTATGATGCAAACTTCTTTCAAACTTTTGTTCTTACAAGTTGATAAATAAATCTGTGTCCAAAATTTTACAAATATTCCTTGTTCTCTATCTGTGAAGTATAGAAAGTTAGTGCTTGCTTTGAGTTGATTCAGGAAGAAAAAACACTAAACAATGCTGCATCAGTTTTCCATATTATAAAAAATGTTATCAGTGTAATTTTTGTAAAAGGAAATACACTTGAAAAGTAGATGTTGGTATAAAAATTCCATTTCACACCATGTTAGTATTATGTTAGCGTAAGTTGAGCTTCTCTAGTCTCCATTATCATTCCTTTTATCTGATGGTAAAAAAATGTCATTAAACACAAAAAATAAATATTAATTAAATCCAATAAATTGCATAAAATATTAAATTTATCACCAGCAAAGCCAGTTTGATCAGTAATAAAAGCCCTCATAAAATCAGTTCTATTTTTTGAGGATTTAGAGATATATGAGTCAACATCAACTGTATCTCAGCAGATCTAAAATGTTCTGTGAATCATTAATGTTGGAAGTGGCATTCTGTTCTAATGGATTAAGAATAAAACTTAAGTAAATGGATACGAACTCTATTTTTGAACTTCCAATTGCCACTGAAGAATGAAATGAAGGTTCTTTGGTGTTCTTATATATTATTAGTGTACTGAAAAAATCCCCCTATTCTAGGATTAGTAACTTGAAGAAAGTTAAATATGTCTACCCAAATATAATCTTGTTGTAAATGATCCAAAAAACACATAATCCAGTCTATTAAATCTATTATTGAAAAATTGCTAAGTCACAGTAGTTAGTGTGATCTAATGACAGTTTTTTTAACTCCATTGATGTATTCATCAGTATCCATAATGACTACCACATTGCCATTTTCTGCCTTCATATATCTCAGATTAGGCTTATTTCACATAGCTGTAAAAAGTCCCCTTTCTTCTTTAGCTAAATTATACATTTTGCTTCCTAGTTTAAGTGCGCAAATGGTGCCAAAGTAGATGCCAAAACATGATTAAACCTACTATATATTTTTAAACTTGTATTTGTTATCAAACTGGAAGAAGGACTATCTTTCAAAATGTGTTGTAAATTCAGCTTTCTGATGAAATTTCTTAGTTCTTAGAGAACATGAACCGAATCCTCGTTAACTCTGGCACTAAAACATAAATCCTGTAGTCACAACCTGTAAAGTCTTAGCACTGAGATTATAAATTAGCATTTTTATTGCAGAAGTTTGCACCTAGGCTTCTCCCTCTCCTTATGTAAGCTGCCTCTTTGTTCAGTTTGTACATAACTGTCATTTGATAACATACTTGCCATGTTGTCTGAGGTTGTAATTGACTCAGGAGAAGGGTATTTTGACCAATGATGTTCTGTGATCTGTCAGCTGTTCTCTGTGATTGTCTGAGTGGTGGATTTATACTCCTTGGTGCACCTAACAAAACTCTGGGAACCATATCATCCATACAATTACTGTGATTAACTGTTGCCATCATAGAACCACTTCTTTAGCAGTTCTGATGAAGCTGTGTATGTCAGACAGGAACAACAGTACTTATTAAAGTTTATCTTCTCAATACTACATTGAACTACTGTACATATACTTCCTTTGATGTCACTGTGCCTCAAAGTAGGGAGAATTCTCCGATACATTACTACCTCAGGCTTAATATCTATCTATCTATCTATCTATCTATCTATCTATCTATCTATCTATCTATCTATCTATCACAAACTCTTTATTCTTTGCTATACCTGCAGAATTGTGATGACTGCAGTTATGGTCTTCACATGTATAACTGTGAGGGCACAGACTGACCTGTAGTAGACAAGTTTCATCCAATGACTTATGTCGAACTTCAACAACACAGTCTAGTAAACTGCCCACAGTACTGCCACTGCTGTGCCCACCAGCTGGTCAGTCTCCTGATTTTCCTCTACCCTCACTTGTAAATAAGACTATTAAGTACATGCATTCCTTCACTTGGAGTAACTGCCCCTTCACCTGCAGAGAACAATAAGTGCCTTCCATGTCTTGCTGTGTAAGTTTTCATCTCAGCTCCTTTACACTCACCAGTGAATCTCCCCTCTACATGCTGAAGATTACAATCGCCTGAGTCTAAGAAGGCTACATTTTCTTCAACCCTTATACCTTTAAAACTGATAAATTTCAAACATGATTGGACTTTAAAATCCTGTCCACCAAAGTCATGAATAGTCAGGTGGGCAAGGATCACCACTTGCAATATTTTATCCTCACCTTGAGTATACAGAACTTGATGCTGAAATGTGTCATTCTGCAATTATAAGGACTGAATATCATATGGCAAATTTACTAGAATCCAGAACTGATATGCCACCTCCAACAAGACATTCTGTAGCTCACATTGTCATATGTATTATGCTGGTACACAACACAAATGCTGACCATGCTGTCATATACCTAGGATCCCTTCATTATCTGTACAATGAAAAAGAAAAAGTCCACTGGTGCTTGGCTGGGCTGTAATCTGCAATTCTTCTTCTCAGTCAGAGACTCAAATATTTATTTATTTTTGCATCACAAAATAGGCATTGCTATGGAGCCTAAGCAGCCTGATCTCACTGTAAATGGAGCACATCTATTACATACATACATCCTTACAGAAATCCTTTTACTGCCACCAAGTAGTATGAGCAGTTATATACTATCTACACTTCTCTGCATTTCACATAATGTAATCAAATATAGGCAGATCAGGTAGATTAAATAGTTACATACTGGCTGGTTAGCTCATAGCTTGCTGACTGAAGTTCAGTTATTTTAACATATTTGTCAATACTTACTGTTTTACCTACTGTCTATCAAATAACTGTTAGCAAATTTTAATGTGTGCATCATTCTCCTTGTTCATCATTACAATGTAGTAGCTATGACTTCTGTAATGTATAACACTAAAAGCTATTTTGCGCTCAGTATCCGAAACCAAGTGTGTTTACATATAATATTGTTTGGTAATTGTGCTCTGTATTTGACATCTACTGTGCTATATAATACACGATGCACTGCACTTCCAGTTACTTTACTTAATGTTTTGTATGTATTGTGTCTCTGTTTACTGTGCACTTCTGCACCTGGGTCTTTGGGACAGCCCACTTAACTAGTTAACAAGGCTTTTAAAAAAATAGGTTCATAGGTTTGTTCATTACTATATACTAGGCTAAAAACCACCAGGGTGTTTATATGCCTAGCCATGCAATCTAACCCAAATGTGTACCTGTATTTCATGGGCGTTTATTAGGAGGTGGGTGTTAGGAAGTTTCTCAAGTTTATGTGGTGGAGGTATTTTAGTTTGGGCATTACTTTCTGGCTCTGTCTATCGGAAACATGGGGGCCAGACCTGTGTTAATCTCCAATTTCCCATCCATTGGTCAAGGTTACACTTAAATAGGGTTAGGGATAAAATCTCTACTAAAGTCATCTTGTCTCCTTTTTTGAAAAGAAGGGTCATCACCCTAGCTGATACATATGCAAGTGCTTGCAATGCTTCAGACACAGCATAGAAAGCCATAGTTTTTTATTTTATTTCAATTTTTTGACTGCGGTAGAGCACTGATCCACAAGGAGATGTTTCAGCCTATGCCCAAGAAAAATGCACAAAAGAATAAACAGAAATTTACACAATTCCCTGACAATACTGAATGCATTCAGCATTTTCAGCCATATCATATGGACTCTCACCATCCTGCAAGCACAGAATTGTTAAATTATCACAGTGTCCTCATTGATGGCAAAGAACCCAGTCCCGCCAGTTGCTTATGGTACTCCTTCTATAAAGGCGAGCATATCTATCAGGCTCAAATGCTCCTCTAAGGATTTATTTGACTTCCTGACAGTGTTCTCAGTTTTTGTCAGCTTTTAGCAACATTTGCTGAGACAATGTATTTGTCACCCCTAATAAAACACAGAAATTTAAAAATCATTTTCCATAGTCTTGCTAAGCTCATCCAACACCCATAGAGCTTCAGTGACTGCTCTCTACCTACCATGTTTGCTCCTTGCAGTCACATGAGGACGTCGCCTCCCTGTGTCAACCCTGCATAAAATGTTTTATCACTGCTGTTGTCCGTCACTGTGTCCTGCAGTTATCACTATGACAGGCAATGACCATCATTTTGCTCATATTTCTTGTGGCCATTAGAGCTACTGAGTTTTTGTGTAAGAACATGTTACTCGTGATGGACAATGCTTGACTGACACCAGCACGTAATAACAATTCACTGCTCTTTGAATCATCGCATTTGACATAATGAACAAAGTGAAAAGGGTTCAAACTTTGACTCTCATGATAATTGAACATAAAGCCTAGTTTCAGCCCAAAGGACAAGAAGCTGTAAAGGGTTATGTTATTCAACTCAGCAGCACAAATCTTTTTATTTATAGCACTGTCAGTTATCTGCACTTTACTTTTGATATAGCAATCACTAATTTTTGTTATATTTAATGCAAAGTTTTGGTCGGAGAAACTATGACTTTGGTGTTTTTATTTGCAGTGACACTTCTGCAGAAATGCAAAGTGCTAATCAAAAAATGGGAAAATGTGTCTCTGTAGAGATTTAGTTTAAAAAATGGATTTAACCCAATGATATAACAGTTAACACACTAACAATGCATACCACAGCGTTTGTGTCCTGCATTCTTTCTTCTGCAATATATCTTGCAAGCTAACCTTCATTTTTCTGTTTTGAAATGTATTTCCCCAGGCTAGTATGGGTTGAATTCATAATTTCCTTCTCACAGAAGTGTTTTTACATAGGAATACCAATAGGATTACTTAACCACACACACACACACACACACACACACACACACACACACACACACACACACACACACACACACACACACACACACACACACACACACACTCACACACGTACATATGTTCTGAGATGGGCAATACAGTATTCCTGTCTTGCAGAAACATGATGAAAAAATAAAAGTGCAGTAAGAGAGTCTGTGCACCCTGGGAAAAGAAGACATCAGTTACAAAGACTGCATACAGATGACTTTTGCATGCATGGGTTTATATTACTGGATTGCTGGCTCATTTAAACACATCTGACAGTATTCTTTCTGATTGTTGGCATGACGGATAGATGTACATGCTTGTCTGGCTGTATGCTCCTTATACTGTCTACAATACATAAATCAATTCTGCAAATGGAATAGCAGAGCAGAAAATATTTTTGTACAGTATCCTTTAAGCCATGTATAGCATAATGAAAATGTAACTGTCACGTTCACAAGAACAATTAATCACTTATAAGGATGAAGAATTAAAGCTGTTAACTGATGTAATACTTGACTATTTTTCAGAAAGCAAAATGGATGCCTACAGGTATAACACAGTGTAGAATGAGGTATGACTGCTTAATGTATAATTCCTAGTAATACACCGGCTATTAGGTTTTAAGGACTCATCTTTTTATTTACCACTTTGATTTTTATATGGTGCAAAGTTATGTTGCCAGGGCACTGGATTCACTTGCCACAGTTCTGGCACTTTCTGTAATGAAAAACAATCAACACAGTTTTTAAGTATTGCTAAGTATGCATTGCAGACTATACAAAGAGCTGATAGTATTCAATAACAGCTGTCACCAGTCAGCCTCATTAGAATACTGGGCAGAGGTGAAGCTGCTCATAATTTGTGAAGCAAGGATTCCAATCACGTAGCAATTTTTTGCTGCAGGGAGCAGAAGCAGTGTATAATGTGCCAAATAACATATTACATCTTTCCCTTAGATGTGATGATAAGTTTCATAAAAGTTTTAGAAGCAAAATGGTGCAGATTTTAGCACTGCTGTACTGATCATCTGAGTAGCTGGGGAGAGCACTACCAATGATACATTGATTAACTGAATTTTTACTTTCACCTATATCCACGTGTAGTTTTAGCATGTATTCTAGCTTCCTGCTGCCTCGCAAAAGATATGGTGTTCAGATAGGTTGCTCCTTTAAAAACAAAAGTGTCATCATGCTTGTATTGTGGGCATTTTCTATCAAGGTCACCCATGTAAAGGTCCATTTGGCTCAGTATATTTAACCAAATTTATCAAATAAACAAATCAAGTATTTAGCATGAATTCATTTTGCAGTGACTGTTAAGCAGTTGTTAAGTTGCACAGTTAGAATGTGTACCTAAAATATCATAGCTAGGCTGAAAGGGCATAGAGTCACATTTGTTAATTGTTGTTTTAGGTCCAGTTTTAATGTTATAGTTATAACTACTGCTAATGTATTTCAACAGGTAGTTGTAAATGATTATAGGAGTGCTTTTCAGCCACATCCTAAGTAAAACAATAAATACATTTGTTTTGATAATTTATCATATTTGATGTGATAAAGTCAAGAGTTTATCAACAGTGTTGGGTATTGTCTGTCATGAGGGATTGCAATTTGCATAAATACGATGTAGCATTTTTATTAAAAAGTACAGCCAGATAAAAATGTTTTACTACAATTACCTAACTGAGGAGATAAAGAGCATAGTGATCACTAAATACAAGATCCAGCAAGATTTGGACTGGCTGTTCCATCAGCAGTGACCAAAACAGCATGCAACTGAAATAAGGAAAATGATCTCTGCAGTGGAAGGCACTTTTTAAGAGGCTTCAGTGGATATGTTGTGCCTTCAATGTTTAATGTCAGCTTATTGCAGTCATTAAACTTTGAAGTGTGGACAGTGCAAAGTGCTATTAGGAATGTTGTTCAACAACCGAAAATCATAAGCAATAAACACTGAGTATCTGCAACACAATGAGTCAGAAGGATATTTAAAAATGGCAGAAAGGCAGAAAAAGGAGCAAATAAATGATTTGTGGCATGACTGCCCTTCAGTTTAATACAAAAGATTAAGGTTTTTTAGTGTTAGTGACCTTCAGCTCGTAGTTGTGGTTTGTTTCCCTTGCTGTTCGCGTGTAACCTATTTAAATAAATAAGTTACTTCACAAGCCAGTGCTTACACATCACCACTGAAATGAAGCATGTTAACTGGGCAATGCTCCCAGGTTCACCTCTGAAAGATGGTAATTATGCCTAAAGTGCTTATTCAGTTACTGGATTAATAAACTAAAATAAGACATAAGTGACACTGTAACCAATTAGGTTAAGTAATTTACATTTCAGATCCTTAATGAAGAGCCATTTGACTTTTAACCAAAATTTTACAGTACATGCAGAATGAAGCTGAATATGTTGTTTAGAGCAGTTTGTAGTCTAAGAGCATTAGCACTAGTGCAGGGTAATTATATGACAGACACAGCTACCACAATGTTACCTACAATAGCATCAAAATAACAGCACTATGGATTATAATGAAGACAGCATGCTAACTTGCTTTTTCATTATATACTCTTCCACACATTGTCCAGATTAGCCGTTAATGAAATTCAATGGGCAATAGAGCTATATGAAAAGGATGCAGAGTTGTTAGAAAAACAGCAATAGCTTTTTAGTATGATTCTAAACATATATTCGTCAAATGTATTTTTAATGTGTGATTTTTCAGATACATTCATATAGAAACATGATATATATTTTAAGTGTGATTTCTCAAGATACATTCATCTAGAAACATGATGTATATTTTATGTATGAATCTCCACGTGCATTCTTGTCTGGATAGTTAATTTTTGTATTTACACACAAATTCATATTTTAATGTACATCATTATGGCACCTCAGTGGACAAACTATATTACATCTCACTAAGGCATCTAATACTCATGTACAATATGTACTCCTCTTTACTATAAATGACATTTGTTTCCATACCTGTATTTTGCAACCAGGGACATGATGACTATTTATATGCTCTCTAACTTGCCCACATATTGTTAGTATTTCATTGAAGCTGAGATTGCACAGTTCTTAAATTTCTCTTTACAGATTATTTACTTTTTTGGTAAAGTATATATTTTCAGGGTATTGTCCAATTAATTGTTGAAGATGTGACCATTTGCACATTTGCCAGTATTTCACTTATAATGCTATTTCATGATATATTATATAGCATGTAAATATTCCACTATGCACATTTATCATTACAGTGATGACTGTGTTGTCAAAATAACATGGATTTCTTGAATTAAAGACACAGAACCTATGTGCAGACACATGTTTGCAAATTTGACTTCTAAAATGGCATCAAAGGGTATTTTGTATTAACAGGTCCATAATAATTAATCAGCCCCCAACCATATTGCACTGTAAAAATCACAATCACTGTTTGTCTAATGCACACAGCAATGTAATGTAATGCACACAACTATTTAAGTACAAAAATATGTGTCAATTAGGAGATACTGCCAGCCCAGCTATCTGGAATTTCATAAATAATTATATGTCATTTGTGAATATCAGCATGATTCATATAAGATGTTTGTGTTACAATGTACTGGAGCTGTAGTATGTCATATAAGATGGTTTCTACAGATGTGTGTTGAAGAGGTATTTTACAAAGTGCTGTTTGAAATGTATCCACAGTGTACTCTACTGGAATAGAACAGAAATGTACTTACACTATTGTAACTGTTTAGATGTATATATTTTAAAAGGGGAAATTGGAATACAGGAGGTTAGCTTGCAATATTCAGACAAATAGCTGAAATGAAATTACTTTATGGCTAGGCCATTTAAAGATGTTGTCTTTCAGTTTCAGTGCAACAAGGAGACACAATCCCCAAATTCATGAACAGTCCATACAAGAATAATCTATTCTTGCATGGACTGTTCCATGTAGGAATGCAGCAGCAGCACACCCTACATATTCATGAGGGCACGCTGCTCTATTCCTACACCTACACAATACACGTACCAGTGCAGGGGGCATGTATAAGTACTGCATGGACACTTAAACACACCCCCTGCACTCAGAAAATGCCATATGACACATTCAAACAAGGAAGTAGCATGATATTAGAGCCTGGCTCTTATACTTTGCATTATTTCAGTGTCCGTGGTCACTGAAATGCAAAATCGAGCATGTCAGTGTCCATAGACACTGAAATAAGAAAAGAAAACTAAGCACACAATCCCTAAGAAGTAGCCCACAAAGTACATGACTGTCCCCAGAATGGTCAGATTCCTACTCCACATGCCTGCAACCTGCTGATAAATATATGTAATAATTTAATATATATTTTAAATTTTTTTACAATAAAAAAGAAAGTTTAAGCAAAGTGCAGTGGGTTTGCATGCCGTGGTGTTTTGATCACACCAGCTTAAATGCTGTTTGAGAGTCAAATAGAATTGTGAAGGAGACATCCTTGTTGCTGATGTAGTGTAGTGGCTAGCGCTCTTGATTAGTATGCAAGATATGCATGGTTCAAATCACAGCTCTGACTACTATATTTTATGTTTAGAAGCAGTTGCAAATTAATTTTTATGAACAGGAATGATATTTGTAAGTCATATGCCTCACGTATGGTAGTGTAGGGCTGAGAAAATGCTATATGGAAATGTAAAAACAAGTTTTCTATTTTTTTTAAATATTGTTTGCAGCCAGCTAAGCCTGCTGCAGCTCTGCTGAAACTAGCTAAGGATTGCTTAAGCATGAAAATATAAGCAATCCATAACAACTGTAAGCTTTGCTTAGCTGGTTCAAGCATTGCTAATCAGATTTCTGTGTAGCTAAGTATAGCTTAGCATATTTGAAAATCAGCCTATCATGGAAAAGTGCGGGAAAATGGCCTTATTTAAACTACACAGGCAGAAATACAGCCATATATCTTTGAGTCTGATCAGGACAGCAACAATGTCAGGTGTAGGAGAGGGTGTTCAATTTCTGGTGCAAAGCTGCGGCATCCAGGAGTCCAGGGTCATGGTTAGACTCCTTATCAAAGACCATGAAGCTAGACTGCTACAGGATCAGTACCAGGGCTCCCAGTACAAAGCAGAGGCCTGGGACTGTCTGGCACATGATCTCACCATTGCCACTGGTATTCCTCGAACTGGTGAGCAGTTATGTCATCACTATGATGACCTAAAGCATAGGAGGGATGAGCTCTTGAACCACTGGATCCAAGAGGCACGAGTGCAGGAGGTCCCAGACGTTTGTAAGTATCCAGTATATGTATTTGTAAATAATTATTTAAAAATTGTATATGTTACTGTACAGGTGTGCTTAATGTGTGTTCTTTCCCCTGCTGCGAACATAGATGCCCATGCACAGCGCTTGGTCCAACTCCGCCAAGAGTTTGGTGAGTACAGAAATATTTGTAATATATTCTGTAATAAATAAGAAATAGTAAAGGTAGTACTGTCTGTATATACAATTGTGTTCTAACTGTACTGAATAAATGCATGTGTCAGGCTTCCAGTGTTTGAACTCAGTAGTGCCAGCTACTGTGTAATACAGGGTTTTGTAGCAAACAAGGTACAACTGAGGAGAGGAAGAGTAGGATATGTATTAGGCTGTCTGAAAGAACCTGCTAAGAAACTGCTGTATCAGGGATACTGTAACAGTTGCAAATAAGAAGCAGTCCTCCTGTGCAGATCATGCAGTAATACTAACTGTGGATTTCTGAGTTATAGAAAGTGTTGATATGTCAAAAATAATAAAGCTGACTACCACAAACTGTTGCCTTTCATTTGTCTTGTATCTGAGAAGTACAATTGTGTAGCTGCTGCAGCATGCAGTAACTGAGGTGAAGTTATTTAGCACTGTTTGTCTGCATAGTTCAGAATGTGTATCTGAAATAACTGACAAAATGCAAAAGTAAATATTTTCTTCAGTAATGTGTTGTACTGTGTTCCTGCCAGCATTGCCTTGTGTTAACCTTTGCATTTCAGCTGTATGTAGTCCTGAATGTATAGGAAAGTGAGACACTAACAGGTGCAGACTGCAAAAGTAGTGTGTGTTGACTTGATTCTAAATTGAAGTATGTTTTATTAAAATGTCCAAATGTCTAGTTTTAATAATCTGCTCATATTGTGTAGACAGTAACATCAACAGTTTTTTGTTCTGATTTTTGTTGTAGTAATTATGGACAACAACTAAAAAGACATTTGATAAAAAAGCAGAGTGTATAGAAAAGTATGTATTAAACAGAAATAACTCAAGTAACAAGACACCACTTCCCCAGTAGCTCAGTCTGATAAAGACTAGGTCTGTAGTTCCCCTTTGCACACACACACGCACACACGCACACACGCACACACACACACACACACACACACACACACACACACACACACACACACGCACACACGCACACACGCACACACACACACACACACACACACCACGGTGTGAAACCAGGGACTGCTACTAACATGTCTTTCTAGTTCTACAGCTGTAAACTTGAATATTGGTAGAAACAATAATCTTTTGTGAACAGATATTTTCCTCACAGGTAAAGAAATATTTGCAGAAGCAGTATGATGGTATATCTATGAAATGTGTACAAATGTTCTGTTGAGCAGCCCCAGTCCTACAAATAGAAGCAGGCTAGCCATCTACACTATGCAGTCTGGCCAATACAAGCCTCTCAATTGTCACGCTGTCATGGATAGTTTCCCCTGTTGCCAAAAAACCTGCACCCAGATAACATCACAGTACAGGTATGCCAAAAGCACACTTACAGAACAGCAGGACAGGGAACACATTGCTACTTGTACCAGTAAGTATGACAGGTATGAGTCCCCTATACTTATGTACATAGAGTTGTCATACCTTTCCCATAGTACTCCAGGTGCACATATGTACAGGTGTGTATGTGCTGTAGTAGCTCCATGGCCCAGGGAGAGGTTAAGAGAGGGCAGAACTGTAGAGTATTGAACAGTATTGTATTGAGAAGTATCACTGAATGCAGTTGTTAATGGAATTATTTCCTCTCCCCCCACAACTCATTTGCTCCAGTAATTACCAAAACTTACTGTTGGGACCTTTGCTCCATGTTGGTTATTATATTTGAAACTGTGTGAATACTAACATACCTTGTTGAATAACCATTGTTGTTAGCGTCTTGCCATAAATATAACCAGCATAATGTCGCAATCCTGACTGCCATTAAATTTCTGAATATGTTCTGTTTACTATGCCAGTGTTACAATTTCATTGTTCTGGGTCTACTGGAACACCCATGCATGCTGTTTTGACAAATGTTAAAATGTTTTGTTCATGATTAACCAATACACCTTGTAAATTCTCAATCCATAGCACTTTCAGGAAGCCAGATCCCTGTAGATCCACCTCTCCCACGCTACCTGGATGAGGCACCAGGTCCCAGCATGTCTGGGACTCAACCCAGACCTCCCTCATCTGCTGGTCCTGCATCACCCTCGGGTGGAACCGTTGCAGGGGACAGGGCTTGTCCTTCCCCTGCATGCGGGCAAGGAGAGGATCTTGTCACCCAGGGCGACATCTGTGGCATGGAGCACAGTGTCCTCCAGTTGGATCTGGATGAAAGAATGTGCCAGGTGGAGGGCAGACTGGTGCAGCATGAGGGACAGCAGGCTCCTCCATCTCAGCCCCCATCACAGCCACCTTTGGGGATGTGAAGGAGTAGTGGTGACTGCCATTGGGTGGGGACATCAGTCCCACTACTACCATTTAGGGGGCTCATGGGCATCTGATTCCCAACCACCCTCTCCCATCCAAGATGTTCCCCCCTGTGTGACACACAGCCTCTGTTTGCTGTCTTGTGTGTCTTGTTTGTCTGCAAATGCAATCCCTCCTACATGCTTCTACCCACACTTACCTACACTCCTCCCCCTACATTCCATTCTCACCTTAAAAAAAAGGTAATCTGTCCTAACAAAAAATTAGGTCCCATACATAGCTCTGCGTTTCACCGAGAAACATGGTCCCCTTACTCAATCTACCCCACTAATTATCATTATTGTATGTTTACCACACCCCACCCTGTGGGTGTGAGACTCTAAATTTCAAATTGCCCACATTCATATCAGCTGTTGCTATTGAAGAAATGCAGAGCTATGGCCATTTCCTACACCCGTCCTGCACAACCCTAGCTGCCTCTCATCTTGTTTTTCTTCCTGCTTGCCCTCATTTCACCACTTTCCTGTCTCCCTTTTTTATTTTCTTTATCTAAAATTAGTGTGGGTTTAAGTGGATGTAAGTGGACGTAAGTGAAGATAAGCTGACATAAGCAGATGTAAGCATCACTTAGCTTCATGCAAACCTGTACAAACCCACGTACAACTGCTTAAAAGTGCCTTAATCAGTCTGTATCCAAAGATCTTGTTCTGCCCAGCAACAAAACAATCAGCCCTTGGAGGTCTTGAACCGAGGACCCTGCACACAATAGCCAGAGCAATCTACCACTAAGCCATCTGAGCTGCAGGCATGCATGATGTTTTTCACACATATCATTCAGTCGAGTCATTCAACAGTAGGGAAAAAAATCAGTCAAGTTTTGTGTAGATATATATATATATATATATATATATATACATACACACACACACACACACACACACACACACACACACACACACACACGTATATATGTAGATATAAATATAAAATATATACATTTAGAAATACATGTCTAGTAAGAAAAGTAAATCAATACATACAGATATATCTGTGTACATAATATATATATATATATATATATATATATAGATATATATACACATATATGTATATATAAATATTACATATATATATCTATATATATATATATATATATATATATATATATATATATATAGACATTTCCATATATATATATATATATATATATATATATATATATATATATATATATATATATATATATATATATATATATATATATATATATATATATATATATATATATATATATATATATATATATATATATATATATATATATGGTTCCCCTTTACAAAGTTGAACGGCCACAATCTCGAAAGTCATATGGCCGAGACCATATGCTCAAAATTGTGGAAGCTCGACTCTGTGAATGGGGAACGGCATACAGTACAGAATGGGAGATTTCCATTTCTGCACTGTAGTGCAACCTCGGAGTTGGAATAAATAAGTAGTGGGTGGTGTGGGTGGTACAGGGGGGTTTTTCCCCCCTGCAGAAACACTTTGTTGTGTTACGTTTTTCTGTTTTTCAGCTCCCTTTCACAAAGTCGAGCTTCAGAAATTCGAGCATATGGCTTCAGCCATATGCATTTCGAGTTTCTGAACGTTCGAAGGGGAACAATATATATATATATATATATATATATATATATATGTTTGCATATATATGTATTGGAGTTGCACATTAGATCCATACCCCAAACTTCTTACCGCATCAAATCTGTCTAAAGGATGTCAAAATGAGGGTAAAGGGGCCCAAAATAGGGACTTCTTTCAAATATTGCCATTTTCCCTCTGTCTCCAACAGCAACTGTCCTACCAAGTTTTGCACCCAGGGCTCTGTACACCATCGACAGAGCAATGCACCACTGCACCATGTGAGCTATACAAAACAATGATGCTTTTCCAAACATATCAGTCAGTAGAGTCATTCAATAGTAGGGAAAATATTCTGTAGAATCAGTCAGGTTTTCTATATATACATGTATTTATGTATGGTCATGCATATATTTGGAAAAATATAGACATAAAATATAACTATAGAGATATACATGTTAAATATATACATATATACATACACATATAAATAGAAAAGTATATAAATACATACACAGATAAAAAAAAAATATATATATATATATATATATATATATATATATATATATATATATATATGCATTCATAAATATATAACAGCTAAGGATGTATACATGTCCACACTGGTAGCCCAACATAATGCATCAGAGAAACTGCAGGTGTAGCTAACATAGGGTAAGACAGCAATTCAAGTTGTAGCCTGCTATAGGGCCCCATCCATGCCCCAAGAGTCAAACCCCATGTTCCTAAGCACCCCGGAGAATATTACTGTCCATACTTACACTGTCATACTGGTTGACCTCAACTACCCCTCCATTAACTGTGAAAGCTACCCATGTATCAATGCACTTGCCCAATGTTGCCTGGAAGGCATTCATTTCAATGGCCTGGACCAGCTCATTTTTACACTCACTACAGGTAGCAACATCATTAACTAACAATACTAACATGGGCAACTATTACTGTACACCAATAGTCAACTCTGCCATGGTAAGATCTGACCACAATGCCATCACCTTAGAAATCCACATCCCTCCCATCATCCTGCAAATGTAACCACCATGAAAAAACTTTCCAAAGCTTGCTTTGGCCTCCAGAGATCAGAGGTGGATAACTTCATGGCACACATGCAAATGGAGGCTATTTGCATGACCTCCAAACACACAACAATGCAGAACAAACATGTACACAGATGCATGGATTCCACCATACCCAATAGAAACAAGATGCTCCCCTCCAGAAAAAGGAAGCCAATCTGGTGGCCCCTGCCCAAAAAACTCTGCAACAGAAGGAGGTAATGAATATGGAATAAGGTGAATTCCCAAGACTGGAAAAAAACCCTTATCAACCTCAACAAAAAGATGAGATTCCTCATCAAATACTCTAAAGCTAGCTGTGAAAACAGAATTGCAGCACACAGTAAAGACATCCACAAGGCCTCCTATCATTATGTAAATAATCTCCACGACAATACCAACATGTGTTCCGAGTTGCTGCACAACAATGTTAACTCCTCTACAGATATTGCCAATATACTGGCACACAGATTTAGCGGCAACTTTACCCCTCTCCCCAACCCCAAACGACCAATCACAATACCGGTACACTGCCATGCACCCAGTAGTACTGCTGCTTTGGTTAACACACCACTGTTCAAGTCCAAGAATACAGCTTCTATTGGACCTGGCAATAGCCCTGGTTGTCTTCTACATGAACTACAGAGTGAACTGGCACCTCACCTGTGTGCCCTGTTGAATCACAGCCTCACCTCAAGCTTTGTCCCTACCGAGTGGTGCACTTCTACAGTTGTCCCTCTCCACACAATAGAAGTAGCTGCAGACCCCGAAAAGTATCACCCCCATTAGCCTAACAAGGCTGTCATGCAAAGCTATAGAATGCATCATCATGGACCTAAGAAACAGGGATATGGGAATCTCCAGACTCTGGTTTGCTTTTGTGAAGGGTAGATCATGCCTGTTCAATCAACCTTGACAACCTCTTTGAGTCAGTCACCAGAGCTGTGGATGAAGGCAAGGTGTTTCATACAGCCTACCTCAATCTGGCCAAGCCCTTTGATAACATTCCTTACATAGGTTCATGAATAAACTCACTAAGTTATCCATCAACCCCTATAAGAGTAGGTGGGTTGCAAACTGTCTCACAGATAGAACCCACAGTGTGAAAGTAGCTGAGCCCAAGTCAGACTGCCAACCAGTCACATGTGGAGTTCCACAGGGTTTGGTCCTGGGTCCTCTCCTGTTTTGTATTGACTTCTCTGAAGTCCATGCCAACATGAAGGGACTCTGCCCAAAAATGTTTGCAGATGATTGCAAGTTGGGAGCTATTAATGACCTGAGTGATGTTGACATCCTACAGAAAGGCCTCACTGAGACCAATGACTGGTGTCAGAGCCATGGCCTTAAACTCAATGTCAATGAATGTGTTGTTATCCACTTTTGGGATGTCAGGCACTACAGGGATGTTACGGCACAAAAAATCAGACACCAATGTGAAAGAGCATAGCCACAACCAATTCCCCCACAGTCACAGTCACATACCAGTAGGCCAGGTGAAAAGTAGAGTATACAGACTGTGAGAAGAAATACATAATAGTTTTCCAGTCACACACTACCCCTACATATAGTGGTCGAATTCTCAATTTAAATGAACATAACAACATGAAAAGCACATAAGCAAATAACCAGATAACACACCGAACAGCCAGTACTTCTCCAGCAATTCTCCTTTATTTTCAAAGACCTGGTACCTCGGCAATTCGCCTTCAAAGGAGAATTGCTGGAGAAGTACTGGCTGTTCGGTGTGTTATCTGAATTCTCAATCTAGTCTGAATCCTGACCATGGTACAGGACATTTCTCAGTCCGCCGCTAGAAAGGCATACAGCCAACAGACCAGCAGACACTGGAGCAGCATGATTCAGATAAAAAAGGAGTCATAACACTTACATCTACCCCCCCTCCATACACAGCCCAAATAACATGTACACATGACATGTGTACACAATCCTGACAGTCTGTCATCAATGACCAGACATGCACAGACCTCTCAAATGTAAAGTTCACCTCAGAATGTACAGGCTCAGGACTGATATCTATGGGCTCTTCCCTGTAACATGTCTGTGGGTCTACTACATCACTGGGATGGTAGGAGGAATGAAGGCAAGAAATAATACTACTAAATACATCTGAGCTTCATAATGCATGACATCTGGACAAAGCCTTACATAATTTGGGGACAGAGGCACAAGCAAAGGCATACATTGAACATATTGCTGTCGGACATTTACAGAGTTGCTGATGTTACTGAGTTTGTTATAACATATACTTTATGAGGAAAATGAATGCAGTAATACCTATGGATTTTAGTATTTACTGACTGCATTCCCTAGAGTCCCAGACTGATTTTCCAAGTACAACAGGTGTCTGGGGAACAGACAAATCATATTAGGTAAACATGTGGACAGTCTGTGGACAGCATGCCAGTTGAGAGGTATGTCAGAGACATATCACTGTCAGACATAAAGTCAGTCACTAAATGCATGTCCACACAAAACCTGTCAACCTATCAACCCACAATGTGTATAACACCACTGATTATAGGTTCATAGGTTTAGAGGTTGGTAATAGGCTATCGGCCCTATGGCCTATACAAGCCTAGCCATAACAAAACCCTGGATATTTCTTCCTACAATATTTACTTCCCTGGAGCCCTGTCTAGCAGGGCGACTGACGTGATCCCTGGGGTGAATTTCCTATCTCCCATCCAATCATCAAGGTTCCTTTAGAAGAGGGCCAAGGAGGCATTCTGCTTGACATGTATGGGCAGTCTGTTCCAGAGTATGGGGAGTCGCTGGGTCAGGAACCTATCCCTCCAGCATATTTTGTTCATTGTGATGACAAGGTTTAGATCCCTGGAACGTGTGGCTCTGAAGGATTGGGATTTCTTTAAGTGGAGCATGTCCAACAGCTCAGGGTTTGACATGGCCTTGTATGTTAAGCAGAGATTGCCTCTGAGTAGATGATATGCCACAGAGTATAGCTGGAGTTTTTTTTAGATGGTCAGCATAGGGCATCTGCTTTAGGCCTGTGATTCTTTTAGTGAGGTATTTCTGAGGCCTTTCCAGCTGTTGCAGATGTCTTGTAAGGTACATACCAAATGGGGCATTGCACTCTATAATGCATCTAATGAGGCATGAGTACAGTGGGACAATGACCTCCTTTTTTTCTGGATGAAAAGCCATCACTGATGAGGTGTGCCACATAGAAGGATTTCCTGACTGTTGTGGTGATGTGGTTACCGAAGGTGAGATCACTGTCCACCTGTGTCCCTAAGTCTGTCATTACACGTTTGGTATTTAGTGTACTGCCACTTATGTGGTAATTCATGGGTACATGTTTTTTCCAAAGGGGATAACTATGCATTTCTTGGCATTAAGCTTGAGCCCATGGCTCTGGCACCAAGCATCTGTTTATGACATAGAATCTGTTCACAAGTCTGGAGATATGTCCCCCATGTTGTTGTGCTGTCTCCAGATGTCATGTCCTGTGAAGTATTCCCACTTATTGTCTGTGAATCTGTAGTCCACCACCTCTGTAAAGTCCCTCACACAGGCAAGTAATAGGACCAAGGCCCACATGAAGGACATCCTGTTTGTTGGAGCTAGCAGCAGTGCCCTGACCCACAGCACAAAACTATATGGGCACCTACATAGTTGTATGGCCTTAGCAATACCTGGCATCTGCACATCTGCACAGAGGACAGACAGGAAGTGGACAGCAAACATGTTATGCATTAGGATGAATGTCCTGAAGGATAGAAGTCTGAAACTGAAATGTATGCCATTACTACATGACAGCAGTCCTCAATGACATGGGCAAAAAACATAGCACTCTACAGTTAATATAATAATATCATATTAATATCCAGTAGGAGATACATAAAAACATACAGCTGAAACACCAAGAACTAGTTAGTGTAGTACTCAGAGTCCCAGCTCTGCATGCAGAGGTGCATGGTTGGAGTACTAAAATAGGCAATCTAATTTTACATGGAAAAACAGTGTCAACAGTACTAATTTCATAATACAATATGTGTGGAATCATATTCATCAACCAATGTACTTTAGCTGGTGAAACATGCAAGTGTGAGTGGATATAACATGTGATACTACCCATGTATAAAATATAATAAATAAAAAAAACATGTGATACTACCCATGTATACCCAGGTGTCCTGTACAGTATAGTCACACCCCTTGCTACTGTAATGAGAGCACATAAAAGCATGTTATGTACAGGAAATTAAATAAACTTATTACATGATGTCATTACTCTGCTATTTTATGAGACTGGAATATGAGCAATGGTTACCAGGCTGAGCTATGCTTAGCAGGTTTATACATTGCTTAAATATGAATGATAACCAGTAGTTAGCTCTGCTAAGCATATTTGCACACTGGTAAGTGTCAGTAACTGAAGCCTATGCAGTTTAACCGCCTATCAATTTAACTGTGTTATAGTGTCACTTAGTGCCATGCAAACCTGTGCAAATCTGCTTACAACTGCTTAAACGTGCCTCAGTCACTCTGTATCCAGCAGCCCTTCTTCTGGCCAGCAACAAAATAATCAGTGGTGCTCAGTCTTGAGCCCAGGATGCTATACACCACAGTCACAGCAATTCACCACTAGGCCATCTTAACTGTGAGATGTTCGGATTTTTTTACAACATATCATGTAGTACAGTCAGTTTACAATAGAAAAGACACACTGTGCAATCAGGAATGATTATCTACAAATATATACATGAAAAAAAATTTACATAAATAGAGAGATAGATAGATATAGATAGATATGTCTGAAGATACATATATATGTATAACAATATACAGATATAGTACCAAGAAATACTGAGGTGCATATATATATATATATATATATATATATATATATATATATATATATATATATATATATATATATATATATATATATATATATATATATATATATATATGTGCACATCAGTATTTCTTGGTACTTTGCCAGACTGAAACCCATGCAGAAGTAACATGTTCAGACAAACCCTGTTAAACAAGCAGTATTCAAAACATATAACAGCAATACACACATTCTGCCCATATGTCTTGAATCTTCTCCACCATTTAGTTGGCTTGTCTCCTCAGGTCTTGTTCTGAGAGATATTATCTCACGCACCTCAATGATATCTTCCTCACAGTTAAGGGAAAGGGCCAATGCCCACATGGAGTGCTGAATTATAGGAGTGTGTTGCTATGACATTGGCTATTGGAATAACTACACAGCTGCTCTGCATGCAATCAGCAACTGGGGAACACCAGTTGGTGCTCAGGCCATCACATGGCAATGAGCATCACTTACAAAAGACAAGCTGCCATCTATTCAAACCACCTCTGTAACAGATAGTCCATCAGTGCAAAGCTGAAGTAGTGCGAGAAAAAAAATAAAAAAGGATATATCTGTGAAATATCAAGAAAAAGGGTATGTGAAATAAATAAGCATGTAATTGAATGCACTAGGTGGTCTGTAATAATGGAAAATAGAGGTTTGAAAGCATGTCTCAACAAGACTTGCTGTACTGATGTACTGCTGAACACCACTGCTGGCCATATTGTGTGGCTTTGTCTGTAGTGACTAGGCCAGCTACTGGGATGTTGTACATATCCATATGTTACCTCTGCATATAACTACGATACACATTTTCTCTTGTAAATATAAGACAACTATACAGAGCATGTGCAGAGTAAAGTACTGCTGCAGATGTTGGTATTGAACTGCATGTTATATACTGAGCTCATATCATTCAACTGTCCATCGTTCTGCACACTGACCATATGTGTGCCTCATACTTGTAGTCATTTACCCATAGAGCTGTGTTATGTCAGTCAAATCCTTGCCAAATCTGTGAAGACTGGCATTACAACATCCCCCTTCATTGTCCACTGTTTTTTCCCATTCAGGATTGCCACAGTGGATCATCTGTTGCCATTTCTGCCCATCTCTGAATCTTGATCTCTCACACCAATCACCTGAGTGTCCTCTCTCACCACATCCAGAAACCTTATCTGAGGCCTTCCTCTCTTCCTCTTACCTGGCAGCTACATCCTTACCGTCCTTACCATCCTTTTCACAATATACTCAGCACCCCTCCTCAGCACATGTCCAAACTGATGTAATGCTGCCTCTCCAACACTATCTCATATCCGTCCAAAATGGCCTGAGCCTGTCACATACACATTGCTAAACCCAGTGCAAATAATAACATCTGTAACTCTGACATGTGCAGCTCTGACCTCTGCCTTTTTGTCAATGTCACTGTCTCCAACCCATATATCATAGGTGGTCTTACTACCCTCTTGTAGACCTTACATATCACATTTACTGGTACTCGTCTGTCACATATCACTCATGACACTCTTCTCCACCCTCTCCATCCTGCCTGTATGCTCTTCTACACCTGTCCTTCATAGTCCTCATTATTCTGAAATGTTTATCACAATTATTTGAACACATCCACCTTTGCCAACTGTGCTTCATGCATGCTCAACATTCTGCTATCCTCCCTCTCATTCACACACAGATATTCTGTCCTAGTGCTGCTGACCTTCATTCCTCTCCTTTCTAGAGCATATGTCCACCTCTCCCGGGTTTCCAAAAGCTGTTCCCTACTCTCAGTACAGATTACAATGTCATCTGCAAACAACATAGTCAATGGAGACTCCCATATGATCTTGTCTGTCAACCTGTCCATCACCATTGCAAATCAAAAAGGACTCACAGCTGATCCCTGATGTCAACCCACCTCCACCTTAAACACATCCATCAAGCCCAATGCAGACCTCAATGCTGTCACACCTCCCTTGTGCATATCCTGTACCACTCTTACATATATCTCTTCCACTCATGACTTCATCATACAGTACCACAACTCCTGTCTAGGCACCCTGTCATATGCTTTCTGTAAGTCCAGAGCAACACAGAACAACTCCTGACCTTCTCTGTATTCCACCAGTAACAGTCTCAGAGCATACATCACATCACTGGTTCCATTTCCATGCATGACACCATACTGCTGAACAGTACTCCTCACCTCACTGCATAACCTAGCTTCCACTACTCTTACTCATAACTTCATGCTATGACTGGTCAATGTTATCCCTCTGTAGTTATCACAGCTCTGTACATCAACCTCATTCTTAACACTGTACCCAAGCACTTTCTTTCCATTCTTCATGCAACCTCACACTTACCAAGATAACAGTAAACAGTCTGGCTAACACGCTACTGCCATTTCCCTACACAACTCCATGCTTCCACATGTGTGTAATGTGGACCAACAAGCTTGCCAGTATTCATCCTCTTCATAGCTATCCTTATATCCTCCTTGTTAAGCTATTGCACTTCCTAATTCACCATATCCACATCATCCACCATTCTTTGTCTCATCCTCTTCATTCATCAGCCTCTCAGAGTACACTGTCCATGTGCTCAACACACTCTCCTCACTTGTGAGTACATATACCTCATCATCCTTTATCACCCTTATCTGCTGCACATCTTTCGTAGCTCAATGCATCTGGCCAGCCAATTGGTACAATTCCTTTCATCCATCCTTAGTGTCCAACCTGTCACTGAACTCTTCATATGCCCATCCTCAGCCTTTGCCACCTCTCTCTTTGCCACGCACATCATCTCCTCATAGTCCTGCCTACTTTCCTCATCTCTCTAACACTCCCACTCCTTCTTCCCCAACCTCTGTCTCTGTATACTGTCTAATACTTCCTCAGTCCACCAGCAGGTGTCCTTGTACTGCTTCCCCCATCCACATGTCACCCCAAGCATCCGTCTAGCTGTGTCCCTTATCAGCTCTGTTATACTTAACCAGATATTTGTTAGATTGCCTCTGCCACCCAGTGCCTGTCTCAACTATTCCCTGAACTTCACCTCACGCACACACTTTACCAATTCACACCATTTGATCCTTGGTGTTGCCCCCACATTCCTCCCCATCTTGATCACCAACATCAACTCACATAGCAACATTCTCTGCTGCTTAAATACACTTTCCCCTGTCAACACATTACAGTCTCCAATCTACTTCAAACTTGCCCTCCTACATTGGATATATTCCACATGTGTGCATCTAACTCCACTCTTGTATGTCACCCTGTGCTCCTCCCTCATGTTATAGTGCGTATTCACCACAGCCATGTCCATCCTTTTTGCAAACTCCACTACCATCTCACCATCTCCACTGCTTTTAACACCATACATACCCATCAATTCCCCATCCCCTCTGTTCCCTTCACCAAAATGACCATTGACATCTGCTGCAAATAGCCGGCTTTAGGCACCAGCGAACCCTGCGGTTGCTTGGGGCCCCCTGTTCCTGAGGTGCCCCCAACCACAGCAAGTTATCTTATCTTAATATTTTGTAACATGTCTGTCAAACCAACAAAAGCTAGTACATCAGTCTTGTGCACTTAATAGACCAGGTGGGTAATAATGCTTATTTATATCTCCTTTAAAAATTCAAATGTGTCTTTGGTTATAGTAACAATGTTTTATCAATCAAGAGCCTTCACAATCCCATTAAATATTTTACCACTAACATAGTGCCCTTGGCTTAGTTAAACCCTGCTGGTGACATTCTCTACACTAAAACTAACAACACAGCCAGCTTTAGGTGCCTGCAATACCTGTGGCTGTAAGGGGGGCCCTTAATCATCCTTCACTGTGTGGTGGCCCCACAAAAGCTGCTGCTGATTGGGGAAATGAGGAGAAGAAAATGTATTAATTTCCTGATTATTCTCTTTAACCTGAACAGGTTTGTGATATGAACCTGTTAGGATAAAGCTGATAATGAACATGAGCAGGGTAAGTATTTGGGAGATCAGTAGCCCAGTGTGACCAGTGTCCATGCATGCCTTGGATTTTAAGAAGAACTAATATGTTTGATATTCAGGGATAGTTTTCTCTTTTTAGGGAGTTTTATAAATACTTGCAGAATACCAGATACTGTAACTCTCAACTTCTTCACTGAAGAATTCAGTACAATACCAATAATATCAGAATAAAGGCTCGAAATCAAGAACACATTTTAAATATTACTCTGATTCAGTGAAAAAGTTAATAGAATAACACCGTTTGTATCAACATGATTTTTGGACATTAAGTATAAAACTCTAATGTCTGCATTTATTGACTGTCTGTAATCCTGAATGATTTACAAGAAAATCAAATATGTTACAAAGGACAGAACAAAATTATGTGCAAAATCAGGGAAGGTCTGTGAAATTATGGACAGTGAGAGTTTTGCATTATTCTTCACTAAGGTAAATAAAAGTGACCCAAGCCTGCTTCTGTTTAATGACTGCTTAACAGCAGTCACTGATCTGGTGTGCTAGTACCAGTGTTGTATAATGTATTGCTGAAAAAAGTACAAAACGAATATTGCTATGGCTTATGCTTGACTGTATGTGTGTGTGTATGTGTGTGTGTGTGTGTGTGTGTGTGTGTGTGTGTGTGTGTGTGTGTGTGTGTGTGTGTGCGTGTGTGTGTGTGTGTGTAAAAATGTCAGTGAGGTTTATCTGTGCACACACACAATAATGCCAGGATATATACATTATTCTTCTGAGTGTCAGTAAAAAATGCAGCTAACAAGAAATTATATTTCAAAAGTAAGGCATAACATATACCCCAGAACATTCAGACACTTAGATCTTCTAAGACACTGGGGACCCCTACTCCCCAGACTGTATAAATGGATACAAAGGGCTCCCTTAATCATCATTGACTGTGTGGGAGCCCCACAAATGCTGTTGTTTGAGGAAAGATGAGGAGAAAAAATATAAATTAATTTTCTGATTAGGTTCTTTTACCTGAACAGGGCTGTGATATGGCCCTGTTCGCATAATGTTGATAATGGCCTCTGCTCTCAACTGCACCCATCCTAAAACCAGCCACGCTCAGATGACTGTGTACAGAAAGGTGCTGTTGGTTATATGGGGGGAGGGACTGTGGTATTATTCCTCACAGTCAGATCTCAGTTGTGTGCACATGAGGTCATTAAAGCTTGCATTTGGGCTGAAGACAATGTGATCATTAATTCTTTTACTTTTCTTACATACCTCAGAGGTGTACAAAGAAGGTTACTACAACTTGTGTAGGAGCAACAAAGTAGAATTTGTTACTGTAATCATTATTTTTTCACTTTCCTCACAATCACACTTAGGACACTTATACAGGTAGCTGCCTTTGACAGTTTGAATTTAGGAGTGAGAAGGCATACTATGTATATGCATATCAGTGGTCCCTTGAAATACATCACTGTGGTAATTTGAACCTCTACCTTCACCCCAGTCTAACACCATAGGGATGCAAAAGCTGTCTTTTGGGAGAAATTGGGAGGCAGGCAATTCCCAGATAGGGCCTGTGTATCCAGGCAACAAAGAGTTGTTAGTTTATTGTGAGCTACTGTTTTGTGATCTTTGAACATTAAGTATTTAGTACAACTCATGTCTTCCTTGGAAAAAAAAAATAAAACTGAAATTCTTTTCTTATTTTCTAAATGTTTATTACTGTACTGTCTTGCTCAGGAAATGTGTGTTGAAAGGATGCAATGAAAACTAAAGCTGAACAGCAACACAATTTATTTACTTAATCATAATTTCTGTTCAAGCCTTTATTGGATGAAAAAGTGTGTGAAAAGAAAAAAAAAACTTTAAAATGCGCTTCAGAGCATATAGAAAATTATAGCTTCTTGAAAAAGGTGAAAAGTAAGGCAAAACATGAGAAAAGGAAGAAAAAAGCAATGTGCATGGTATGGGGAGCCCAAGATGGGGAGGGGGGACAGGGGAAGATTGGAGGCTATTGTGTGTATGGGTGTGGGATTTGAAACAGTAGGCCTAGGGTGCCATTTCACCTAAGTTAAGACCTGTACATAGAGTTGCTACAATATATCATTGCTGCAGCTAAATGCCAATAACTGTAAATTTCTCTTTGTGAGTTGGGCCAAGACAGTGTACTACACAAGTCTTGTAATGTAAGAATATTGTAGCAAAGGATCAGTCTGTGCATACTTCTCTTAAAAGTTTGCAGCATGAACTAAAAGGTTGTTTAGGAAGGGTGGCAGTGACAGGGTGATACGTAGACTGGAAGTGCCTAGGGGGCCCCCAGCTTGACATCTGCTGGGGGCCCCCAAAATGCTAACACCAGCCCTGCAATGACCAGTCTGTCACCCTTGGGTACAGTCATCACCACAAAATCCAACTAAAGTCACATTTCTCTTTCTCATCCATTGCACAACTGACTTGCATAGCATATCCACGAACAACAATCATCATTACACCATCAGCTTACAGCTTCAGAAACATCATTCTATCAGAGACTTATGTCATCCTCCAAAAGCACTCTTGGAATACTGTTCCTTTAGCAGAAGTCCTACCTCCTTCCACCTCTAGTCCACACCTTGATAGTGCAATTGTGACCAGCCTACCATACACCCAGCCATAATCCCCTTCCATGTGGTCTCTTGCACACACAGAATATATCAACTATCCTCTGGCCATCATATCAGCTAGCCTGGTCCCTATACCACTCACACTGTCAACATCAGCAGTTCATACTCTCAATACCACTCTCCTAGTATTTCCCCTCTCTTCCTGCCATATGACTGTTGGACATCCTCCAGGGGATGCCTGTCAGTGCAAAGGCTACTGTGCTATCGAATGACTCAAGTATGCTACTGCAATATTGAGATACTGTCACTGATTTTGTCCCATTGCACCCATGTATGAATGGCATCCTACAGATGTCCTGCTGTAACAGGTTGAGAGGGATGACTGTGCAGCAAGAGTATGAATTTACTGTGCCATACTGACATAGAACAGACATGTAAGTGAGGTATTAGCTATGCACATGTCAGTTTGAGTAGGTGTATGTGTCCAGCTCATGAAAACAGACATGGGATGCAAAATGTCAATTAAAACAGCTGTACATGTTGTACACTTGTGTAATCTTAGTTACTGTGCACCCAAACAAGTGACATTTTTACAGCTACTGGTTGTTGCATTGCCCTGAAACAGCCATGGTTAGTACAATAAGCATGTAATTATCATTACTAAATTGGAGAGATGTCCAACTGTGTTATGACTTTGTAGCCATGCCCACTACAAATAACTGATTGGACACATACATGGCTGTATGGACTCAGCAATACATTACTTGTCATACCTGCCACCACCAACATAGAGTAATCCCCTTTGCTGGACAGCAAAATTACACAAACCACAGACTTGGTCCTTTTAGTGGCTGTACAGGGCAAAGTAGGGGCAGGAACAAACCTGGCATCAAGTCAGCCATTGTCTGAACAAGCATATAAGGTCACAGGTGGATAACTGGAAGGCCAACTATGAGTACAAATTGGAGACATCCACCAGGGACAATCACAACTCCATCTTCCCATACGTCTACAATCTCAGAGACTGCATACCAACCCAACCTGTAATGGTGGCCAATCAGATCACATACACACAACATAGCTACAGGCAGCCTGATGCAGATAGGATTAGGACAAACATCCCCTCTGGCTCAGCATCACTATAAGTGGATATGTACTCTACCCACATCCCTCCCCTCATCACCAGTGAGCAGGAACATATTGCCTACTGAAAGGTAAGAAATGTAAGTATCCATGGGACATCATATCATCCCTGTCTGCATCCTACATGAACTCAGGCATGTGCTCTCAGCTGCATTACACACTGTAGTCACACCAAGCAACAGCACCATCCACACACTATCTGCATGGAAGATGGCTAATGTCATCCATTTACACGTACGTGAATGAGGAATGACGGATTATGCAAACAACCTGCCCTCACTGTGGGCAATATGACTCATCAGGACCAGGAGTACAATGCAAGCTGATATTGTGCTGATACATTACAGGGGTATGGTGTTGTGGTGAGTGGTGGCTACTGGTATGGTTGTGAGTGTTGGCTACTGGTATTCAAGATACATGTCCAGGTACTGGACATACTGTTGCCACATGTATGGGGTCTTGTGATGTGTTTCCTTGTTAGTGTTTACCAGGTACAATGTCACATTACCGACGGGAGACCTTTTCACCAGTGGAATACAACCTAATAATGGAAGCCATAATACAGAATCACACAGTACTGTTGGGCCGAGGCCAGCAACATATGTGGGAGAGGGCCACCATGTGGGATGACCCTGCCCACAGGGTAAATTAGGTGGGCTTGCATGCACATACATATGAGCAGGTGAGGCATCATGCCACCAACCTCATATGCCATGCCTGGCAAAGGGCTGCTGCCATGGCCAGGTACCCCACAACCACAGGTGGGATCCCAGCCATGCAGCCCCCACTGACACCAAATGAGGAGCTCCTTGCCAAGCTTGGGCCACCTATCACAGTAAAACACCAGGGTACAAAGCCCCACTTGCTGGAGGTGGGTGGCACCCACACAATGGACAAGGAATGTGCAGGTAAGGTCCCAGTGGGGATTAGTAGACTACTGTATGAGTCATACTTTTATCTGTACAGTATCTACATGCATGTGCCAGGTCAGTTTGCAGTTGTGAATGGCGATTTCTAATGCACAGAAGTGCAAATCTATGGTGAAGGACAGGAAATTGTGTAGTATTGGGTGTTGTACTGTAAATGTGCAGACATGCTGCACCCATCCTTTACCAAGGGTACATGTGAGTCTGCTGACAATAGCTCTCTCCCACAACTACATAGGTCACTCTGGTCTGCATATGGGACACCAGCCTGAACCTGATGAGTATGGAATTGTTCAGTTGTGCTTTGGCAATACCCCAGGCATGTGGAGGGTATGCATGTTACCATGCACACAACTATGACTAATCGCCATATTGCTTTATGTGCATGTTCATTTGTGGTGGGGTTAATTGTATTGAATCACAGTGGTCACCACAGGGGCCTATCTGAAGATAATGTAACATTCCTGTAGCATACCTCACAACCTGTCATTGCAAGATTTCGGGACAGACACCAGAAAAATGTGTTGGACAAACTGACTAAGGTAGGGATATGTGTAAAACATTACTGCTATACAGTGGATATAAAATGTATACACACACCTGTTATGATGCCATTTGTTTCTGATATATACTGACTGAGATCACAGTATGTCAGTCCACACCTTTTCCAGCATTTAATGTGACCCATGATATGAACATTTTACTTGTAAAACCAAGCATCTGGACTCATGTATTGCACCTACAAGCCTGGACAAGTGTGAGGGTAACATACATCATATCAGTATGCTGTTTCTGTCAGGTATGATACCTGATGCTGACATATGTGTCGGTACACTCACTGTGGCCTATTTGGCAACTATATCACATACATGTGTATTGGTAAGGCAGACAGAGCACTGATAGGTTCCAAACATCTGGATGCTCTAGACACATCTGTACAGAGGACTGGTATTGCCTGTACAATGGTTTCACATGTTGCATGTGAGGCAGATGCCATTACCATACTATATAAAGTAATGGCATCAGGAGGTGGTCATCTGCCATGTATGGTACACACATCAAAATGGTATCAGCCACACAAAATATGATACAGACAAACACACACACACACACACACACACACACACACACACACACACACACACACACACACACACACACACACACACACACACACACACACACACACACACACACACACACACACACACACACACCAGTACTGAGATTAAAACCCTTACCCATCTCTGTCTACTATAGTGTTACACAGTTATCAGATGCCCCATGGAGCTTACACAATTTCACCTTGTCCAAAGGTACTTGTAAGGTGAATTAAATCAACAGGACTACTAAATTAGGATGAGTATGGTGGTACACAACTCAAAATGGTATAACCTTCACTGAGCATTATTCTCACACAAACAAAATGTTGCTAGTATTGAGATTTGAACTCCTGCCTATCTAGTTATTTGTATTATGGTATTACGCAGTTATCAGACAGCCACACAACTTACACAATTTCACCTTATCCAAAGGTGCTTCTAAGGTGAATGACATCAACAGGACTACTAAATTGGAGTGAGGAGAAGTGTAAAGGGTGGTACACAAGTCAAAAATGGTATAACCCACACAGTACATGAATCACAGACAAACACACAGTTGCTAGTACTGGGGTGAGAACTCCTGCCTACCGAGTTATGTCTAGTGTTACACACTTATCAGATGCACCATAGAGCTTATACAATTTCACCTCCTCCAAAGGTACTTCTAAGGTGAATGACATCAACAGGACTGCTAAATTGGAGTAAGAAAAAGTGTAAAGGGTGGTACACAAGTCAAAATGGTATAACCCACACTGTACATAATTCTCTCACACACACACACACACACACACACACAGACACACACACACACACACACACACACACACACACACACACACACACACACACACACGTGCCAATATTGGGATTAGAACTCCTGCCTATGTCTACTATAGTATTACACAGTTATCAGATGCACCACAGTGCTTACACAATCTACCTACTCCAAAGGTATTTCTAAGGTGAATGACATCAACAGGACTACTAAATTGGAGTGAGGGGAAGTGTAAATGGTGGTACACAAGTCAGAAATGTACACAAGTCAAAAATGGTATAACCTACACAGTACATGATTCTCACACACACACACTTGCCAGTATTGAGTTTAGAGCACTTGCCTGTCCAATTATTTGTACTATAGTGTTACACAGCTACTGCGTGCACCACAGAGCTTACTGGACTCACAACTGGCCAAATATGCTGGTAACTGCACAGCTGTGATAAAGTATTACAGGTTGCAGAAAGTCTGCCTTCAGTTTCTCCCATACATCTTGCTAGTTCTTTTTGTCTTGCACTTCAAATAGCATTATAGCTTTGCACTTCAACAGGTTATTGTATCAATAAGTTTCTCACACCTGGGAGCCATCAGCAGCACTCATTCATCACGGAATTAGCCCCAGTACTTACTACTTATGACCACCCTTCCTGGAATGATTGAAGTGTGGTTTTCTGTGCTTTCACCCATTAACCTAGTGCGCTTGTCCATTCTGAGACACTGTTGCAACTGCCTCATGTACACAGACAACCGTCTCCTCTAAACTCCAAACACTCAGACCAGTGAGCGTTACCCCTATATCACCAAATGTGGAAACGTGCACTCTCCAGCAAATACTGGACTAGCTGGTCAAGAGGATAAGATCAACACCTGCACCACACCATGTGGACCACATAGCTCACCACAACATCCACTATGACAGCCCTGACATACAATGAAAAGCCACACACCCACCTTCACAGAGGCACTTAATGGATACTTACACAAACAGCACAGACCAGCAAGACAGACACCCACTCAGACACCATGACATAGCACATGCCAAAGGACACATATGTCACCTGCACAGTGTGCCCCTCAACCTAAACTCCTAAGGCTGACCACCTTGCACAATACAGTGACAATGGGTGACACAGTACTGTGGCACAATGTCCCGCTCACTGTGTTGATTATGGAGGAGGTAACAGTCAACTGTCTATCTTGTGCCAGCATCCGATTCATGACACACTCAGTCAGGCCATTCCACAACAGTTGCATGTATCACTCTGTCATCATCCATGTGGGTGTGAATGACCTGAGACACACCTCCCTGGGCTACATGACAAGAGACATGGTTGAACACTCAGATTACATTGTCCAGGCAGGTATGACAGTAGCCCTAAGCAGTATACTGCCATCACCCAGAATGATGCTGCAGTACTATCAACAGATTATTGACTGCAACATTGGCTTATGTGTTGTGTGTCATTCTTAGAGGATCCAGTATCTCTCTGCTTGGGATAACATGATTGACAGACCTCAATGCCTTGCCAGAGATGTCCTAAATCTGTCAGTCTTGGGTTTCCAGGTACAGGGTAAGTGTCTTGCCACCCCTATAGTGCCTTATTAGGCAGTGTTCCAAATCAAATTACCACTGTACCAGCTAGATATGTATGCAATCTGAGGGTCATGCTGCTCAACAGTAGACATCTAACTGTCAAGATGCAGTCACTCAAAGCACTCCTCAGAGTGGAGGACATTGACATTTGTGCTATAATGGAGAGGTGGTTCACTGCAGCAGACAGCAGCCCTCCACTAACAGGCTATGATGCATTCCACAGCTGTCAGTGCCAAATCATGGAGCACACCTCCACAAGTGGTGTTGTCTCCATATTCATAATGAATATGCACACCTCCAGACTAGTATCCTAGAATAATGCATCAGAGGTACTTACGGTAAAACTGACTTTGGGGAATAGTACAATCCACACCATAGCCTGCTATCAGTCTCCAGCTATGTCACTAGACTGTCAATGCACATTCCTCAACATTCTGACATCTATGAAGGTCCAACTCAACACTGACATATTAGGAGACTTCAACTACCCCTCCATCACCTGGGGAAAGTAGTCAAGCACCAGTACACTGGCCCATTGCTTCAGGGAATTCATCAGTTCCAATGCCCTGGACCTCAGAGCCTCTCTGGGGACCTTGCTCCAATCCTGGCTGGCCCCGCAGAACTCCCCACAGCCGCGGAGGGGCAGATCCGCTCTCATCGGGACTTCCGCGGCCTGCTCCTTTCCGGTCCAGAGCTCCATGGTCCCCATCTCCCCCAGATCTCCTGGAGGCTGCCTGGCAGGGCCATGTCCCCATGCCCTCGGAGCCCCACATGGGGACCTCCCTCCGATCTTGGCTGGCCCCACGGAACTCTGCTCGGCCATGGAGGGGAATCATATTTACCCCCAGTAGAGGATGCAACAACTTTGACCTGTGTTGATTACTTACATATGGGACTGTTGATTGACCACAGTTGTAAATCCCTACCTGGTCAGATCCAAACATGATGTAATCAACATGGAGCTCAATGTCTCACCCACACAACCCACATAGGTAACCACCTTACAAAACCTCTCCAATGTTGACATTGCAGTCATACAACAGGGTTGGATGACTTCACTGCATCCATGCCAATGGGAAATAGCTGCTTGACTGTCACATCATACTCATATGCACTGCACAAACATGTACATGGATACATGGTACTAGCCATAGCCAACAGAACACTGACACTGTCCTCCAAACACTGGAAGCCAATGCGATGGTCCCCTGCTATTACTAAAGTGTACAACAGAAGGAGAACACTGTTGCAGAAAAAGGTGGTGTCTCAAGACTGGTAAACCACTTTATTAGCCTCAAACACAATTTGGGATCCCTCATGGTATCACCTACAGGCAGCTATGAAGGCAGAATTGCAGCAGACACTGACAACAATCACTAAAGACTTTAATAGTTATATCAACAACATCCACAGCAATAACCACAAGTGCTGTGAATTACTGCACAATGCTAATTCCTATCCTGAGACAACAGATATTGGTCACAGTCTTGCCAACACATTTACTGCCAGCTTTATTCCCCCCCCCCCCCAGGGGACAATCACAATGGCACATGAATGCCAGGCACCCAGCATTTACTGCAGGCCAGGTTAGACCTGCATTGTCCACAGACAAGGATACAGCTTCCATGGGACCTCAACATATCCATGGCTGTGTTCTACATGACATACAAACGGACCTGGCACCACATCTGTGTGCCCTGGTCAGTCACAGCCTTACCTCAGGCTTTGTCCTTCCAAAATGGCACAATGCTACAGTCATCCCCCTCCATAAAGGGGTAGCATCTACAGACCCTGGGGATTATTGGGCCCTTAGCCTGACAAGTCTATGTGCAGGTATGGGTGCACCATCAGGGACCTGATTGACCAAGATATGGGTGATCTCCTAACTCTGGATCACACACAGTTTGGCTTTGTGAATGTCAGATCATGCTTGCTCAACCTGGTTGATGTCTTTCAGTGAGTCACCAGGGCTGTGTATGACAGTAAGGCACTGCATACAGCCAACCTCAATCTGGCAAAGGCTTCTGATACCATTCCTCAGTCAGGGATTATTGATAAACACAACACACTAGGCATAAGCCCCTATATTAGTGGGTGGTTTTCAAATTGGTTCACAGAACACACAGAGTGACAGTGGCAAACTTCAAGTCAGATTGGCAAGTAGCCATGAGTGGAGTCCCACAGGGATCAGTACTGGATAGTGTCCTGTCCAGCATCTACTTCGCAGGGGTCCAGCCCAACACAGAGGGACTCTGGCTGACCAAGTTCATAGAGGGCAGCAAGCTGGGAGCTATCATGAACTCCACAAGTGATGCAGGCATCCTACAGAAAGCCTCACTGAGACCAATGAGTATTGTGGAAACCATTGCTATAAGCTTAACACCACAAAATGCACCATCATCCCCTTTGGTAAAACACTCAGTTCCCAGTAAGTTCCACATCAATGGGAGCTCAATGAACACTGTAGGCATTATAAGAGATCTGAGGACACAGGTTGACAGCAACTTCTCCTTCAAGCACCACATTGCCACTGTGGTGAGGAAGTCCTTCTATATGGCATGTTGCATTACCAAGGGTTTTGCATTCAGAAAGACAGAGGTAATTATCTCTGTCTACTATTCCCTCATTAGATTACTCCGCAAGTATTATGGACCATTTGCCATGCACCTCACGAGACACCTGCTATAGCTGGATAAGCCACAGAAGCACCTCACAAATTGGTTCCTAGGCATTAAACACACATACTACACAGACAGACTAAGCAGACCCAAGCTATTCTCTGTGTCATATCACCTAATTAGCAGGTATCTGTGCTTGACTTATAAAGCCATGTCTGACCCAGCTGGTTTAGAAATGTTACATATAAATCCATCCACAAAACACACTGTAGAGACTTTTACCTCAGTACCACAATTACCACAACATGGTGGTGGGACAGGTCCCTTACCAAGAGTCTGCTCATGCCCTGGAATACACTTCCCATACATGTCATGCAGAGCACCTAGCTGACCCTGCTCCAGAGAAATCTTGATGAGTAGATGGGTAATAGAAAGTTCAATTCAAGGTTCATTGCAGTGGCTATACTTGATACAAGCACTGGGATTTAACATCGGGGTGGCACAATGGCAGGGCCCTTCCATGTGCTAGACTTGTTAAGGCTCCTGGGCCATCACCTACTACACACTTGTGAACCTATAAAGGTAATGACAGCAGCAGGACTGATAAAATAGTGCAGTGGGTGTTAAACATATCAAAATACTTTGCCCTACAAAGAGACACACATACACTTGCCAGACGTGAGAGTAGAACCCCTACCTAACTAGTGATTTGTACCATAGTGTTATGTAGTTAACACACAGAGCTACAGAGCTTACTGAGTTGGGAGCTGGCCAAAGGTGCTGAGATGGGGAATGATGTCAGCAGGACTGATAAAGTAGGGCAGTGGGTGGGAAACGTATCAAAATATTTCTGTTTACAAACATACATACCCCACACACACATTTTGCCGGATACAAGAGTAGAACCACTGCTAAACTAGTTATTTGTACTACAGTGTTAAGCATTTATCACACGCACTACTGAGCTTACAGGGGTGACAGCAGGCCAAGGTTGCTGATAAGGGACTGACATCATCTGGACTAAGTTGGGGCACTGTGAAGTGTCGTGGGTGGGAATGGCATAAAACTGTTTTACCTATAAACAAACATACAACTCTCTCAGTCTTGCACTGTCACACACACACTTCTACATTTGCCAGAACTGAGATTAGAACTCCTACTTAATCAGTTATTTACACTATCATGTTGCGTAGTTACCGCATGCACCACAGAGCTTATGGGGTTGAAGCCTGATGCAAGGCACTTCTAAGATGACTGATATCTGCAAGGCTGTAAAGTAGGGAAAGGCAAAGTGTACTGGGTTTGAAATGACCCAAAAGCTTTTAGCTGTGAACACACACACACAAAATTTTACATTTACCAGGGCTGAGATTAGAATTCTTACCTAATTTGTTATTTGTACTATAGTGTTATGCGGTTATTGCAAATGCCACAGAGCTCATAGGACTGAGGCCTGATGGAAGGCACTTCTAAGATGACTGATATCTGCAGGCCTGCTAAAGTAAGGAAAGGGGAACTGTACTGGATTTGAATGGACCCAAAAACTTTTAGCTGTAGACACACATAGTTTTACATTTGCCAGGACTAAGATTAGAACTCCTGTCTAACTAGTTATTTGTACTACAGTGTTATGCAGGTATTACACATGCCACAGAGCTTATGGGGCTAGGCCTAACAAAAGTGACTTCTATTTTGACAGACATCTTCAGGACTGCTAAGGTAGGGCAATGGGAAGTGCACTGGGTGAGGAAAGCCTGTTGATTCCTAGATCCTACTGACAAGTGTATGAGCATGCCCAGTGTGTCCTTCTATAGTACATGTGGGACTCCAGTCCAGGGATTGTTGTACTCCAGTTGGGTTGTTTTGTGCTACAGCCATACCTCTCAACAGGATCACTACTAAATCTCAAATTACGGAATCTCGAGACTCTGAATACTGAAGACCAGAATCTGAAGCTTCCATAATATCAAAAACAAACAAAAAAAAAACATTTCTGAAAGCATATGCAGGGGGGCAAGCCCCCCTGTACCCCCACACCCCCTGCAACTTAAATATACCAACTTTGAGATTGCACCACTGTGGGTTGAATGGCAAAATAGTGCTGTGCAGAGTGGAATAGAAATTTTGCCAATCACTCCACTGTAGTGCAATCTTGGGGTTGGTATATTTAAGTACAGGGGGTGTGGGGGACACAGCCCCCCACTTGGCAGGGTGCAGGGGGCATGTCCCCCTGCATACACCTGTCTAAATCTCTTTTTTTTACATTTATTTTTATTTTACTTTCGATATAACGAAATCTTGAGATTCTGGTCTTAGGTATTCAGAGTCTCTAGATTTCTTAATTTGAGATTTAGTAGTGAGATCCCCTCTCAACCTGTTGGTCTAGGGTATCTGGAAATAGCCTATCAAAATGTGGGGACAATGGGCTATACAATGATTATAGCAATGTGTCTCAATAATGTATGGGATGCTAGGGTTACAGGGCTTGTTTTAGCAGACATCTGTCATATATGCCATTTGACACTGTCATGTATTGTTTCAGTATCTCGTGACATACCTCATCAGATAATCACAGTGATTTACCAGAGGAATACAGGATGGATGATGCACACACAAGGTTTGTGGGCCAAATGCTATGCATTCTTGCACAATCCAGCCTGTTGAGAGGTGTGTCTACAAGCAGTTGGTGCTGTGGAAATAGTCCAGCACATCGGTGATATATTACAATGGTGGATCTCTGTGCATTTATGTTCTGTCTTGGTCTGATTTCCCATCCGCAGTTGGGTAAGATATGTCAGACAGGATCAGGGTGACAGGCAGACTCCAAATAGATTTGTAGGGGATAGGATATAAGGGGTGTGTGTGTCCTGGGCAGATATGTTTGCCTATAGGTTCATAGGTAGGTACTAGACTATTGGCCCTAGGGGCTATAAAAGCCTAGCCAAAAAGGTACCCTAGCTTTTGCCACTCAAGAAAATTATTTTCCTGTGCCCCTGTCGAGCAGATCCACATAAATGATGCCTAGGGTGAATTTCTTATCTCCCATCCAATCATCAAGATTTTTCTTGAAGAGTACTAATGAGGAGCTTTGTTTGATATAGATAGGTAGTTTGTTCCAGAGTATGGGAAGTCTCTGGGACAGGAATCTATCCCTCCAGCATGTTCTGTTCATTGTGGTGATGAGGTTTAGGTCCCTAGAGCAAGTAGCTCAGAGGGATTGCGATTTCATTAAGTGGAGCTTGTCCAACAGCTCTGGGTTTTGACATAGCTTTGTATGTTAGGCAGAGAGCACCTCTGAGTAGGTGATGTGTGACACAGTAAAGCTGGAGTTGTTTAGACAGTCTGCATAGGGCATCTGTTTAAGGCTGGTAATCCTTTCTGTGAGGTATATCTGTGGCCTTTCTAGTTGTTGTAGATGTCTTGTGAGGTAAATACAAAAAGGAGCGTTGTACTCTATAATGGGTCTAATGAGTGACAAGTAGAGGGGAACAATGACCTCTTTTATCCTGGATGAGAAACCTTTTGTGATGAGGTGTGCCACATAGAAGGATTTCCTGACTACTGTGGTGATGTGATTATCAAAGGAGAGATTACTGTCCACCTGTGTCCCAAAGTCTTTTATCAAACTTTTGGTGTTAAGTAGACTACTGCCTATGTGGTAGTTCATGGGTACAGCGTTTTTACAAAAAGGGATGACAATGCACTTTTGGCATTGAGCTTGAGGCCATGGCTTTGACACTAGGCAGCTGTCTCAGTGAGGCTCTTTTGTAGGATGTCCATATCGTTAGGAGTTTCGATTATGGCTCCTAGTTTGCAGTCATCTGCGAACTTCGTTAGACAAAGACCTTCCATGTTAGCCTGTACTTCTGAGAAGTAGATACCAAACAGGAGAAGACCCAGGACTGAACCCTGTGGCACTCCACTTGTCACTGGTCTGAAGTCGGATTTGGAGTCTGCTACTTTCACAGTGTGGGTTCTGTCCGTGAGCCACTTGGCAACCCATCTTGTGACATAGGGATTTATACCTAGTTTACTGAGTTTATCTATAATTCCAGAGTGGGGGATGGTGTGGAAAGACTTGGCAAGATCTAGACAGGCAGTGTGGGGTCTATATTAGATCATGGAAACGGCAGGATTTTGAATGATCTAATCTTCTTCTTCTTCTTCTTCTTTCGGCTTTTCCCAGTTAGGAGTCGCCACAGTTGATCATCTGTCCGCTCATGATTAGCAGTGGAGTTTTACAGTGTCGAGTTGCCAGCCCAGTGCCCAACCTTCCACAGAAGGCACACACATGCACGTACTCACACCTAGGGACAATTTCCTCATCTGATGAGCTATACAGTTTTAAATCATTGACAAAGAGAAGATGAGAAGTCTTTATACTTTGTTGTTTTTTAGGAGCCAAATTGTAGCCATGGTATAAACTGTTAAGTAAACAGCTTAATGGGTTATTGGCAAGGCAGAACAGCAACAGTGATGGACAGTCACCTTGGATTATCCCCATTTTAATTTTTATCCCTGGGATAATAATCTGTCCTTTATCATGGCTTAATTGCAAAGTGGTCTGCCACTGTTAAATGATCACTGTAATATAATCGATCGGTGTAGGGTGTATCTAATACATTTTTATGCACTCTTTTATCCATGAATGTGGGATACTATCAAATGCCATGCCATACTTAAATTCTTCCCCTTTTTACAGTTCTCCAGTATGACTTTATTTAACAACAAATGATCCATTGTTCCATATAACTTTCTTTTATTGCCCTTTTGTTCTACTGCCATAATTGAGTTTTCTTCTAAATAACTATAAACTCTGTCAGCATCAATTCCAGTGTATAGTTTATATGTCATCGGAAGGCAAGTTATTGGTCTATAATTTTTAGGGTAGCTTGCAGGTTAACTCTTAAGTAGAATCATTGTTTTGTCTATTATTAGCCAGGATGGTGTCTGTTCGTGGTGCGCATATAAATAGTTCTTAATCATGGCTAAATCCTTGTGCAAAGATGTTAATACTTTTGAATGATCTAATATCAAATCCAATATCGCGAATGCTGAAAACAGCAAAGATGCACAAAACCAAATTCTTTCCTAGGGAAAGAATTCGGTTGTTGTGGCTTCACTGTTTTCAGTGATGTGGTGGAAAGTTATGGGTTGTGTTAAGGTAAATGTGTGATTGTGCGGACGTTCAGGTTAGAGCATGGGTTGGGTGAGTTAGGGTTAGGGCGTGGGTCAGGTAAGTGTGCGATTGTGACAGAATTTGGGGTTAGGGGCGGGTTAAGTGAATTAGGGTTAGGGCGCGGGTGAGGTGAGTGTGCGATAGTGAGAATTTGGGGTTGGGGCGGGTTACGTGAGTTAGGGTTTGGTCGCAGGTGAGGTGAGTGTGCAATAGTGATGTTAGGGTTAGGGTCTGGGTTAAGGTAAGTGGATAGATAGTGTATGTGCAGTGTAGTGTAGGGTTAGATGTAACTTTTAAATGTATGTGTGTGGATTGCTGCTTTTTAGCGTGCTTGTGGTGTGTGTGTGCTTTTCGTTACAGCAAATTTTTTCCTTGGGAAAAAAATGGCTGTTTTGAAGTTTCGATATTGTTAGAGTTCGGGTTTTGCAGTTCAACATTAGGGCATTTGATAATGAGCCATTTCGATGATCTGATATAGACCTGGCAGTGTGAACCACCTTACCCTCATCTACGGCTTTAGTGACTGCTTCAAAGTAGTCTATTAGGTTTAGGAGACATGAACTGCCTTTTACAGAACCAAACTGGGTGGGGTCCAGAGTTTGGAGATTACCAATGTCATTGTTTATAAGTTCCATGATGATACATTCCATAGCCTTGCAGACTAGCCTCATCAGGGTAATGGGGTGGTAGTTCCCAGGGTCTGTGGTGGCTCCCCCTTTGTGGAGTGGGATAACCGTCAATGTGCACCATTCAGTGGGCACAAAGCCTGAGGTGAGGCTATGATTGAACATGGTACTTATTCTGTAGTTCATGTAGAATGCAGCCTGGAATGTTGTCAGGTCCCATGGATGCTGTGTTCATGGCTTTGGAGAGTGTGGGTTTTACCTGTGCACCTACCAGTACCTTGAATTGAGCCCTCCTCAATGGTGGACTGCACTTGGAGGGTCTTGTGTGTCAAACTGTTTGACCAGCCTGGAAGTCTGTGTTTGTCACACATATATGTATGGCCCACCTCATTTTTCTTGGATGGCCACATGTTGGGGTCAGGATGTTGCACAGGATGAGTGATCAGGGAGGGGTGTGTTACTCCCCATGGCTGTGGCCCAGGGTTCTGTGGGTGCAGACATGTCACCATCTTCCAGGGTTAGGCCTGCATGCAGTGAGTGCATTCCCATGTTTAAACTCCTAGCGCTGCCTGTTGACTGTACAGAGTCTCACAGAATGTACACATCCATGACTCGTATATCTTGTTGGTTACCCAAACAAGTGTGGTTTTCCATCAAAACTGTTTTGCAAGTCACTCAGGGTTGAAGCCAGATATTACTGAAAGTTGACATTGCAGTTTCAGACTTCATACCCATCAGACATTCCATGCTACTACAAATCATTCCATCAACTTTATAACATTATTAGAGCAGTATTTCACAGGTGTCCTTCTCTTTGGATCTTCACCACCCCATGATTCATGGCTTTGTCCTGATTTTTGGCTCCCCAAGGCTGGCAGGCTTGCTCCTAGCAGTTGTCAGCATGGCCTTTCTTTGCATTTTGTGGACTGTGTTATGTTGGTGTTATGGACCCCATGAAACTCCCTAAAGGGCACTGTGGGTGAGGAATAGGCATTTTCCAGAGGCCTATAGGGCAGGTGTGAAAGATGCAGGCCAACTGTAACAGGGCAGTGCATTCTGATGATCATATGTTCCCAGGTTGCCGGGAGGAGACAATCCTGGGATGGCACAAGTAAGTTGACTGTGGGTGCTACTGACACTTGTTTTCTGTTACTATTGTGCCATCACTCTGGGTGACAGCTGGATGATGCTTAAGTCTAGGAACTTGTTACTGCATTTCTATCGGACTATGGGGGTGTCATGACTGTACACGATACACATCTGCACAGACTGAGCTGATATTTGCTTAACGTTTTGGTTTCATGTAGCATAGTGGTGTGCCCTATCTCTCAGACTACAGGCATAACAGTATCAACCACAGGTCAGATTGTTCTGGCATAGACATTTGTAGTTTCAGACTTCTTACCTTTCAAAGCCATACTGCCACTGCCAGATCTATTATGATATTACTGTGTAAAAGTCTGTGGGTGGGGGATTTCATGGATGTTGCCATGTGGGGGCCTTTGCCAGGCATTTCTTAATGTTTGTCTGCAGCTGATCTGCTGTGTGGGGTTGGTGATGGGTATGGGAACCTCACTTTGACATCCATGCATGTGACCTATGACCCTCCCCTGTTATTTGGCTCACCATATATACTGCAGTAGTATTTGTCAACTAGGGTGGTACTGCATGGTGTGGGTAGGGCAGTACTGGGAAAACACATCCTGCTGTCTCACACAGCTGTCATTTGTCTGTTGCTATCCCAGTTAGCCAGCCCATTCCCTTCCATGCTTGATCAATACCATAGATATGCTATCAGAAAATTTCACTCCATTAGTTTATTTTGTTACAAAGACTAGCTTACCTTGTGCCTGCAGCTGTTTTGAGGGTAGTGCTTGAGGGCTGACTATGGCAGATACATGCAATACACTGCCTATACAAGGTTAGGTATAGATGGTGTGATGTTTGGTATCCATTTTACTGTGTGCAAGTCAAACAGAGATAGAGATCAGTCCCTGTGGCCCCACAGTGTCAGTGTATGTGCTATGTGTTGCCTCTTTGCCAAGGCCAGGGCATACTGGGCACACCTCCATCTGCCTACAGGGCAGGCTCAGGATGTTCCTCCTCCAAGTCACTCTGTGCCTGTGGAGGGTCTATATTAGATGAACGAAAGTTCATCTTAGCGAACGCTCACATGAGCGAATATTGCGGAACTCAAAACCGCAATTGCGAGATTGTGGTACAGTGAAGATGGGAATATTTGCCCTTTCCTCACTGTAGTGCGATCTCGGAATTGGAATATATATTTAGGGGGGTGTGGGAGGTGCAGCCCCCCCACAATTGCAGTTTCAAGTACCTGGATATTCACTCATGTGAGCATTCGCTAAGATGAACTTTCATTCATCTAATATAGACCCCTTGTGGAGGCCTTGGCAATGGTGGGGGGCTGGCCCTTCCCCATTTTGTTCCTGCTGCAGCTGTTCCCACAGGATCATATTGTGTAGCATGGCACATACTATGACCATGTGTGCACATGTGGCTGGAGAGTACTGCAAGGCTACACCAGATATGTCAAGGTAGCAGAACCATGATTTAAGCATCCCAAACACATGCTCTATAATGATCCCGGTTTGTGCGTGTGCCTCATTAAGGCATTCTTGTGTGAGTGTGTGTGCATTTCTGATGGGTGTCATTATCCACGGCTCCAGTGCATAGCCAGCATACCCCACTAAATGGCCATATGGGATGTCCCCCCCCCTTGCAAACAACTGATAGAGCTGTGAGGAATGCCAGATCTGGGAGTTGTGATAGCTTCCAGGGCAGCTAGCACACACATTCATAATTATGCCCTGGGCATTGCACATGACTTGGCAGTTGATGGATTGGAACCCCTTGCGGTTTATGTAGACCATACTCCAGTCACCAGGTGGTGCTTTGATGTGGATGTGCATACAGTCTATGGCACCCAGTACCTCCGGGTACTCTGCTAGATGGTGGAAGAAAAGCATATTGCTGGTCCTCTCCTCACGGGTGGTGGGGAATTTAATGTGCTCCTCGGCATGTGGTCGCGTGGTATCTAGGAATTGGTGGAGTATCCTGGATGTAGATGCCTAGGAGACCACCCATGATATCAACAGTTGGTCTTTGGAAAGTACCTGTAGGTAGTTTTCTTAGAGCTACACATACCTTGGTATCTACTAGGATGGGTTCCCCCCTGTTTGTTCTGGATATGAGGTGAGGCTGGCACAGCTACACAATTTGCTGTAGTATGTCCCTGTCCACACTGTAGTGCTCTACTATCTCCAGATCATGTAGCCCCTGGTAGGTTACCATGGGCCTGAACAGTCTTCTCCTCATAGGTATGGGGCAGTTGTCAGCATTATCATCTTCACCACCCTCAGCTTTTGCACATACTGATGTATGAGAGTGACAGCAGCCCCTAACATTTTGTTAGTTTTGTCAGGTAAAATTTCCCCATCTGTGTACATCAGTGGTGTAAAGTTTGTGGGAAAAAACAGGCTGAAAGGTATTTGCATAGTTTATAGTGGTGTGCAGAAGATGCTGCCTGTGTGATTGGCTGAGTAAGATACATTCCACCTGCCAGCTCTATTACTTGTATTTGAGTACCTCTATTCTGCTATTTCCCTTTTTTTCTCGTTCGACTTGCCATTCCATTTTTTTTATTTTATTTTGTGGTTTAAGTCCCGGTACACACTCCATTTTTTTTTTGTTTAAGACCTGGTGCACACTGCACACACCCCTGTAGGCAGTGTAAACAAAGCTATACAGCCTGAGACACACACCCTTGCTTAGGAGGGCTTAGCTAAGTGCAAACCCAGGCAACAGGTTTCCAATGTGCTTACAGCAAGCATGACACACTCCCTTTTCATGTTAGTTGCTTCTCCTACCTACACAATCCTGTTCTAGCACCTGCATGGTTAGGTGCAGGTTTTGGACTTAGACTATTTTGTGATTCAGTAAATTTCCCTTCATTAGCATACCCCACTGCCTTAACCCATAGATACTGCACTGACACAGAGCCTTTCCCCTTGACAACTACTGTCCCCTGGTATTGTTTTGATTGCCATAGACTATAATGGCAAAATGCAAATTTTCTTTAAACTTGGGTTTTCACATTGTTTTGTTCCGGCAGGATCATATTTGCAAGCTGCTGGGTTATGCTTAAATGGCCGAGATTGGCCACAAAAAAATGTATTATTTTTTATTAAGATTAAACATTTATTCATGCCAAAGGCCATATATTTGGCCATTGGCATGCCTACAGATGTGAATACATGCTTTTATTTGTGCTGTCGTGCCTCCATTTTCTTTTTTGCAGAAATCTGTTCAGTTAGTAACTGTACAAATTTCTGTACTGACACTGTTCCTGCATGGAGACCTGGCAGCTTTGTGAATCACTAATTCACCTCATTTGTATGCATGCCGCATGGTCTTCCATGCAGGAATAGTGTAGACAGGCTTGTGCACATTGGATCAGCTGTTTGCTGAATCGCTCAGTGGCCGAACTCTGTGCAGGAGCTGCTACACTGTTCCTGCATGGAGTTTTAGCTTTCCTGAGTCCCGGGGAATGTCTAAAATGAAGGAGCTTTCTGTATTGTCTTGGAAGTGTTTTATTGCTTTATGACCTCCAACATTTGCCATGGATCTGAGAAAATGCCCTTGTCTATTATTTTCACTGGGAGAAGCTAAATACCGTCAGATTCCAGCAGTGGGGTTTTCACCCAGGATAGACTCAGATGACAAGAAATGATGTCATTCTTCAAGCTATCCCAGCAGTAATATTTGAGATATTAATTTGGGAAGATTCTTACTGAGTGACAGCATTCTGTATTTTGCCTTGGACCTGACAAGATCTATTCACCAAACATCTGCCTTGCTCTGAGCAAGTTTCTAGGTTATAGTAATTCTCTTAGATATAGTCAGGAATATAGCAAAGCTTAATCCAGATGTTTTTCTTTCTTTATTTGAGACTGTCCTGCAATGTTGTTTTAAAAATTTCCTGTGATTTTAAACTCTGATGTCACTGTAATTATATACAGAGTATTTTCTTGTTCTTTCATTATTTATTATTAAACATATTTAAACATTTCATTGTGGCTGATCGTTGTAGATATATTTAAGTTCTGAGAGTACTTGTAAATTTATTTGGTGACACCGTGGGCCACTCCTAATTGTCTTCCTCTTGGTCAAACTACCATTTGTATTAATAGTAAGATTGGACACCCTTTGTTAAGGGCCTTAAAGTAGCTGATAAGGAACTGGCTGGTGGCAGTGATAACTACTTAATAGTCTTGGCAAAAGGGGGCATAGCTAGTAAACCTGTGCTAGCCGTTCCCTTGTGTGTGTGTGTGTGTGTGTGTGTGTGTGTGTGTGTGTGTGTGTGTGTGTATGTGTGTGTAAAACAAATCTCTAAGACTGTGTGTGTCAGTTACTTGGACAGAGACATGAAGTAATGGTTGGACAGAGGGTGTGCTGGAGGTCTTGGCTTGGCCATTCAGCTGAGATCACAACCCTATAGCTGTGCTACTGGGAAGTCAAACTGGGGATCTGGAGAAAGAGGGAGAAACCAGCACCAGACTGACTGTGGTCTCTGTATGCTCTTAAGGGAAATTGTACTTGATGCAGAGAGCTGCATCAGGGAATACTGTGTGTACCTTGTCACCCTCCCAATGTATGTCTCCCACTGTTGCTAGTTTTGAGGATTGAGGCTGCTTGATTACTGTTGCCAGTGGTGGGGCATCACAATGTGTAACACCAAACATCAAACACAGTGCAAAAACAACACCCCAGTACATTATCACTGAAGTCACAAAGTCATGAAACAAGAAAAAATCCAATGTTCCTGAATTAGTTGATATCAGACAAGTCATTGTGTGACAGTTGGTAAAAATGTTTCACATACTGAATTTTCAATAACACATACAAACAACTGTACAGCTATAGTAATATAAGTATTGACAAAAAAGTGGGTAACAAATCATAGAGTAACCCATATCTGTTGCTTCTTATTCTTTTAAAGAAAGATCTTGTGATAGTGATGTTGTTTTCTGCATGAAGGGGTGATCTTGGAGGTAAATACATAAAGTAGGTGGTGAAGAGTGGGGTCATTTTCCTGAACATGAGAAGCAGCAGGGGGTATTAAATATTTTTTAAGGATTCTGCTGGAAAATGGTTCATATCTTATTTTAAAGAATAGTGATTTCTATGTGTATTGCCAATATGTGCTCTTTACTGGTCCTAGCTTGGATGAAGTCACCACTGACAGACTACCATGTCTATCTAGTTCAACTTGACAAATGTCCATGTGTCTCTGATTAGTCATGGAATTTCTTATTATCCAACTAGGTAAAAAATGGAGAATAATTTTATGGGGTGCAAAAAATCCAGTCTGATGTCTACATTGTTGAAGATATACTGTTTTTGGTTCATGGAGGAAAAACAAAGATGTGAGACATAGATTGTCAGCAGGCAGAATGGTCACAGTGGACAAAGTCATACAATGTCCTCTTGCCATTTATCTATTTAAATGGCAAGATCCACTAGATTGAGTTACAAAACATGGAGACTGAATGGCTGAAAAACAGACTTGCATATACCAAGTTCGAGATGGCCATATCTTGGAATATTCTCTTTTTTCTGAAGTATGATGGTGTCAGAGTTAATTTATACACTTGCAAGGAGTATGGCTGGCTTGCCCCTCACATCAGGAGGGGCTTACCCCCTGCAAAAAATAAGTTTAAAGGAGATAGCGATCTTTGCGATTCTTTCTTTTCCTAGGATTTTGGTCTTTTTTTTGATCTGTCAGCAGTCAACATTTAGAGGGATGACATTTCAGTAGGGAGCCATTAAAACAGCTGCAGGCAAAACAGAAGGCAGGCATCTTTGTAATCCATCTCAGCAGTATCATCGTGGGAGAGGGCTTGCTCATCCACTTTCCAGTTTTGTCCCTTCACATGCTAACCATCTAACCTCTGGAGGTCAGCAAGGTCCCTTACATTTTCTCATCCTATTAGAATTTAGCAATCAACATCACCCCCATGGATGTTCTACTTTGCAGAAGGAATTTGCATAATTGTGACTAATCTTGTATGTCAATGGGGAGGGGGGCAAGAGAGACTGACGACGTGAAGGTCATCTTCCTGTGTGAGGAAAATTCCTTAGTCTGGTTGCATGTTTCATCATGTACTGCTCTCAGTATCATTCCAATAGTTTTTCTACACATTTATGTCAGTCTGTGCTTATTGTCTTCAAGTAAGCCCTAGCCGAAAAAGGACTTCTGCATGTGCTAACCTCTGGTTTTCCACTTCAGCTCTATGACAGTTACTCCAAACTCATGCAGTATAGCTATTGGTGAAACCCCCATGCCATGAGAGCTGGCAGCTTCTTAGCGCCTTATCCATGTAAGGTAGTGATGATGTCATTCTCAGGCTTGTGACTATCAAAACTTTCTGCAGCAGTGGGAATGCTGGATGTATTATTGGCATAGCTGTTGTCAAATGTTAATAATATTCTGCACATCATATTACAAACAGTGTAACAAAGGCATTCTGCAAATTATAGCCAACATTGGTATTACATATGCTGTGCCCTTATATACCTTGTGTTTGTAGGTGCCATGCATTTAAACAAGGTGTGCAAATTAGAATTGTCGTTCCTGTGAATATGTGTCTTATGTGAGGTATACAATATTACACATATTTCATCCTATCATTCATATGTAACTAGTAAGCATGACCAGCACAATGACCTATAGAATTGTTACTGGCTATTGTCATGTTAATGTATGCTTTTTCCATTACACAGCTACCACTTGCACCACACATGCTGTGTGTGTTGCAATGAGTTTCCCGCTATCACCTACAGAATCTAACATTGCAAAATATGTAGGCAAGTATCCTCCCTCTTTCATGGATGCATAAATTGTCTTAGCTTACTGAATGCCATGTGAGAATGTTGCTTCCAGTTATAGAGAACTTACATATGCCTTGCTGATGATTCTTCACTGGGTATTCTCCTGTATGAAAATTTAATTTTATGGTACATTTTTCTGCAATGGCTTGAGTAGTGTGAGACATCTGGTGTACTTTTGAAGGGATTTTACCCTTTTCATCCCTCTTATGAGACAGTGGAGTCATTATATACATATATGATTGAAGAAGAGGCAAAGTCCCCCATGGTGGTGCAGGGGATTCGCCTCTCTGCAGAAAAATATTTTTTGTGTAGCTTTTGATTGACAATTCTTAGAATTTATCTTTCATAAAACTGTTGAGTGAATCAGTGTCTCTTGATAGGATATGGATAAACTATTACAGAATAGTACTACAGACAGTTGTAGGGCATGTTGTAGAAGTATCAATGCTTATTTGGTTTTAATGTGGCTGCAAGGGTCAGCTTACTATGATCTTTTGTTCTCACATGGGCTTTTATTGACTCATGTACTCTGCTGCCTTAATGACTGATTATAGTACTGTCACTGGTGGAATAGTCTCCACCTCTGTGTGCAGTGCTGTCTGGTAATGTGGTAGGGGTCTACTATCTGTGATGCATCTGTCTCTACCTCCTCTGAGCAGATATGTCATCATCAGTACATCCAAGCGATCTGCTGCATCACTATTGGTTCAGTGATCCAGTTTCCCTGCTGAGGCTCTGCTACATTCAATTAATAATTTATCTGCCAAATGTATGCCAGGACAAAGAGATATTAGGCATTGTAAACTGCTGAGTGACCTCCTTTTGTACAGCAATGATACACCAAGTGACTTGAGTGGGTACACAAAACACGCAGGCATTGTGAGCCAAACAGAGGGTATAAATAATTTCTAGCAATCATTATTGTTGGTTGTTGCAGGTGTTGAAGCCTGTTAGTACTGGAATATTTGAAGTCAAATATATGGAATACTCAGTTGTATTTTTGAGATCTGCAATGTTTAGTGACTCCAGGGAGCAGACATATCTAGGTATGTCTCATAGGATTATTACCTGTTTTATAGGACTCCAACTGATAGATGAGTGGTCTTTTATAGGACTGCACATAGAAATGATGATGGTGTGTGTGTGTGTGTGTGTGTGTGTGTGTGTGTGTGTGTGTGTGTGTGTGTGTGTGTGTGTGTGTGTGTGTGTGTGTGTGTCTATTACTTTTGCTCCTTTTCTTTAGCATCTTTTGTAGAATATACTAAAGGAAAAACAGTGTGCCGATGCCTGTTATGCATGACTCAGGCACTGATTACATTATTAAAAGGATCTTGCACTGTCCATGCTAGTTTTACTTGCTACAGTTGCTATGAATTAGAGTCATTAGCTAATGCCTATGCCATATGACAAAGACACATTTTACCTGAAGTGAATTAGGCCATATGGCAGACATATTCTGCAGCATATGACAGGGTGTTCTCAGTGTGTCTCTGTGAGGTTCCTCTCACTTCCCAAAAACATGCTGGACACTTCCACCTCTAACTCATCAAAGACCGGAGTTGTGGTCAGCAGAACAGACTCTAGATGGCATCTATCACAGAAGAGAAGCATAAACTAACAGCTTTCTGCATCAGCTATTGCTAAATAGGAGAACACAGATCACAGACTGTGCTTTTTGTCAAGGCTAGGTACTCAACAGTGTAAAACTGGATTTAGGTGACAGGGCTAGATCACACTGAATAATGTCACCAAGAATGGGCATGGGTGTTTAAACCATAAATGGGTTGGACCTGGTGTACTTCAACCCATGTCAGGGAACAGTGCTAAAAGTGGGAAGAGTCTATATGCCCCTGATGGTCAGTGTCAGCCTGCCATAAAGCAGCCCTGGGTCAATTGGCTACAGGCTGTTCAGTGTCCAGTTGCTCAGCTTGGATTACCTGGGATAGCTCTGTTGTTCAAAACTCACCCCCAGATTCAGCAAGCTCTGCATGGAGTGCAGAAATAGTGCAAGAGTTGCTGCACGCAATATGGCCAACGAGCAATCCATGATCAAGCTCCTGGGATGTACACGAGTGCTCCTACACTATTCCTGCATGAAGACCAGTGCTATATGCTAATTACCTCATTTGCTGGTGAAAAACATGCAAATGAGGTGAATTAGTGATCCAGGAAGCAGGCAGGCATCTGTGCAGGAATAGTGTAAACTGCAGAAATGTATTCTGTTACTAACCAAATACATTTCTGCAAATTACAAAATGGAGGCATGACAGTTTGAAAGAAAGCATGTATTCAATAAAGTAGATATGCCAATGGCCAAATATATGGCCATTGACATGAAAAATAGTTGAAATTTTATAAAAAACAGATTTATTTTTTTTGGGCCGATGTCGGTCTTTGAAGTATAGGGCAGCGGTGCGCAAACGGGATCGCCACGAAAATAAGAAAAAAGGCGGAAATAAGCTTTTATGCCCAAATCAGCATTTTGCCATAATAGTCAATGGCATGCATAAGACAACAATACCAGGGAATAGTGGTTGCTAAGGGGGAAGGCTCAGTGTGAGTGTGGCAACTATGCATTAGCATTCTGGTTTATGCAAATGAGGGGACTGATACTGAATCACAGATTTCATCTCAGTGTTAGCTTGCACCCAACCGTGTAGGTGCAGCAACACCATTGTATAAGTGTAATAGGTGGATGACCTCATAAGGGGATGTGTCATGCATGCTGGAAGCTTATTGGAGTTCTGTGGCCTGTGTTTGCCCTTAGCTAAACACAGCTAAGGAAGGGGGTGTGTCTCACATTGTTGAGCACTGTTATCCCTGCTTAAATGGGTGTGCACGCCACATACTGTTCAAATCTGAGCAGTAGGTATGCGCGGCATTCCTTGGGACTAAAATGGGAAGGCAATAGGAAGGGAAAACAGCAGTAGGAAGACAATAAAGGAGAGCTAGCACAGCTGGCAGGTGAAATGTATCAGAATTAGCCAATTACAACAGGCAGCAGCCCGGCACACTACTATAAACTATGCAAACACTTTTCAGTCTGGTTTTTCCCACAAACTCCACACCACCGGTGTACACAGACAGGGAAATTTTACCTGACAAAATTAACAAAATGTTAGGGGCTGCTGCTGCTCTCATACATCAATATGTGCAAGAGGCTGAGGGTGGTGAGGATGTGAATGCTGATGACCATCCCACAGTGAGGAAGAGGAGGAGAAGAGTGTACAGACCCAGGGTAACCTACCAGGGGCTACATGAGTTGGAGATAGTGGAGTGCTATAGGGTGGACTGGGGCATTCTACAGCAAATTATTGAGCTGTGTCAGCTCTGCCTCACACACAGAACCAAGAAAGGGGGACATCCCAGTGGATACCAAGGTATGTGTAGGTTTAAGAATACTTCATGTTTAGGCATAAGAATACTAGCCACAAGTAACTTCCTAAGGGCAATTGGGAATATCATGGGGCTCTCGCAGGCATCAGCATCCAGGGTACTCCACCAGTTCCTGGATGCCATGTCAGCACATGCCAGTGAGCACATATATTTCCTCAACACCCACGAGGTGTTGACCAGCAATATGCATGTCTTCCACCAAATAGCAGAATACCCTGAGGTAGTGGGTGCGATAAACTGCATGCACATACACATCAAAGCACCACCCGGTAGGTGGGGTAGGGTCTACATAAACCACAAGGGCTTCCACTGTATCAACTGCCAGGTCGTGTGCAATGTCCAGGGCATTATCTTGAATGTGTGTGCTGGCAGCCCTGGAAGCTATCATGACTCCCACATCTGGCATATGACACAGCTGTACCAGTCATTTGCCAGTGGGGGCATCACATATGGCCACCTAGGCATAGTTATGAAGTAATGAGTGACTGCCTATGTCCTCACACAAGGCAGCATAAGGGGAATGGCCCAGGTATATCTGTGAGTCAGCTGCAAGTAGCTTCCATATCACATATGCACTCAGCTCACCCCACCATCAGCCACAGGTTTATCACAGGTAATATCCTTGCTGTTGGGAATGAGTACAGTATGACCCCACTTCTGTATGGGAATACCCACAGAATGTAGCATGCTGAAGAGGTGTCCTATGCAGGTGTGTCCCCAGCTGTAAGCAGCACCATGCCTGCATCCAGACCAATGGATCAATATGAACAGGAAATATTGCCAGTAACACCTTACACACTTACACTGTCACCCCAGGGGAATCCAGTGGCTTGCAGCCTGGGACTGTAGGAGTGACAAAATGCACTGGCCTACTGCAGATGGCCCGCATCACTACCAAATGGCCTACAGTCCTCTGTCAAAGGCTTGTGCCTCACCCATAGTGCCAATGTATGGTATCTCATGGGGTCCTAACTAACAACCTAACACAGTCAACAGAACACAAATGCAAGGCCATGTTGACAAATCCCAGTAGCATGCCCCCATGTCCTACTGCAAGAACTGTGGACCAATCCATAAATACAGCTGGGATGAAGGGTCAGCTATAGGGATACTTCTCAGATATTGCTTGCATAATGTTAGGAAGAGGATAGAATAACAGAGGAGGGTGTAGAAGCATGGACGTTATGGAGTGTATGTGAAGTCTGAAACTCTGATGTGTGTCCATACTACGCCTGCCTGCAAACCCATTAATGGCTGGCTACAAACCTGCTCGTAAACCACAACGTGAAGGGGAATTGACCATATATATGAGCCCTGCCTCTGGGTAACCTGGGTGAATCTGTACAGCTGATAGGTATGACCACAGCAGGATATGGCCATTTTGTTAAGTTGATATATGTACAAGAAGGGGATCCTCAGCCACCATACTACCAAGGTGCTAGACCATTTACATAGACCCATCAGCAAGTGTCTGTAGCTACCCCTCCAGAATGGCAGGAATGCACAAGAATGTGTAGGCTGTGGGCCACAATACTGGACTCAGCTTCATACAGCTTGTATTTCCCAGTAAATAACTGTGAGCAAATAATTATATCTGTCAGTAGTTGATGATATAATACATCACACTGTAAAACAGTACATATGTCTGCAGATCTCTGCTTACACCAGCCATGTAACACAAGCAGCACAGACAGCAATAGTTACAGTATCCCCCTATCTTTCGCCAATTGTGACTCCATATTGTCAACCTAGCTACAGATATCCTGCAGAAACAGTTTGCTAGCTGGAGGTGTAGAACACCAAACTCTGGTCTGGAGTACAACCATACCAGGAATGGATTCACACACTCAGTACAGAAGGTCATACTGCCCATGTCTGACAACACACTGGACTATACATATGTGTAATTTGCAGATGTCTGTGCACACACACTAAACTGTACACCATTTATGTTTCACACACATTGGATAGGAATACTCATATATATATCAAAGGATAACAGACTATAATATGCCAAACATACACACACAGAGATGTAGGGAAGAGAGAGACAGACAGTGACAGAGAAATTCCTTTATGAGGCCTGTCCCACCCACTACACATCCCGTTGGCCTATATCACATGATGTGCTGATGTAAATCACTGTAGACATTCCTTTTGGTAGCCCTCAGCCCTTTAGTGTCTGTGGTGCTTGTGATAACTGTATAACACTATAGTACAAATAAGTATTCATGCAACATTTGTAAACTCAGTCATGTCAAATGTAATGCTGTGTGTGACTGAGTGTGTGTGTGTTTCCACAGGAATGAGTTATGGCCCATTCACACACACTGCACTTCTCTTTGCCCATGTTAGAACTCCTGCTGATGTTAGTCACCTTGAAATAACCCTCTGGGTAAGTTTTAGCCCTGTAAGCTCCGTGGTACTCATGATAACTGTGTAATACTGTAGTGTAGCAAGGTAGTTAGGTAGGAGTTCTAATCCTAGACATGAAAACTATTAAACAGTGTGTGTGTGTGTGTGCGCGTGTGTGTGTGTGTTTGGAGATGAATGATTTTGAGGCCATTCACACTCACTACACCTTCCATTTCCCTACTTTAGCACTCCTGCTGATGTCATTCACCTTGAAATAACCCTTTGGCCAAGTCATAGCCTTGAAAGCTCTGTGGTGCTCCTAATAACTGCATAATACTGCAGTGTTGTAAACTAGTTAAGGGGGCATTCTAATCCCAGACATGACAACTGTTAAACTGCATGTGTTTAGAGATAAATGATTTTGAGGCCATTCACACTCACTACACCTCCCATTGCCCTACTTTAGCACTCCTGTTGATGAAAGTCACCTTGAAATAACCCATTGGCCAAGTCTCAGCCCATAAGCTCCATGGGGTGTGCAATAATTGCGTAATACTATAGTGTAACAAACTAGTTAGGTTGGAGTACTAATCCTGGTTCTGGCAACTGTGAAAATGTGTGTGTTTGTGTGAGAGAGTGTGTGTCTTTGTTGACACCTGATTTTGTGGGCATTCACACTTACTACACTTCCCTTACCCCTGTTTTAGCACTGCTGCTGATGCCACTCACCTTAAAACTTACCTTTGGATAGCTCTTCAACATGTAAGATCTGTGGTGCTTGCAAAAATTTTGTAATACTGTCATGTAGCAAACTAGTTAGGTAGGAATTCAAATCCTAGTCCTAGCAACTGTGAACACCTGCTGAGATGATTATAGCATCCATTTGTTTTGGTTTGTACTCTAACATCATGACACATCTTCACTTGGAAATGGTTGCTTACCTTTCTTAAAACAGCTTTGTTTCTTTTTCAATAGAATTGTACAGGTTATGGGTAACATTTGAGCTGAGAAACATTTTGAAATGATTTTCTTTGGTCTCATTGGCATATAGCACACAAATCTGGCATTCCAACGGGGTGTGTACACTTTAGATATCCAATGTATATGGGTGTTGATATAGCTTTTAGTGGTAGGCATGGACAGGGGCTCATAACACAGTTGTACATATCTCTGATTACTACCTGATAATCATGCCTACTATAGTACCCATATCAGTGTCATGGCAATGCAACAATCAGTAGCTGTGCACGTTTTATTTTGGTATATGCAGTGACACTGATATTATATACATGTGCAACATGCACAACCTACTTTCCGGACTGCTTGTAACCCATGTTATTACTTTTGTGCCTTTCATCTGAACATAAGTATACATACACGTGATCAGGGGATATCTAGTATATATTTATGTTTTATGTCAGTGTGGCACCCTGTATTTACAGTCTTGCAGCAAACATGTATAATACTCATATTCACAGGTAACATATGGATATGGACAACATCCCATTAACTGGCCTAGCAGTGGCATAGTCACGACTGTTTGACAGACACTCTAGTGGTTGCCATATGTGAGCTGCCTTATCCCAGGGTGAGTCAGGCTCCTCAGCTGTGACCCTACCTCTACAGCTATTAGAGCATCACATCTGGATAATGCCTAAAATTAGGGGAGGGGGGTAAATAGGGACAGATCTTAAATATGCCTGTTACAAACCTATGAAGTTTGTAGAATAATACATTTTGCATTACCTTGACTGTTCTGAAGGTGGTGGGGTCTGAAACTCAAGTGTTTGTTATTACTTAATGACTTCCATCCCCAGTTATTTGCCAGAATAATATATATGTTAGGAGGAACAGACCAAACACTATGATGGGTAAATCACGACATTCTTGAAGATCTGTACAGTTGACAGGTATGGCCCACTCCAGACAGAGCTAGATGCTATGTCCATAGCAGTTGTTCAGCAGGACATCATTACAGCAAGTCTTGTTGGCACATATGATTCTTTCAAAATCATCTGTCCCATTATTACAGACCAAGTACTACATTCAGTTACATGCTTACATGTTTCACATACCTGTTTTATTTTTATGCTCTCTTCTGTGTTCCGGTTTATGTCTTCCTTGTTTTTTTTTTTTTTTGTATTTGATTTTATTCTTTTTTTTTGTTTCCTCTCTCTCTCTCCACTACAGGGATCGAGCTGGTTTGAATAGGTTGCAGCATGGTTTTTGTAGATGATGCTCATGAGCAGGTCATGGCCTCTGCACAAATTGATGTTCCCCACTTGCTAATTGCATGCAGATAGCTGTGTACTTCTTCCAATAGCCAATGTCATAGCAACCCATTACTATAGATGACTACTTCATGTGCCCATTGTCCCTTTACCTTGCCTGTATGAAAGACACCCTTCATGTGTGGAGGCAGCAGTGTTACAGACAGCAGCCAGGAATACATCTTACAACAAGACTTGTGGACACAGGCCAACTACATGTTCATATAAGGTTCCAGACCTAGGGACAAAGTGTGAGTATTGCTGTTATATGCTTTGAATACTGTTAGTTTTACAGGGTTTGTGTGCGCATGCTCGTTTTGTATGGAATGCAGTCTGTCTGCATTGTACTCAACTGTGGGGCTATCCACATAATGGCCAGAGGTTTGGCTGCTATGTTTTATCTCTTCCCCAGGCAGGTGTTGTCCTTGACAAATCAGTGGTATTCTCTCTGTTGATTGCTATCAGTACATGGCAACATCCATTTGTGTTTCTGGCATCATATTCCTCAGAAAGGGTATATTGCAAACAGTCCTGTAACACCAGCAACTTTCACAGTGTATAACAGCAATATTCCAAATATGGCCCTATTGTTTGGCCTCTTTCTTCCATTTATATACCAGGCTTTGTCAAGATGTCATGCAGTAAGAGGTTGATAGGTATGGTCTATCATTATTTAGTGATGAAATTCCTGCTATCATTCCAGTGATGCCACGGATGCCCATACATGTTGTGGGGTAGGGGCAATAAATATGAGAACTATGGCTGGACAACATGTGTGACCCTGTACAGTCAAGATGTCAGTGGATATAGAACACTGTTATATGCCCTTGTAAGACATTTTATGGGGGAGGGGTATTACATGATTTTAACCTAGGCTGTTAGAACATATGAGGAATATTACTAATAAGAAACATAAAGGTATATGGCTGTACATTTTCATACATTTCAACATGGGGACAGTGGTGAGTTAGAGCTTACTGTTTTGCACACAGTTCTGTTTGTCAGTGTGATAGTACATTTTGAAGTGAAGCATTGTTATGTAAAGGATCCATTTACATTGTAGCATGTGATACTGTGATACATGTGTGTATATATATATATATATATATATATATATATATATATATATATATATATATATAGATATATATATATATATATATATATATATATATATATATCTATTATATATATGTGTGTGTATATATATATATATATATATATATATATATATATATATATATATATACACACACATATATATATATATATATATATATATGTATACACACACACACACACACACACACACACACACACACACACACACACACACACACACACACACATTTTCCCTACTGTTGAATGACTGTGTTGCATGATATGTTTGAATAAACATCAGATATATCTGCAGCTCAGATGGCTTTTTGGTAACTTCACACACAAGAACCAACAAACAAACTGGAAAAATGTTAGCCCAGAAGATAGTTCTCAAATAGTCAAGTGCACACAAAATTCTGGGAACATATACCAAGCAGAAACTTGTTGTAACAGATAATCCTGTGATAGAAAAAATGTTCTCCATGAGCAAGTCTTGTAGAATAAAACATGGCTTCATTACAAAAATGCAGTAAGTGAGTGCTTTCATGGAAATACCTCCCATTTCATCAGACCATTACAATAAAAGTGCTGTCCACCTATTTATAAGGCTAGTCAAATTAGTAATTACTAATTAGGTGATAATTTCCCTTTCATTTTAAAAAGATATTCAACTCTACATGAATCACTTGCATTGTTTCTATACAACCATCACTAATATGAAGACGCATATACAGATAATATATAAAAATATACATGTAAAGAATATACATATAAAAATATACATGTAATAATAATGTAAAATAAATCCCTTAACTGTTTCCAATTTTGTTTCAATCTTCATCCTAAATATACCATGCTGCTATGAACTTCATAATTTACATTTGCACATACATAGTTAATGCTGCTAACAGTTCCCAGTTATACTAGATTTCATTGACATAAAGACCTATTCTTTAGCATAGGCTTTAATAGTATTCTATCATTTAGTCCCTTCCCTCTGTTACCTCTTAACCTGACTATCCACCTTACTTCTGAAGTTTCTGTTTTATTGATTATACCTCTCCCACTATCATTTTCACTGACCACTGCATGATAGAGGGGGAGATATAATCAATAAAACAGAAACTTCCGAATAGGACTTTACATTATTGAAATCTAGTATAAATGGGAACTATGTTAACAGCAGCATTAACTATGTATGGGTGAATGTAAGTTATTAAGTTCATAGCAGCATGGTATATTTAGGATGAAGACTGAAGCACAAATTTGGAAACAGTTAAGGGATTTATTTTACATTATTATTACATGTATATTTTTATATGTATATTCTTTAAATGTATATTTTTATATATTATCTGTATATACGTCTTCATATTAGTGATGGTTGTATAGAAACAATGCAAGTGATGTAGAGTTGAATATCTTTTTTAAATGAAAGGGCAATTATCACCTAATTAGTAATTACTAATTTGACTAGCCTTATAAATAGGTAAACAGCACTTTTATTGTAATGGTCTGATGAAGTGGGAGGTATTCCCATGAAAGCGCTCACCTACTGCATTTTTGTAATAAAGACGTGTTTTATTCTACAAGACTTGCTCATGGAGAACTTTTTTTATATCACAGGATTATCTGTTACAACAAGTTTCTGCTTGGTATATGTTCCCAGAATTTTGTGTGCACTTGACTTTTTGGTAACTTGCTGTGGCTTTGGTATGCAGGGTCCTGTTTTAAAGACTTGCAAGGGCTGGTTATTTTGTTGCTGGGCAGAACAAGGACTGTTGGAAACAGAGTGATTAAGGCACTTGTAAGCAGTTGTAAGCTGGTTTGTGTGGGTTTGCGTGAAGGTAAGCAATGCTAACTTTCACTTAGATATGCTGACAGACGGTTATCCTTAAATGTGCTTATCCTGTGTAGGTATCGCTTAGCACCATGTAAATAGGCTTACTCCCGCTTACTACTGCTTACTTCCATTTACCCCCATGCTAATTTCTTTAAAAGAAAAGAAAAAATGGGTGATAGTAAAGTGGTGAAAAGGGGGCATGAAGAGGGTAAAAAAATATGACAAATCACTAGGGATGTGCAGTATGGGTGTAGGGAAGGTCCATAGCTGTCCATTTCTTCCACAGCAACATCTGTGCATATATACTGAATTTGGAGGTAAATTAGGCCACTCAAACTCCTGAGAGAGAGGGCTGAGGACAACAATAATGTGTTGTGAAGCCAATTGGAGTAGATTACATGTGTCCAGTGGACATGTGTGCGAAATGGACAGCTATTTATGAGGCAAAGCTTTTTTTGGGAACAGATTGCCCATTTTTATTTTTTTTTTAAGGTGAGAGTGGGATGTTGGGGAAGGATAGTATGTATATTTGGGGAGATAAGTTGGGTAGGAAGACAGATAAGACAGCATACAGGGGTGGTGTATGAGACATGTGGGGGGTAAACACCTTGGACGGGGAGGAGTGTTTGGTAATCAGAAGTCCACGAGCCCCCAAACGGATACAGTGCGACTGTGGTCCCCATCCATGAGCAGTCACCACTGCACCTTCATGGCTCCAAAGGTGGCTGTGTTGGGGGTTGAGCTGGAGGAGCAGGTTGACCCTCTAATTGCGCTACATTGCTCTCAAGCTGGTTTAGCAGATCTCCAAATTCCTTGCAGAGCTCGTTATGCACCAGACCCCAGACCTGGCTTTGGGTAACAGGATCCTGTCTGCGCCCGCACCTGGGGGGGTTGAGCCCCATCCCCTGAAGAACTTCCATCTGAAGGTGGTGCAGGCCAGCAGACGAGGAGGTCCCGGGGTGGGTCCCAGATGTGCTGGAACCCAGTGCCATGGTCAGATGAGGCGGGAGAGGCAGATCCGCTGGGATCGACCGTTCCTGATGTGCTATGGTGTTGCAGTTTTAGAAAATATGTTGGTTAGTAATGGTAAACACATTCCAGGATTAGTTATAACAGCATGCACAAGTATTCCCATTAACCAAATATAACAGATTTGGAACATTTGCATAGCAAACACAACACATGCATACATGGAACCATAATGGGCATTACAACAGCATGCAGGTTACATTGATAGCAACAGGCCACCAGTGACAGTATTTGAACAGAGAACATTCATTGGAATAAATTTCAATGTTTTTAGAACAACAGGACATATGTCCCAACAGTAGGTTTGGTGGAAAACATACACATTCATGTGTTTAGGTTATTGGTGAAGATAATGTGGGAGGGGTGGAGAGAACGATGTCAGTTAACAAATGTATATTCTTGCAGTGGTCACAGCTTTAATGATCTTTGCTTCTACTCATTACTCTATGGGTATTTTTAAAACAACTATGGCTTTGGGTTGGGCAGTGGTATGTTTGTACACAGTATAATTACAGCCTTCTTATAGCTACTTTATACTTTCGTTTACCTGGAAAACTTCTAAAGGGAATGTTTATTAATACTACATGACTGTTTTTACCCATATTCACTTAGTCAGGGTTACATATTTGCACTCATATGGTGTGTGTGTGTGTGTGTGTGTGTGTGTGTGTGTGTGTGTGTGTGTGTGTGTGTGTGTGTGTGTGCGTGTGTGCGTGTGTGCGTGTGTGCGTGTGTGTGTGTGTGCTACTAACACACTCTGCCTTGATTTCTATCAGTCACCGTGGTTGTTGTTAGCAGAGACCAGTAGCTGTGACAGCATGACACTTTTGAATATTTCTTGGGGGAGACCACTTGTTGTATGTACTTATCTTGCTGTCATTTGCAGCCTTGGGGTTGGGCCATCGGTGTTGGACACAGTATAACTACCAGTAAAAAATACAAAGGCAGTCAATGAATGTAAAAACAGTTTGAAGAATGACTGCAGACTGTATACAAGTACTCAAAAGGTGCAAGCACCACTTTAATACATAAAACAATAAAAACTGGTTAGCGCTTTCATTTCACGATGTGTAAAACTTCATCAGACAAAGAAAGTTCACAAATGACAAATGCCATTTGTGAACTTTGTCTGATGAAGTTTTACACATTGTGAAATGAAAGTGCTAACCAGTTTTTATTGTTTTATGTATTAAAGTGGTGTTTACACCTTTTGAGTACTGTATACAGTCTACAGTCTGCCCTGAGTAGCATTTTGCCATCGCCCAGAATGATACCGCAGTACAAGGACAAAATGATTGACTTCAACAATTGGCTAAACTTCTGGTGTCATTCTAAGGGGATCCAGTATCTGTTTGCTTGGGATGACATGGTCAACAGACCATGATGCTTTGCCACAGATGGCCTGCACCTGTCGCCCCTGGGATTCCGGATACTGGCTAAGGCTCTTGCTGCCCCTATAGTGCCTTTTTTAGGCAGGGTTCAAGTAACAAATTCACCACCATAACAGGAACAAGCAAGCAAAAACTGAGGGTAATGCTACTCAATGCTAGAAGTCTAAATTTCAAAATGCACTCACTCGAGGCACTCCTTAAAATGGAGAACATCGATATCTGTGCAGTGACTGAGACCTGGTTCAAGGCTCCAGAGAGCACCCCTGCACTACCAGGCTATAACTCATACCACACTTTTCAGCCATGTAACCTGGACCGAAACACCAAAGGTGGGGGTGTGTCCATATTCATTAAGGATATCCACACCTCCAGGCTAGTTGCTCAGCATAATGCATCCGAGGTTATCCAAGTGCAACTAACTCTTGGCAAAACAGCAATCTAAATTTTAGCTTGCTACAGATCCCCCACCATGCCCCAGGATTCCCACTCCTCTTTTCTTGATGTACTGGAAAATATTAGGGTTCAACCAAACACTCTAATAATGGGAGACTTCAACTACTCCACCATTAACTGGGAAAACTATTCATGTACCAACTTCTTAGCGCAACGCTTTCTGGAATTCATAAACTCCAATGCCCTAAATCAACGTATTCACACCCCCACCAGGGGCAACAATATCCTAGACCTAGTCATTAACAACATGGGTGAACGGTGTTCCACACCTGAAGTCAACTCCTTGTTGGTCCGATCCGACCATAAGCTAATCACCCTTGATATCCACATCCCACCCCCCATTAAGGAAACCACAGTAAAAAATTTCTCCAAAGCCAACTTCATGTTTCTTAAGACAGAAGTAGTGAACTTCATGACACCCATGCAGATGGACAATACAGTTACAACTGCTGAATCCTACACAAATGCACTCTATAAGCACTTACATGAGTGCATGGATCGTGCTATCCCAAACAGAACCAAGACGCTATCCTCCAAAAAAAGGAAGCCAATCTGGTGGTCCCCTGCCATAAACAAACTGTACAACAGAAGGAAGAAACTGTTGCAAAAGAGAGTAAAATCCCATGAGTGGAGGAGCTCCCTGGTCAGCCTCAGTAATAAACTGAGATGCCTTATAAGATCTTCCAAAGCTAGTTACAAAAATATAATCGCCACTAATTCCAAGGACAACCACAAAGCATTCTATAGCTATGTCAAGAATCTCAATGGCAACACCCAGATCTGCTCTGAGTTACAGAACAAAGGCATGCAAATTACAGAACCAAGTGATATTGCCAACATCCTGGCAGATAGGTTCAGTGCTAACTTTACCCCCCCTTCACCCCTAAAGGGCTCATATCTATACAGAAAGAATGCAGAGTCCCTGTAATCACAACTACGCAGGTGAAAGCTGCACTCTCTAAAGCCAGAAACACAGCCTCCATGGGACCGGACAACATCCAAGGCTATGTTTTACATGAACTTCAGAATGAACTGGCTCCTTAATTAAGCACCATGTTCAATAATAGCCTCGCATCAGGCTTTGTGCCCACTAAATGGCACACAGCAACAGTTATCCCACTCCACAAATGGGGAGCCACCACTGATCCCGGGAACTATAGACCTATTAGCCTGAGGAGCCTGGCCTGCAAGGCCATGGAACGTATCATCATGGAACTCATAAACAAAGACATTGGTAACCTCCAAACTCTGGATCCCACCCAGTTTGAGTTTGTGAAAGGCAGATCATGCCTCCTGAACCTGACCGACTTCTTTGAGGCAGTCACCAAAGCCGTAGATGATGGTAAGGTGGTTCACACAGCCTATCTTGACCTCACCAAGGCTTTCAACACCATCCCCCATTCTGGAATTATAGCTAAACTCAATAAACTAGGCATAAATCCCTGTGTCACAAGATGGGTTGTCAACTGGCTCACTGACAGAACCCACACTGTAAATGTTGCAGACTCCAAATCTGACCTCAAACCAGTGACAAGTGGAGCACCACAGGGTCCCGTCCTGGGACCTCTCCTGTTTGGTATCTACTTCTCTGAAGTACAGGCTAACACAGAAGGCCTCTGGCTAATGAAGATCGCAGATGATTGCAAACTAGGAGCCATAGTCAAGTCCCCAAATGATGTGAACATCCTACAGAAGGGCCTCTCTGAGACAGATGCCTGGTGTCAGAGCCATGGCCTCAAGCTCAATGCCAAAAAGTGCAGTGTCATCCCCTTTAGTAAAAACTCTGTACCCATGAACTACCACATAGGCAGCAATCTACTTAACACTGAATGCGTGATAAGAGACCTTGGGACCCGGGTGGACAGTAGTCTCTCCTTTGATAGTCACATCACCACAGTAGTCAGGAAGATCTTCTACGTGGCACACCTCATCATAAAAGGGTTGTCATCCAGGAAAAAAAGAGGTCATCATTTCCCTCTACTCGACACTCATTAGACCCATTATAGAGTACAACACCCCTTTTGGAATGTACCTCACAAGACATCTGCAGCAGCTGGAAAGGCCACAGAAGTACCTCACAAAGAGGATTACTGGACTCAAACAAATGCCCAACACTGACCGTCTCAAAAAACTCCAGCTTTACTCCATAGCATATCGCCTACTCCGACATGATCTCTGCCTAACATATAAAGCTGTGTCAAATCCAGAGCTGTTGGACATGCTACACCTAAAAAAATCCCAATCCCTCCAAGCTACATGCTCTAGGGACCTAAATCTTGTCACCACAATAAACAGGACATGCTGGAGGGATAGATTCCTGTCCCAGAGACTTCCCATACTCTGGAACAGGCTACCCATCTATGTCAAGCAAAGTTCTTCATTAGCACTCTTCAAGAAAAATCTTGATGAGTGGATGGGAAATAGGAAATACACCCCGGGGATCACTTCTGTGTCTCTGCTCGACAGTGGCACAGGAAAACACCTTTCTTGGGTGGCGTACGCCAGGGAACTTTGTTGGCTAGGCTTATGTAGGCCCTTGGGCTGATAGCCTAGTACCCACCTATGAACCTATGAACCTACAGTCATTTTTCAAGTTTTTTTACATTCGTTGATTCCTTTTGGGATTTTTTTACATGGTTTTGTGAGTTTTTGGCTTGTTTGTAACAGTATACCTACAGCCTTCTTATAGCTACTTTATACCTTCTCTTACATGGAAGACCTGTGAAGGGAATGTTTGTTAATACTACCTGACTGTTTCTACTCATTTTCACAAATTCCTATTTGAAATTATGCATACAGCTTGCTACCACTCCCGGGATTCGAACCGTGGCTGTTTCTGCTAAAAAGATAACAAGTGTACATTTCATCAGAGGGAGTTATTGAGAAACTCCTGTCTTTTCGTTGAATGATTTATTTCTCATTCTCTCTTTGTTGTATGATCTGACCTTGTAATTACAACATTCTTATACATACATTCCTATACATACATTTTTACATAGCACAGTGCGGAAAACAGTGGTTAACACAATGTTACTATTCAGATATCAGCTCTTGGTGCATGACATTTGTAATATCAGCTAATCTCATGTGTTATAGAGGCACTAACTTTGTCAGATGAGACTTGATTGTTTAATGCTTTCAGAGCTATAGTTGCTATGCATAACCTGTACACATTTCAAATCATACCATACCAGAGTAAACACAACCAGTCCAGGGTTTTTAATTTTATTGACAGGCAGTTACAGTTTTATTAATATATGACCTATATGAGACTATTACTGTAATATTGTCGGTTTTATTCAGTAAAACCATACCCATTTTTAATAATACCAGGTGACATTCTACTCCTTTATATTTATTTGGTATGACTACTACAAGCTAGATTGTTACTCATTAGCCTCGCAACGCAGCCTTTGCAACCTGCTGGCATGGGCTTCCTGGTTCGCAACCCGCTCAGCTGGATCTGTAATGAAAACAGAGAAACATTTATGCATACCTATACATCACATACACAGGCTGGACTTTGGTAAACAGTTATTGCTATGAATACTTACACACTGCTGGGACATCACCCCTCTGTGATGCTTCTTGGACCCACTGTTCCAAAAGCTCACTCTTCCTCTGCTTCAAGTCGACATAGTGGTGCTGGACCTGCTCACCAGTCCGAGGGATACCAGTGGCACTGGTGAGATCACAGTTGAGACTTTCACAGGCTTATGCTTTGTACTGGGAGCCTTGGTACTGGTCCTGCAGCAGTCTCATGTCATGTTTTTTTTACAAGGAGTCCTACCATGACCTTGGACTCATATATGCCCTAGCACTGCGCCCAAAAGTGTATTCCCTCTCCAACACCTGCCATACTGCCTACAGTGGGGAGCTACAACCAGTTACAAGCTGTATTCCTGCCTGCAAGGTTTAAATATCGTTGATTTCCTGCACTTTGCCATGATTGGATGGTTTTGAATATGCTGGGCTAATCTAAGCTACGGGCAAACCTGCTTAGCTAAGGTCAACAGTGCTTAAAGGGGAAGGTTCAGTACTGCTTATCAATGGGAAAATCCACTTAGCTGGGCTACTCATTGCTTAACATTCATATTTGCACAATGCTTACACCTGGTAAGCATAGCTGCGCAATGCTTAGTATTGCTTATGTTTTATTTTATTAACTACCAACTGTATGGGATTAATTCATCATTCATGACATATTATAAATTTGTTTACCTTCCCCTGACATCCCCCAATGTGCTTTCATTACATTTATTCTTGTGTGACTATACTGTATGGGGCACATGTGTTTATATGGGGGTTTCACAACTTTAATACACTGACACCTCACATCTGGGCCTAATACCCTACTCTGGTTAAGAAATATAAGTTACTTCCTACATAAATATACAAATAAATTAAAATTGTAATGATTTCACATAAAAAATGGAAATGGCTTTGGGGTGGCTTCAGCCGTGAATGATTCCATGAAAGGCATATGCTCTAACTGCTACATTATTGCACTACTGCTTATGTTAGATGTCTATTGCCATTTAACTTCTCGTGTAGTTTAAGCTGAGCTAAACATAGCTACACAACAGGCACAATCACACAGCTATGCTTAAACTTTATTGCAGCTGTGAAAAAATATATATTTATTTGTTGGGGGCTGTGCTTTGCAAATGTTGATGACATATAACTTTTCACAGTATGTCTGGATATTTGTATTATATTCTTGGTCCACTTTTCATAAACTTGTGGTTCTCTGGCACAACATTAAAGATTGAAGTTTAACAATAATGACAGACATTTGAGTTTTATACTTCATACCCTTCAGAAAATTCATGCCAATGCAAAACCTGATATTCTAACAACTGTCTAAGTTTGTAATGGCAATATTTCACAGCTGTACCTTATGGCTTTGTCCAGATTTCTTATTCTAACAGGTTGTGAGGTGTGCGTTTTAGACTTCAAACCCTTCACAAATTTCATGCTAATGCAAAACCTGTTATTCTATCAACATTCTATATTGAAACCAAGACAGTCAAACTATGAAAAAACAAATAAAAGCAGGGCTCCTTGACGAAACGCTCTTTAATTCTTGAAGTGCGATAATTACAATACACTTTTCGTTGGGAACAAACCCAACTTCATCAGAAGGTAAAAAAGTCAATCAATCATACCACAGTAACCTGAGCAATATATACACACTCTATAAAATACTGAACACACCCTTCCTAAATCCTAATTAAATAATTGGTGTGTTTCAAGGGATCGGTTTACTAAAAACAAATTTCCTGATGGGAAATACTTAAAAAGTTTCAGAAATATGTAACTTTAAAAGGGTGCCCAACACTAAAGCACATTTATAGTTGTGGAAAAATAAAAATAACAAGGTAAAATAGTGGAAAGTAAACGTAACATAGATCTTAATGAAGGACCTATTTTTACGTTCATAACACAGGAAATTATGAATCAAACAGTTTACTTAATGCTGACAAGTTACACCGCTCAATTCAAAATAATTTTAGAGCAAATTGAATGTACTAGGCTTTTTCTTACAGTATAATAGTAGGTTAATGCTATTATTTGAAACCAGGTAACTGTAACCACGAATGTTAGGTATGTCTAGGTGACCAGTTGATACTGGAAACAACATAAAACCATGGTCTTAACTCTTTATACAGGACTTGTCCCACTTTTTTCCATCTATTGCTTTAGTTACTGCCTTAAACGTTAGACAAAGTTGTGAATTTAGATACACACATATGTATATTACTCACAATTTTCAAGCACTGGTGTGTGGTCTAATACGTAAAAATAGGTCCTTCATTAAGATCTATGTTACGTTTACTTTCCACTATTTTACCTTGTTATTTTTATTTTTCCACAACTATAAATGTGCTTTAGTGTTGGGCACCCTTTTAAAGTTACATATTTCTGAAACTTTTTAAGTATTTCCCATCAGGAAATTTGTTTTTAGTAAACCGATCCCTTGAAACACACCAATTATTTAATTAGGATTTAGGAAGGGTGTGTTCAGTATTTTATAGAGTGTGTATATATTGCTCAGGTTACTGTGGTATGATTGATTGACTTTTTTACCTTCTGATGAAGTTGGGTTTGTTCCCAACGAAAAGTGTATTGTAATTATCGCACTTCAAGAATTAAAGAGCGTTTCGTCAAGGAGCCCTGCTTTTATTTGTTTTAACATTCTATATTGGTAATTGCAATATTTAAGAGCTGTCCCTTATAGCTTTGTCCAGATTTCTTACTGAAATGGGCTGGAGGTGTAATGAGTGATCTCGCTCTTTTTAAATTGCCATATGGCAATTCTGGTGTGCAGGGGACGTGTGTATTGTGAGAGCACTGCTCTCAAACATGCCCCCTGTGCTTGTACACATCTCTGTGTATGTATTACAGCATGGCAACGAGCCTTCACACATATGATGGTGCGCTGCCGTGCTGCACAGGAAAGGTCCCTTCTGTGTAGGAATAAGTTATTCCTGCACGGATGTTTGCTGAATCAGGGGATTAGTGTAAAACCAATTGCTCTGCCAAACATGAATTAAGGGTTATTACACTCAGTATAAGTTTATTGAAATGATGCAGCTGGGAAGTAGATAATATGATAGTAAGAAAGGTCTGGGAATTGTCTGTATCCAGGAGACAAGATGGAAGGGCAGTACAGTAAAACCACAAAGCATGGGCTCCAGAGTCTAATACTCAGGAGAAGGACAGGCTAGAACTGGAGTGGGAATTGTAGTGAGGCAAAGGCTTCAGAAGATAGTGAGGAGTGTCATCAGGATTAGCTACAGACTCATGGTAATCCAACTCCATTGTAAGGATGGGGCAGTATTCATAATCTCAGTGTATGTCCATGGCAGGATGGTAAAAGCAAGGAAAATAACACATTCAGGCTGCATTTTTCAGTATCTACTACAGAAAGTAGGGCAACATGATTTATTATAGATAAGGGGGGAAATTAATGCACATATTGTAACAGACAGAATGGGACATATCATGCCCCACTCCCTCAGCTCTTCAAAGGAAGAGAAAAAAAATCCAGTACACTTAAAAATAATAAAGGAAGTACACTTTGCACTTCTTGATCACATCCCCTATAACTTTCAATCCAGGGCAGGTCTTCAAGAAATGGACCAGCAGGAATAAAGAAGGAGAGGTCATTCAAGTCTTCTGTCTGGCAAATGGCTTGACCATGGTCAACACATGGTTCAGCAAGATAGACAGTCACTAGATCACAAGCAAGAATGGCCAACCTCCAACTTAGGTAGACTTCTTCCTGGTAAGAAAAGAACACTGGGATAGAAACAGTGATTGAAAGTCACCACCAGTGAAACAGTTGGCCTAAAGCATAAACCACTGGTTGCCACAATAAGCTGCAAGCAGTGGTCAGAGAAGACTGTAAGGTCAGCAGAGACTAGGCTAAAAGTTAATTATAGTGAAAGTACAATAGTTCAAGGAAATAGTCATGGCTCTAGCACCTAAGGAAGACGAGGAAACAGGTGGAGGAAATGAAGAAGAATGGCAGCACCTCAAAACAGCATATGTGAGGACTATCAAACAGATATGTGGTAAAGCCAGGTATGGAAATAAGGTGATTAAGGAAAGATTTTGGTGGGATGCAGAAATCCAGGAAGACATTAAAAGAAAGAAGCTATGCAGGAAAAAGTGGGAGATAGAAAAGATGGACCAGGCTAAAAAGGAGTACTAGTTGTTTAACAAACAGGCTAAGAGAGCAGTTGCAACAGCAAAGAACAAGGCATCAGAGGCACTATATAATGTTCTGGAAAATGACTTACCAGATGGCACAAATAATTTTTTTCAGGTTGCAAGGCAAAGATGGAAATATAAAGAAGACAGTCATCAGATGCCATTCATAATAGATAACAACAACAACCTGCTCACCAGCCATGAGAACATAAAAGACAGATGGAAGGAGTACTTCCAGCATCTTCTAAATGAAGAAAACCACATAGAAGATGTACTGCCGCAGACACAGCCTATGATAAAAGAGGAAGAGGAAGTTACTCTAGAAGTAAGCACAGCACTAAAGAAAATAAAGTCAGGGAAAGCAGCAGACTCACATGACGTCACAGCAGATATGATCAAGGCATTGGGTGAGTTAAGGGAGAAATGTCACCAGAGAGTACTACCAGCAGTATGGAGAGAAAGTCATATCCCAGATGACTGCAGAATAAGCATTCTAGTGCCAGTGTATGTGAACAAAGGGAACATACACAACTCTGGGCAGTGTAGAGTTATCAAACCTGTTACACTGAGTGAAGGTATGGAGAGGGTGATTGATAAATGATTGCTAAGAGTAGCAGAAAGCAAGTTTGGAGATGGGTTATGAGCAGTTCAGATTGAGATCAGGATGTAGCACAACTGACCCACTGTTTGCAGTGAGAGAGATAGCTGATGAAAAAAAAAACTATAGATGAGGAAATAGTCCAGTCAGCATTCTTAAACTTGCAGAAAGCATATGACAAGGTCCCGAGAAAACTGATTTAGGCAGTCCCTCAGTCCAAGAAACAATGGCAGAACTCATAAAGGCTATGTACAATGACCCACTAGCATAAGTACAAATAGCATGTAGACTCACAGAGTGGTTCCTATTAGTAAGGTGGGTGCATCAAAGTTCAGCCCACTGCTGTTCATACAGGTGATGGACTGCATTAACAAACAGGTCAAAGGAGGCATGACAACATAAATGCAGACACTGTGGCATTACAAGCAATCACTGAACTAGAACTTCAGCAAAATATAGGGGGATGGACTACAAAGTTGAGCAAGATTGCCCTCTACCCATGGGTAGAATTATTCAGATTAGGATTACAATTCTTTGTGCAACTTACTGCCACTATTATTACACATATTGATGTGTGTATTCCATGTTCCTATACAAAGAACACCTTTTTATCTAGCAGCTACTTAGACTAGAGTTAAACTGCAACAGTGTGCTTATACCTGCTCATTGGACCTATCTCCAAGCTGCCTCACAGTTTAACAGGACTCTTTAAACATTTCAGCTTTCTGGTGTATTACAAACACCCAGTGTAGGTTTACATTTAAATATCTTTGTGTTCTTGTAACTTTGTTTAATACTATCTGAAACTCAGACTCTAGGGCCTGCACCCCCCACACATTTTTCCTTGCTGAACTTTAAATCTTTATTTGTACTTAGGTAATCTTGGATCTCTGCTGAATCATTCCTATTAACAGTGTTGTCTGCTCTGAATTGAGTTCCTTAGTCAGTCCACTCCATTCACCCTCAATACACTCAGGCTCACTTCATTCCCCACCCTAACCCCCATTCCCTCCCACCCCTGACATAATTTCCTTTATAGTTAATCAGTTGCTCCACCCTACACCAGGTGACTCCTCCTATTTCCCATTATAGTAATACAGTCATCTACACTTTTTTCACTACCCTCTTCCCCATTACTTTTCAACCAACCAATGCCTGTCCCTGCATTCTTCCTATACTTACTTTCCATGTACTACCTTACTTTAATTGAACATAGGGTCAACCCATAACTATCTCCTACCTGTACTTTAACCTCTCAACCCTTGTTTAACTCAGACTACTTTGCTATCCTACCTATCCAACCTCCTCCCTATACTACATCCTCCTAACCTACATTACTCTATCCTCCACCCCCTACCCCTCCTACCTGATCTACTATATGTGCACCTCTCACTTACTTCACTACTGTATTCTCTACACCTCCAAATATTACTATTATACACTTCATCTACCCTGCTCTCATATTACTTCCTCCCACCTCACATAATTCCTTTTTACTTACTCCTATTATCCTATCTCTACTCAATACTCTATCTATCTTACCCATAGCTACTTATAACACCATCACTGCCATTCACCTTATTAGCCCTACAAACAACATCATACTCAAACACATAAGAACCCACCGCTCTATAAAATGTCTCTCACCTCCAAAACTTTTCTATTTCTGCTCTCTCTATACTTCTATCTCTTTCTAAAACTAACATCTCATCACTCAACCCGCATACCTTACAAACCTACGTTTACAACAACCATACTTATACAATCTCTCCCCAGCTATTCCTCAGTAGGCCTTACTTTGTATGCCACAAACTTATTCTTACAAACCAAACTTAAAATCCTCTCCCATGAAAGCCACTACAACAAAAGGTCAGTTTAATCAAACTCCTCAATATTAAAAAGAAACTGCAACCTGGATATCTCCACACCCACCGCAACCTAAGTCAATGTGGCGATATACATCCAATCCCTGGTCCCTCTCCAGCTTGTTATAACCACTCAACCTCCTTAAGGTCCTTAAACTTCACCACCATCAATCTCCAAAGCATTAGAAATAAAATACCACACCTACATGCCTGGTTAGACAATAACAAACCAGACTTTACTGCCATTGTCTGAGATACTTCAGGTACAACTAACATTGGGTAAGACGGTGATTCAGGTCATAACCTACTATAGGTCCCCAACCATGTCCCAGGACTCACTCCATGTTCCTAAGCACCCTGGAAACTATTAGGATCCAACCCAACACTCTCATACTAGGTGACTTCAACTACCCCTCCATCAACTGGGAAAACTACTCATGCACCAGTACACTGGCCCAACACTTCCTGGAATTCATCAATTCCAATGCCTTGGACCAGGTCATTCTTCCCCCCACTAGAGAAAGCAACATCCTTGACCTGGTTATTACAAACATGGACAGCCATTTTTTTACACCTATAGGGATAATTCCTCCCTGGTTAGATCCGACCACAAACTAATCGACAAGGAAATCCACATCTCACCCTCACCCCCTCCAAAGGTAACCACGATAAAAAACCTCTACAAATCTGACTTTGGGCTCCTGAAAAACAGAGATGGCTAACTTCACGGCACCCATGTCAATGGAAAATAGATACATGACTGCTGAATCATGCACCAATGCACTGTACAAACACGTACATAAATGCATGGAACTAGCCATACCCAACAGAACCAATAATTTCTCCTCCAAAAAAGGAAGCCAATCTGGTGGTCCCTTGCCATTAATAAACTCTACAATAGAAGGAAGTTGCAGAAAAAGGTGAAGTCCCAAGACTGGAAAAACTCCCTTATTAGCCTCAACAAAAGTTGAAATTCCTCATCAAAACATCTAAAGCCAGCTATGAGGGCAGAATTACAGCAGACATTAAAAACAACCACAAAGCCTTCTATAGTTATATCAAGAATTTCCATGGCAATACCCAGGTTTGCTCTAAGTTACTACACAATGGTACCTCCTATACTGAGCCAACAGATATTGCCAACATACTGGCCAACAGATTCAGTGTCAACTTTATCCCTCTCTACCCCTTGAAGGACCATTCACAATACCGGAGGAATGCCAGGCACCCAGCATTGCTGTGGCAGAGGTTAAAGCTGCATTGTCCAAGGCCAAGAATACAGCTTCCATGGGACCCAACAATATCCCTGGATGTGGTCTATATGAACTACAAAGTGAACTGGCAACACATCTGTGTGTCCTGTTGAATCACAGCCTCACCTCAGGCTTTGTCCCTACTGAATGGCACACTGCTACAGTCATCCCTCTCCATAAAGGGGGAGCAACTACAGTCCCTGGGAATTATCACTCCATTAGCCTGATGAGTCTGATATGTAAGGATATGAAGCACATCATCATGGACCTAATTAACAAGGATATAGGGAATCTACAAACTCTATATCCCACTCAATTTGGTTTTGTGAAAGGTAGATCATGCCTGCTCAACTTGGTTGACTTCTTTGAGTCAGTCACCAGAGCTGTGGATGAGGGCAAGGCAGTTCATATAGCCTACCTCAATCTGACCAAGGACTTTGATACCATTCCCACTCAGGAATTATTGATAAACTCATCAAACTAAGCATTAACCCCCTATGTCACTAGGTGGGTTGCAAATTGGCTCACAGATAGAACGCACAGTGTGAAAGTAGCAGACTGCAAGTCAGACTGCCGATCAGTCACAAGTAGAGTCCCACAGGGATTGGTCCTGAGTCATCTCTATGTTTGACATCTACTTCTCAGAAGTCCAGACCAACACAGAGGGACTCTGGCTGACCACCTTCACAGATGACTGCAAGCTGGGAGCCATTATTAACTTCCCAAGTGATGTAGACATCCAACAGAAAGGCCTAACTGAGGCCAATGACTGCTGTCAAAACCATGTCCTTAAGCTTAATGCCAAAAAATGCTTCATCATCTCCGTTGGGAAAAACTCAGTTCCCACTAATTTCCACATCAATGGGAGCCCACTAAACACTTTAGGCGTTATAAGAGATCTGGGGACACAGGTTGACAGCAACCTCTCCTTCAACCACCCATTGCCACTGTGGTCAGAAAGTCCTTCTATGTGGCACATCTCATTACCAAGAGTTTTGCATCCAGGATGAAGGAGGTCATCATCTCTCTCTACTTTTCCCTTATTATGCCAGTCATTGAATATAATGCCCCATTTGGCATGTACCTCACTAGATACATGCAACAGCAACAGAAAGGCTGCAAAGTACCTCACGAAAAGGATCCTAGGCCTTAAACACGTCTTATATTGACAGACTCAAAAAACTCCAGATATTCTCTGTCTCATATCATCTACTAAGAGGCAATCACTACTTGACTTACAAAGCCATGTCTGACCCAGCTCTGTTAGAAATGTTACATCTAAAGAAATCCAAATCCCTCCACATCACACACTCCAGAGACTTCATCCTCATTACTACAGTCAACAGAACATGCTGGAGGGACAGGTTCATAACCCAGAGACTGACCATGCTCTGAAATAGACTTCTCATTTATATCAAGCAGAGCACCTCACTGGCCCTCTTCAAGAGAAATCTTGATGAGTGGATGGGAAATAGAAAGTTCACCCCAGGGATCACTCCAGTCAGTATACTTGATAGAGGCACTGGGAACTAACATTGGGCGGCATGATGCCAGGGCACTACTATGGGCTAGGCTTGTAAAGGCTCTGGGGCCATTAGCCTAGTATACACCTATGAACCTATTACTGAGTCTTGGTTAAAACCTTATATCAAAGATTCCGAATTCCTACCCCCTAATTACAACTGGATCAGGATAAACAGACCACATAAAAAAGGGGGGAGGTATCACCTTGATATACCCAAACACATTCACTGTAGTTCAATACACAAAACCTGTCCCACAATTCTCAACAGAAGAGATACTAGTAAACGTTCTAAAAATGAATAACAGTAAAAAACTTTGTATCATAGTCATATACAACCCCCCAGGCAACAATATTCCTTTACTTGAAGACCTTCTTGCTTGGTCAACTAATAACATTACAAATGAAACCATCATCCTAGGGGATGTTAACATTAACTGGCTTGATATTTCTAATCAGGTCCGTTCCACCAGCATAAACCTATATAACTATACAGAACTAGTAACCAAAATAACCAGGCCAAACAATAAAACAGACAGTGGCTCAATTCTGGATTGGATACTCATCTCCAATCCTAACAAAATCCATTTACCAGCCTTTATAACTCATAAGACTACCTCAGTCCTAAGCACACACCATGTTAAGCAAACCAGAGATTTATCTCACTTCTCCCGTAACACCCCTTAATGAAATTTTACAAAGGATTAACTGGACCCCACTCAAATATCTTCCTCTTCATGAGGCTGTTGAATTCGTCAATTCAACATTTCTTAGCATTTTAAATAGTTTAGCCCCACCTCTCTTAAAAAGAATAAAAGCTAAACAGCCAACCTGACTTACCAAACACACAAAGCAAATTATGTCTATTAGGGATAACGTTTGGAAAACCTGGCAAAAAAAATAAAAATCCTAATGACCTCGTTCAGTATAAACAATTACACAACCAGGCAAAATGACTAATGATTAAAAATAAAAAAGAACACCTCCTAAGCCTTCAAGACCAAAACAAACTAAACCAAAAGAAATTTTGGAGCACAATCAATTCCCTACTCCATCCAGGTAAAAATAATAATCCTTGCCATAATCCAGATAAAACTCCCACTGAGATAGCCTCACTCTTCAATTCATATTTTATCAACACCACAGCTAAACTCACCACTACCTTCCCACCTATAGATCCCTGCCCACCTGAACCTCCCACTTCACACTCCTCTACTACTCTATTCTCATTCTCACCTGTACCAACTTCCACTATAAAAAACTCCTTCATAAACTCAAACCTTATACTAATGCACCAGATAATTTACCTGCTGAATTTCTACAACTATCTGCAGACTCCATTGCCTATCCTATCAGCATACTCCTCAATAGATCTATTCAGGAATCCAGTATACCAAACATATGGAAGAAAATATTTGTTTGTCCACTCCATAAATGTGGCAACAACTCTGATTTTTCTAATTTCTGACCCATTGCTATCCTCTCTCCCATCTCTAAAATATTAGAAAAATGTATTAACTATTTTGTCCAAAACCATATACTTTCCCCCACACATCACCGCTTCAGGCCAGGTCATAGCACCTGTACTGCTCTCATATCCTTTATGGACACAATAAACAGGGCTCATGATGCCAGTTTCACAGTCTCCTCACTGTTCCTAGATCTCTCTAAGGCCTTCGACATGGTTTCACATCCCCTTCTGCTCACAAAACTCACCAGCTTAGGTCTTTCACCCCATACTTTAAACTGGTTCTCAGACTATCTCACCAATAGGTAACAATCCACCAAATGGCAACACTCCTTCTCACATTTTCTCAACACAACCACAGGTATACCTCAAGGATCTATACTAGGTTATCTCCTTTTCAGTATATTCATTAACAACTTCCCTGCCACCCTTATCCATGGCACAGTTATCCAATATGCAGATGATTCTACAATCATCTGTACTGCCAAATCTATATCTGAGTTATAATGTCTTACCCAAAATGCTTTTACTTCAACCAAAACTTGGATGTCAAACAACCATCTCGCTCTAAATCCTAATAACCAAACTTCTAATATACCCCCCAAAAATAACTACTGCCCTGAGCAAGAATGATTGTGTCCAATCCCGTAATATCCCACAATATAACAATCTCGAAGTCATTCCAAGTACCAAACTGCCAGGAGTTATTATTGATGAATATCTAACATTCAACCTCCATATCCATAGCTACATGAAAAAGACACATAAAAAATTAGGTACCCTCTATAGACACAAATACTATCTTAATATTGCTGCTAAAAAAACTCTAGCATCATCCTTCCTGCTACCATCTCTACTATACAGTGCCCCAGTCCTCATCAATATCCAGTCCTCCCTTTAAACCAAACTGGACTCATGTTACAAGATTGCCAAATGTGTAACAAATTCAAAAACTCAGAGCACCACTGCTTATCTCTACAACAGCTAAACTGTCTCAAACTCCCCCACTACCTCACTCATTCACAATTAACCACTGCACATAAACTTATATACAAGCCTTCAACATGCCCCTCTCTCTCCTCCTAATTGACTACATACCACCCTAACAGGGCAATAAGATCCAAAAACACAATGATGCTGAAAGCTGAAAAAATTAACCATAGAGCTGGTCAAAACTACTTTACCATCTCAAAACTATGGAATGTATGGCCGCCTTCTATCAGAACAATCAGTAACCTTGCTCTCTTTAAGATGTCCCTCAGATCACACCTCTCTTCTCTCTGGCAATGTACTTGTGCCAAAATAACAACTGATCCACTAGTATATCCCTCTACAATATCACTCCTCAGGAGCTCTCTCAGACTTGCTGAATTCAACTGCCTATGCCTACAAAGCTCCAACAATTAACAACCAAAACCGCTACCCTACCTGACTAACTCTATCCTCAATGATCAAATTGTACACAATGTTGATGTGTAATCTTTGTAAATATCTTGTACCATTGTGTTTAATATTTATTTCCATGCATTGAGACCGTATATACACTGTATACTGTGCTTTTTCTTGTATGCACTATTAATGTTATGTGGAGATTTTCTCCCCAGGTCTCTACTGAAAATGGGCTCACCTAGGCCCAGTAGACTTTCCCGGTTAACAAATGCAATAAATCAATCAATCAATAAATAAGTAAATAAATAAGTAAATAAATAAATAAATAAGGTGTGAACACATAAGACATTTTTGAATTTTAAAACAGGCAATCTCACATAATTAATCTTGTGGCAGCAGTTGTAAGTGTAGGGCTGTAGCACAGATGATCCTGGGTTCTAGTAGTTTTACTGTTGTGACATTGCAGTTTATAACAATAAACTGCAACATAGACAAGTGTTTTTTTAACCTTGTTGTGGGAAGATGTGTAAGTGCAGAACAGCCAAGCATGTGGTCCTGGGTTCAAATACAGTATATTACATGCACTTTTATTGTTGTTCCACTTCCCATTATAATCATTCTCACTTATAGCACTTGACATAGTGTAGCTGAAAATTATATGTATGAAGGCTAAGACACTAATATTGTGTGAGTTATTTCTTTATTTATGTATTATCACATTTATTATCAAAAGTATGACTGTGGGTATACAATGTGCTATGCTCCTGTAAGTATATCTCTGCTCTCTGGACTAGTATGGCCTTCAGATTTGACTAACACACTTAAACAATTGCCTGTACATCAAATAACCTTGACATTGCATTGCTTGCCACTGTTTTACATTATGCACTATCAGGCAAACGTTGCTCAGCAGTGCACACTCCCAAGCATCATGTTTGTGCGATGGTAAGCAGTGCACAATATTTTCAAACAGTGTGCACAGTCCCAGTAAACACAATAACTTGAACTGGCAGGAAAGTATCAGTCTCCATTGTGCTTGATACATGGAAGACATGACAAATGTTCATGGAGAGGGTGTGAGATTTAGGGCTCAGAGATTGGGTGTCCAGGAGTCCAAGATTTTTGCTGGACTCCTAGTGAAACACCACATTGCCAGGTTGCTGCAGGGGGACTATTCTGAGTCTCAGTATAAATCAGAGGCTGGGAATAGTTTGGCTCTGGCTGTGACCAGTGCCACTTGTACCCTCCGCAATGGTGACCACTCTAAGAACCACTTTAGTGACCTACATTGGAGGCAGAGAAGATGTGTGCATCCTGCAGTTACTCTCTAATTACATAAATTGCCAGTATTCTGATACTTGCTCAAGGCTACATGTCCATTTTATACAGGTCTCCCAACCTCTTGTCTCCCACATGGCCTGCTGATGTCATCTATTATACGTTCATCTGCACTCCTGTATTCATCAGACTTGTGCCATGGTGCTTGTGTTAAGTATTGTATTCTGTAGTCTGTGTACTTAGGTAAAGGTTAGGTTGTCACTGCAATAGACTAGGTGTGTGTGTGTGTGTGTGTGTGTGTGTGTGTGTGTGTGTGTGTGTGTGTATGTGTGTGTGTGTGTGTGTGTGTGTGTGTGTGTGTGTGGGTGTGTGTGTCTAGACAGACATATGTATTCTACCATTACTTCTCCAATTGCATGGATTGCCTGTATTTTGATATTTGCTTATGGCTATACATCCATTTTATACAGGCCTCCCAACCTTTTGTCTCCCACATGGCCTGCTGATGTCATCTACTGTAAGGTCACCTGCACTCTTATATAAATCAGATTTTTGCCATGGTGCTTGCGTAATGTACTGTGTTCTGTAGTGCATTTAATTAGATAGGTAGGGGCTCTATTCTCACTACAGTCAACTGTGCGTGTGAGCTGTTGGTTAACATTACAGAGAACATTTTATGCCAGCATGTGGTATACTGTTATCTTCTCCTCAACATACACTGTTGATGTCATCAGCTATAAAGTGTTGCCTGACACACTTCAAGTTGGACTTGAGCTGTGGTGCTTGTGTAGAGTACTGTGTTCTGCAGTGTGTGTACATAGATAGATGGGGGTTCTATTCTCACTGCTGTCAAGTGTGTGTGTGTGTGTGTGTGTGTGTGTGTGTGTGTGTGTGTGTGTGTGTGAGATGTTGCTTGACATTAAAGAAATCATTTTACACCAGCATGTGGGGCACTGTTATCTTTTCCTCAACAGACATCGCTGATGTCATCAGCTATAAAGTATTATCTGACACACTCCAAGTCAGACTTGAGCTGTGGTGCTTGTGTGAAGTACTGTGTTTTATAGTCTGAGTACTTAGATAGGTAGGTGTTCTGTTCTCATTGAAGTCTTCTGTCTGTGTGTGTATGTGTATGTGTATGTGCATGTGTATGTCTAGCCAACAAAGCAGACATATGTATCCTACAGTTACTTCTCCAATTACATGCATTACCAGTATTTTGATACTTGCTCATGGCTAGATATCCATTTCATATAGGCCTGCCAACCTCTTGTCTCCCTCTTGTCCTGCTGATGTCATATACTATAAGTTCATATGCACTCTTGTATCAATCTGCCTTGTGTCATGGCCCTTGCATATTGTACTTTGTTCTGTAGTCCATGTACTGAGATAGGTAGGGGCTGTATTCTCACTGCAGTCTACTGTCTGTGTGAGCTGTTGCTTGACATTACAGACATCATTTTACACCAGCATGTGGGAGACTGTCGTCTTCTCTTCAACAGACATGGCTTATGTCATTAGGTATATCACATTTTTGGATATGCAGTACTCCCACCAGGGCTGGGTTAGATACTGACCTGGGGGCCAGGCAGATGTCACTTCATCCTATACAATAAAGTTTACAGAGACATGGCTTTCAATCTATCCACATACATCATGGCATGGCATGTAGGCCCTGTGTTATCCTTCTGAGGAAGTATTGTGATCTCTCCAGCAGCTACATGTGTCTGGTGAGGTACATGTAAGAAAAGTACATTATACTGTATTAGTGCTGTAATGAGGTTTGACTTCAGTGCTGTCATACAATCCTAAGATATCAACATGATGGCATGACCTAGGATGTGCATAACATAAGCTTTTATATATCAGTGTGGACAGTTGATTGTCAAAGTGCAGAGTGCTATCTAAATGTATTCTCAGTGGGTTTCTGCATAGCAGGACTGTTGTCAATATTCTGATTAACATGGAACTCCACTTTTTAGACAGACAACATTGCAAACACATATTTCTGCATTTATTTGTTAATCATGTGTCTTTCTCACCATTCAGTTGTATGTGTTAGCTCCTCCTGTACAATATTATCCCCATTGGTGGACTCAATGATTAGGTTCATAGGTTCATAGGTTCATACTAGGCTATCTGCCCTAGGGCATTTATAAGCCTAGCCAGAATGTGTTTGGCTTTTGCCACCCATTTTACATTTATTTTGCTATGCCCTTTTTCGCGATTAGTATACTGTGCCTTTGTCTAACAGTGACACAGAAGTGATACCCGGGGTAAACCTACGATCTCCCATCCACTCATCAAGATTCCTCTTGAAGAGAGTCAATGAAGGACTCTGCCTAACCTGGACTGGGATTTTATTCCAGAGTGAAGGGAGCCTCTGGGTTATGAATCTGTCCCTCCAGCATGTCCTATTTATTTCAGTGCTGAGGTTCAAGTCTCTCGAGTGCGTATCTCGATGGGATTTGGATTTTCTGAGGTGCAGCATGTCCATTAATTCCGGGTTGGACATGGCTTTATACATCAGGCACAGATCGCCTCTGAACAGGCGGTATGCCACTGAGTAGAGCTGGAGTTTCTTTAACCGGGCAGCATATGGCATCTGTTTGAGCCCTTTGATCCTCTTGGTGAGGTACTTTTGGGATCTTTCCAGTTGCTGCAGGTGTCTGGTAAGGTACATCCCAAAAGGGGCATTGTACTCAATTATGGGCCTGATGAGGGATGAGTAAAGAGGCACAATGACCTCCCCTGATCTAGATGTGAATCCCTTCATGATTAGGTGAGCTATATAAACTGTTTTTCTAACCACTTTGGCCACATGGTTGTCAAATGAGAGATTGCTATCAACTTGGGTCCCCAGGTCCATAATTACTTCTTCTGTACTTAATGGATTACCACCTATGTGGTAATTTGTGGGCACTTTGTTTTTGCCAAAGGGGATGACTATACACTTTTTGGCATTTAGCTTGAGGCCATGGTTCTGGCACCAGTTGTCTGTTTCTATGAGGCCCTTTTGGAGGATGCTTGTGTCAGCTGGAGAGTCGATTATGGCACCCAGTTTGCAGTCATCTGCGAACTTGGTCAGCCACAGTCCTTCCATGTTGGCCTGTACCTCCGAGAAATATATACCGAACAAGAGAGGTCCCAGGACTGAGCCTTGTGGGACACCACTTGCAACTGGTTTGGAGTCTGACATGGCTCCAGCAATTCTAACCATGTGGGTTCTATCCTTGAGCCAGTTTGCAATCCATCTAGTGACATAGGGGTTTATATTTAAGCTGGTGAGCTTATCTATAATGCCCGAGTGGGGTATTGTATCGAAGGCTTTTGCGAGGTCCAGGTAGGCTGTGTGGACCACCTTCCCCTCGTCAATGGCCTTGGTGACTGTTTCAAAGAAATCAACCAGGTTTAAGAGGCAGGATCTGCCCTTAACAAAGCTGAACTGGGTAGGACCCAGTGTCTGTAGGTCCCCAATATCTTTATTTATGAGGTCCATGATGATCCTTTCCATAGCTTTGCAGATCAATCTAGTCAGAATTATGGGGCGATAGTTTCCAGGATCCGTTGAGGCACCACCTTTATGGAGAGGGGCCACTGTTGCTGTACGCCACTCTTTGGGCACATATCCTGTAGTAAGGCTGAGATTGAACAGTAGTTTTATGTTTGGGTTTAGCTCTTCTTGGAGTTCATGTAGGACGCAGCCCGGGACACTGTCTGGTTCCATTGATGCTGTGTTTTTTTGCTTTGGAGAGGGCGGCTCTTACCTGAGCATCTGAGATGTCAGGGGGGGGCGCACTTTGCTGGGATAGATATTTGCCCTTTTGTTGGGGGGGGGAAGTTTGTGCTGAACCTGTCAGCTAGGATGTTGGCAATGTCTATGGGTTCAGTGTATTTTTTGTCATTTTGGACTAATTCTGAGCATATCTGGGAATTACCACCCAGGTTCCTAACATAACTAAAGAAAGCCTTGTGATTATCCTTAGTGTCCTGTGCAATGTTTCTCTCAAAGCTGGCCTTAGACAATTTTATGAGTGCTCGTAGTTTTTTGCTAATACTGATCAGTGATGCCTTCCCTTTTTGGGATTTTGCTCTATCATTTAGTAGCTTCCTCCTTCTATTGTATAGTTTGTTTATGGCTGGGGTCCACCAGACAGGACGTTTGCCTTTGGAGGATTGGGTCTTGGTTTTATTTGGGATTGCATGATCCATGCATTCCTGAAGGTGTTCATAGAATGCGTTTATAAAGGATTCTGCGGTCTTGGCCGTATTTTCCACAGGCCCACGGGCTTTGAAATATTCCACCTCAGTTTTGAGGAGTGTGAAATTTGCTTTAGAGAAGTTTTTCACTGTGGTTTTCTGGGCAGGGGGTGGGGTCGGGATGTGAATATCCAGTGAGATTAGTTTATGGTCTGATCTTACCAGTGAGGGATACACTTCTGGTCTGGAGCATAGAGTCCCCATGTTGGTGATGATCAGGTCCACTATGTTTTCCCCTCTTGTTAGAGTGGTAACAAGTTGGTCCATAGCATTTGAGTTTATAAATTCTAGAAACCTTTGGGCTAGGGTGTTGGAGCTAGAAAACCTGGTAAACCAAAGGCCATATACTTTAGCCTGAACCATCGAGAAATGCAATTCAAACAGTGAAGTGCCAAGCAGTGAAGGGCCAAGCAGAGATCCCTGGGGTTTGCCAATGGTGACAGCTCTACTGGTTCAAGTTGATTCACCAACTTTCACAGGATGTGTTCCCTCAGTGAGCCAACTGTTTACCCAGCAACTGATGTAAGGTTTAATCCCCAGCTTGGGGCTTTTCTCAATGATACCTTCATGAGTTATTGTGTCAAAATCCTAGGCCAGATCAAAACAGGCAGTATGCACTGTCTTACATTCATCCAGGCCTATCACACAGAATTATTGTGCTGTGACAACATCACAGATCACCTATGGCATGACCCATTACATACACCTTCCTGATATGGTTAAATACACAGTTCAACACACCCTCCACATGACTTATGTTCCCATACAAGGGTATACATCAACATGCATTCATCCAAACTGGGGGGACAGCACCTGCTGCATGCATGTATAGAGACATCAAGACTCTCCCTGACTGTGAGGTACACCAATATGTCATCATGGACCTCCTCTACATGTGCACTAGTAATATTCCAGGTGTGTGCAATAGACCTGTGTGAGTTTTTACTGCTGCATCACTTCTGTTACATCAGATATAAGTCCTCAAAGAGGTCCTTGAGAGCATGCATGATCACTGTGTTGAACTTGAAAAGGTCAAGGCATTTGACAAAAATCCACACTGATGTATTCAATCAACACTGTCACGTGTGGCCATAAACAGCTATATCACCAAATGGATAGTCCAGTGTATGTCATACATGGCATATCACTAGGTTAAAATGTGTGATGTGACATATATCTCATGTCCAGGGATTTGGTTGGTACATCAGGGGTGTCTGCTAGACCCTTCCCTGCATATTAGTTCAGTGATGGATATCACATGTGACATACATATGCTGTGTCCAAACAACTGCCTGAAGAACTGCAGCTTGTGTGCAATCATTGACTTCAACTGTGATATGAATATAATACAGACAGTATCAACACATACCCTAGGCTGCTGCCATAGCCATGACAACACTTGCATTGATGAGAAAGATAGAGGGATTTATTAAATAAGGAAACTGACATACCACCCAAGTATAATGTGGTCATCACACCCTATAATCAGACCTATAGCTATGTGACCTGTATCTTGGGGTAGAGGGTAAGTAGTACATCCACCAGCATGTGATCACAGTGCTGACTACATCCCTGAATGTAATGCAAGTACTTAACATGTGAAGGATATGCACATCAGAGGCTATAATAACTTCATGGTTCCCAGACTTCATGACACCAATAATTGTGTACAATACACCCTTCTTCATGTACCTCCCTACACATCTTCCAGTGATGGGTAACTGAAGTCTACCACCTTTGTCATATTGCACTGTCACACGGCTTATTGGCCAGACCTAAGTATTCTTTCAGGGGAATATACATGACTGATGGTGCATAACAACAATGGGTTCATAGGTCTTTACTAGACTAACAACCACAAGACACGTTTTAAGCCTAGCCATGCATCCCAAATCTCTGACAAATTCTGATACCCTTGATAAGTGTAAATAGGGTCTTGGGAGATGAAACATTTACAACCAGGGACCCGTGAGATGAACCATTTACATGTTGCCTGTGTCCATTAGAGACATAGGTGCCACACCAGGGATGAATTTCCTGTTCTCCATCCAATTGTCCAAGTCGCACTTGAATTGGATTAAGGAGGAACTCTGCTTCAGATGGATGGGGAGCCTGTTCCAAAGACTGGGTAGTCTCTGGGATACATACCTGACTCTCTACCAGGTCTTATTTATATCACAGGAAATGTTTATGTCTTTTGAATGGATAATTCTAGTGCTGTTTGTTTTGTTGATATACAGGAGGTCCATCAGAGTGGGGTCTGACAATGACCTATATGCCAGGCATAGATCTTCTCTCAAAAGCCTGTAGGAGACAGACTACAGAGATAGGACCCTGAGGTGGTCTGCATATGACATTATACTTATGCCCTGTATTTTTTTAGTGAGGAACTTCTGTGGACTTTCCAATTGTTGGATATGCCTGGTTAGGCCCTATATTACGCGATCAAAGAGACTTTTCTTCGAACGCGTAATATTTGAACCCAAAAAATCAAAAACACTAAACCGTGAATGGCCACATCCGTGAATTTTTTCCTAGGGAAAAAATTCACGAGGCCGCAAACAAACAACACAAACTTCACAATCCTAATCAAATGGGGGGGCTTTGCCCCCCACACCAGCTGACATGGGGGGTTGTGCCCCCCACAGCCCCCTAACTAAATATACCAAACTCTGAGATCACTCAACATTGGGGAAAAGGACAAACCATGAGAATGGCCAACTGAATTTTTTCCCTAGGAAAAAAATTTGCGAATGTGGCAGTTCACGGTTTAGTGTTTTTGATGTTTTAGGTTTGAATATTACGCGTTCAAATAAAAGTCTCTTCAGTCACATAATAGGGAACCCCTGGTTAGGTACATACCAAGATGGGCACTGTATTCAGTGATAGGTCTGATGAATTTGGAATACAGTAGGACAATGACTTCCTTGGACCATATGCCATACCTTTGTTTATAAGTTACACAACATAGAATGATTTACTCACTGCTGTAAACATGTAATGATCAAAGGCTAGATCACTGTCTATGTGTATCCATAACTACTGGGTCAGCTCTAAGGGGTGTGTTGTCAATATGATAGTTACCAGGGGTGGATAATTTCCTGATGGATACTATTATGCATTTCTTACCATTTAGTTTTAGTCCATGGCACTGACACCAGTTGCTTGCCTGTGTCAGCTCTTTCTGGAGAACATTTGTGTCAGTGTAGGATCAATTACAGCTCTGAATTTACAATCATCTGCAAATGTAGTCAGCCAGAGACCACTAACATTGGTCTTGACTTCAGAGAAGTAAGTGCGAAAAAGAAGTAATCCAAGGACAGATCCCCAAGGGGCTCCACCTGTGACTGACCTCTTTGTTGAGGTGGACTCCCCAATTCTAACTTCATAGGTCCCTGTCTGTGAGGCAGTTGGCTATCCACTAGGTGATATATGGGTTTGTACCTAACCCCTTGAGGTTGTCAGCAATGCCTGAGTGGGGTATTATGTCAATTGCCTTGGCCAGTTGAATATAGGCAGTGTGAACCATTTTGCCCTCATCCATCACTTTGGTGACCTTCTCAAAGAAGTCCACTAGGTTGAGTAGGCATGTCCTGCCCTTAATTAAACCAAAATGGGTTGGGTCCAGCATCTGGAAGTTTGCTCTGATCATTTCCATGATAACTCTTTCCATGGCTTTACATAAATAACTAGTGAGATGTATGGGTCTGTAGTTTCCAGGGTCTGTAGATTGGCCACCTTTGTGCAGAGGGATGACTGTTGATGTTTTCCATTCATGAAGCACAAAGCCTGTTTGGGGGCTACATTTAAATAGTGATTCCAAAGGGCCTCATAGGTCATGTTTCATGTTATTTAGACAGCATCCTGGGATATTGTCTGGGCCCATTGATGCAGTGTGCTTGACCCTAGAGAGTTGTTACACCAGATGCATGTGTGCTTCCTGTTTAGTTTATGCACACACTGCATACATAGGTGTTTGACAACATTAGTGGCATATATATCATTTGTGACAGTGTAGATTGTGATATAGATATATGCCATGCACACAAGACAACTAGCCTGTATTGACCATACTGTCACATACATGTACAGCAGTGTGCCTCCTAACATATCCTGCAGACATTACAGTACCACAACAGTGTGCATGGTTACCCTCATAGAGTGTGGATGTATCATAACAGTTGTCAAGTGTATATGTGAAGGCTCATCAGTTATCACTACACATCACATATCTTATGTTAGAGGCATGAGATTCGTGGTGGTATTATTCTGATATTGCCCAAGGATGTGGTCAGTTCTTATAATGTTTGCCATGATCCTTTACCTGTGACCACCTTACTGCAGACCTTTTCTGAGAGTACACTCATATTTAGGTATATCATTTTGCACAGTATTTACATTTATTTATTTATTTATTGACTTTTGTTGACCAGGAAAGTCCACTGAGTCACAGATCCATTTTCAGTTGAGGCCTAGGGGGAAAAGCCTCACATACAAGTACAAAAAAAGTTCTACATAAATTTTAAATACAGAGACAATTTGTGTATATAAAGAGGTTAAAATTAAATTAATGACAAAAATAATACCTAGCAGACGGATAAAGATTAATTTGACAAAGGTGAAAAATAGATGTTGCAGAATCAAATACAATGTCAGGATTGTAAGTCTGATTCACGTTTGGTTATAAAGGAGTAGTAAATAGGTTCATAGGTTCATAGGCTGGTACTGAGCTATCTGCCCAAAGGCATATATTAGCCCAGCCATGTTGTGCGGTATTCACCACCCCTTTAGTAGTTCCCTAGATCCTTGTACTAGCAGCTAGTACCCTTGGCCCCTATCTAGTAGTGCTGTTGGTGTGATCCCTGGTGTGAACTTTCTGTTACCCATCCACTCATCAAGGTTCCTCTTGAAGAGTGATAGTGAGAGTCTCGGGCCTTATGTAGATCGGGACCCTGTTCCATAGTATGGGAAGTCTCTGCGAATGGAATCTATCCCTCCAGCATGTTCTATTCATTGTTGTGTTGAGGTTTATATCCCTAGAGCGTGTAGGTCGAGTAGATTTGGTTTTGCTAAGATAGAGCATGTTCAACAATTCTGGGTTGGACATGGCTCTGTACGTTAAATATGAGGTAGAGTTAGACAATAAGCATATGTATTGATACAAAGCCAAACAAACTGTGTGTATTAAGGCTCACTTTGCTGTATAGGCTAAAAATGCATGTGCTAAGGGAACACAAAGACTTAGAAGTATATTGATATAAATAGCAGTATAGAGTGGAGATATATACCATAAGTTTACATTTGCAACAAAATGGAAGTAGTGGTGGAGTATGGGATAGTGGATAAACATAAAATTGAGGTGGTTTTGGATTGTTTAGGCAGGTACAGATACAATTGTTAAGGTAGTGAGATTTTAATGTAGCTTTGAAGGTTTTTATAAAGTCTAGTTGAGTGATAAAGGTAGGTAGATTATTCCAGAGCTTTGTGATCTTTTAGGAATATAGGCTCTGACTGTCTTTCTTGTTGGGATTAGACATACTTAAAAGCTGCTTGTTTGTGGAATGTAGATTGCGAGTTGGCATATAAGTTTGTAGGATAGGACAGAGTACACAGCTTCCCAGTATGCTCCCTACTCCATTTATATGTCAAATCCCTGATATATGTCCTCTGCATTATTCATGTAAGGATGCTTATCTCACACAAACATTCTCCCCACTGTTATGTCACCTTATGTGGCAGTCACAGACAACACATTTTCATTGTACAGTCCGCACTGTATCATATAGATATGTGCTTGGTATTGCTGCTACAGTCATCTTCCATTAACATGCCCTCCTCTGCAATACATGCATGAGTTTACCTGTACCCCTTTCCTATAGTCATTCCTCCATTTTATCTGTGTGTCCCTATTCAATACACACACTTCCCCTGGGTGATCATTTTACATGACAGTCCCATGTCCTGTTACAGATCATTAACAGAAGGCCAGGAATGGGCTATCACAATACTCTGCACTGTAAGTACACTGTTTTATACTGTGGTTATACCATATACTTCACATTCATACCTCTCACCTGTCCAGATATTCCCAAGATGTTCAGATGTTTTTCTTAAGAAATAGGTGGCTTTCTGCCATAACACTAGGATAATGTCTGGACTGATGTGACTCAATATTACATACATTTGAGTGCATGCCTCTCACATATCCTGATCTGTGCAAAATGTCCAGTTTTTGTCTCATATTTGTGATGTTTTCATCATAACATTTTTCCTGGCAAATGATTGGCATGTTATTGCAGAGTGCAGCCAGAAACTGATGCCTGACATTTGAGTTTCAAACTTTATGCTCTTCAGAAAGTTCATGCTAATGTACAACCTATATATTCTATCAACTTCCTATGTTTTCAGTGCAATATTAAAAATCTGTCCCTTTTTCTCACTCTTTATCCCCCTGTTGTTATGGCTTTGTCCACATTTGTCATTTAAGAGGTTGTGAGTGCTACATTCTAACACATTCCTATGTGACATCTATGCTAAATATATTCCTATTACTGTTTATTTGTCCTCTCATTAAGTTGGCCACTGTGCAGATGTGTTGCACTAACAGAATGACAGCTATTTGTAAAACCCCTGGTAATCATTGTGGCATTGTGCTCAAATTCGGACACAATAGGTGTTCTTCCTTACACAAAATTACTATCTACGTTCACTGACAAGGTTTCACTATGTGTAAAGCCCTGGTGATCATTGTGGCACACACCATATAAGCTTTCCTTTATACAGAAGTGCTATCCACTTTCACTTATGAGGTTTTGGGGCCAGCAATACTGTTGCAAGCCACAAAACATAGCTTAATCACAATGTCTCATTAATATGCATTGCTCACCGCTGCACATCATACAGCATTGCACAAACATGTAAACTTCATGTAGGGTCTGTAAGAAACCTACATGGAGTTTATTAAATCATGCAGATAAAGTATAATTGGTGCATGCCATGATATTTCTGGGTTATGCTGTGTGGTACATGGTCTGCTTTCACTTTTATCTGTCATTCCTTTTCATCTTAAAATATGTTTGTATTATTACCTGTTTTCTTGACTGTTCACTGATTCCTGTTAAGTGATGCTGAAATGCAACAAATCAAGAAATAACTTAACAGTTGTACCTGCTGTAATGAATAACTTTTGCTTTGATGATTTTGTTACTATGCAATAAAAAGCAATACTGACAACAATGAAATATTTGGTTATATACACCATCTCCTTTTACAATATTCTGCTGTACTGCGCATGATTTTTTTATAGTGCCATACAAAATAACTTTTGACTTCAGAAAATGTCATTATTTGTGCAGTGAAGAAGGTGTAGTCACAACAGTCAAGTTTATTTAGCAGGATGCCTATTTTAATGGGTCATTTCCTTATGATATATTTGGCCTGAAAATGTTTATTCATTACTATTTTGATATTTTAGGTGACTGCCACCAGAAGAAGCAGTAATCCAGGTGTGAGTGTTTTTGTCCAGTATTTATTCATATACATAATAGCTGCATACAGACATTCTCCCAAACCCCATTCTAATTAAACAGAAAGTTCTATAAATTATTTGAGTTTGCAATATGGTGTAACTAATAGCTGTACAAGGAAGATGTGAATGCATATACAAACCCCCCCCAAAAAAAAAAATTGCAGCTAAACAGAAAGATCTGCCAGTGAATGTCATAAACAGTTCCCATTGATAAGCTTGGTGATGGTGCAACTGATTTGGAGGAAGGGCTACCATGACAGCTGTAAAGTGAGTTAGTCCGATACAGTGATTTCCTTGATGCAGGTGATCTTGCTGTCACTGAACTCACACTGCAGTGTGACCATGACCTGGAATGTGAAGTGCTGCTAGGCGTAGATGACTGTTGACATAGCCTATGTGATGTGTTGTGATTGTTCACTGTGCCATCTGACATTTTTGGCTTGAGAAGCAGTGGTAGTATCATTTGACTTTCCCCCACATGTCTGAACAGTACCCCATTCCCTGCCTCTCATAAGACTGAGTCCAGCTTGACCGTAGTATGTCCTTACTAGTATACAAATGGATGCAGCAACTGATGCTTGGTGTGCCACCATATGATGTATCAGTGATAGCATCACATTATCCCTGCTCTCTTCCATTTCAAAGTAGTGCTGAAAATCATCACACATACCATGGAGAACTTTGACCATTTCCAGCTAATTCTTTGTGGCAGTGCTCTGAGCCCTAATAGTGTCACAGCACATTTCTAGTTGGTCAGCCAATGCTTTACATGTTTCCTGGGATAGTTGTTAATTTTGACATCTAACATCCCTTTCTAATGGTGTCACTATGGATACTATACCCTCAGAATGTCAGCCATCATCCTCAAAGTGCTTTATGTGTGTAGATTCTGGGGTAGAATTACAAGGGTGTTCCTGCAATGTAAGCATGAATGGACTATCAGCTCGTGTTTAACTTTGTGATGTAGTGTCACTCTGTAGAGTTACTAATATGTTCTAAGGTTAGAAAATCTGCCATTAATCTTGGGGACTGCCTGCCACTTCCCTCAGGCTGCCTCATAAATATAACAATGTTATCATCATCATCATCCTCAAAAGCAGCAACACCCAATCTGCTGCTTACTTCATCCATATTTAATGGTATGGTTGAACCTTTTGTTTCGGGTCTATATCAATTTGGCGAAGTCTAATTACAGCAAATGGCTGTTCATTGAACTGAAATCACTGAACAGTCATCCCTCGAACTTTCACATCAATGAATATTTTTTCCAGGGAAAGAAATGATGTCCTACAGACCAACCGACACACACACACACACCACAGTACATCAAACCCACCAAAGTGGGGGGGTTGCATCCCCCACACCTCCCAATGTGGGGGCTTGTGCCCCCCACCCCCTACTCATATATACCAATTCCAAGATTGCACTACAGTGGGGAAAAGGGCAAATTTCTGTATGTTGGCCAAGTCATTTCCTTCCCTGGGCAAAGCATTCGCTAATGTGAACAGGTGTTTGGTGATTTTGGTTCGATGAACAGCGGTTCGCTGTAATTAGACTTTGACAAACTAATATAGACCCATTTGTTTTTGATGCCAACTTGGTAAAATGAAATTATTACTAAATACTACTAACAATGTGACAGCATACAGTACAACACAGCATGCTTAGAAGGGATGAGTGGGACACTTACCATGCACACTTCCTTCATTTCATTAATTGCTGATCTACAAGGCTCACCTAATAATAATGAATAGTGATTTGTTTAATTACATCATAATTTGGTAGCATTCAATTTTGTCTATAACTTGCATATTTTCAATCAGCCTTCATGAGATGATGAATGTAACTTCTGGTTAGATGGAACAGCACCCACACCACCTCTAATTATTCTTGTTGCACTATCTTCTGGATCATAGTCATTCCACAGCTGGACAGAAGATACTCATCATCTGATGTTTACTTAATAAGATTCAGAGGTCACTCTCCCAAGTGGTAAAGGAAATTGCATTCTGCCTGGCCTTGCTTCTAGCATATGCTACCATATCATCTGCTCTTCTCTTGCACTCTGACAGTGCTTTGTCTCTGCCTCCAACTGCATTGACTTTAACAGCTACTTTGCTAGCTTTGTTCCTCTCAGCTTGTCTGAGACCACTTTTATCAACAAGATGTTTTCCATATGTCGTTAGTGCTGCCATGAGGTCACAGATTTCCGCATGTTTAAAGCTATCCTTTCTGTGCTTTGATCCCATATTCTCCATCAGTGCTACATGAAAAATGGGGGAAACAGACAGACACTTGTGACATTACTGTTTGGATGATATCAGCTGTTAAAGTGCAAACCACTGTCATAGCCAGCCTTAGGCATAGGCCAACTAGGCAGCTGCTTAGGGAGTCACTCTAGCAGGGGTGCTTTTCCAGTATTTATTTGGTGTAGGTAGACCAGGATGGGGGCACCAGATGGTGTGGTGGGGGGCACCATGGAGCCCTTTTGCCTGGGACACCAGTTGACCTAAGGCCGCTCCTGACCACTGGCCAGCTATTCCTGCCACCCACAGTAATTTCTAGGCTATAGAACCACATATACATGTATATATGAGTCAGTAGTATCTCAATATATCTATGCAAACTGCTTTATTATGCTAACTGCAGCTCACTCAATGACAGTACTCACACAATAAGCAACCTGCAATATTCTTTGCCCTTGTCATATATTTGTCCACGCTGTCAGTACCAAAACATCACATTCATCACACACATGCCTATTTCTGTCCTTTGCACACTGAGCTCTCTCAAGTAAAATAAGTATTTTTATCATGTATGCACAGACAGTGCACTACACTCTAGTAATGCTCATTTTCTATAATTACTACTGTAATCCACAGCTCATGTCATGACATGCAACTTCAAAATGACCAGAATTATCACTTATGCAATGGTATCAATACATGCACAGTATACATCAACAATCATTGCAGGTGACCTTTCAAACAATACTAAAAAGCAATTGTTAAAAATGTCCCTTCCAAAATAATAATTTATTCAAGTTTTCCTTACTTTGAGATGTCTGACGTATCCTAATACATTTGACGGCTATCTTGGCTATTCAATAATTAATATGGTGATGCTCAACCTGTTGGTGAAAATTCCCACTTATTAAAAAAAAAAAAAAAAACATTTCTGTTTCACAACATGAGATATATTGCTGTTAAGTTATAAAAACATTATTTTTATGAGTAAGCAACAATTATGCAGTTATTAACCATATAGTTAAAAAAATTATGATGCATGGAAAGTACAGGTAGGTGTTTTCCTTTAAGAAAAATCAGTACGTGACAAAGCAGTTTTGGCTACACCAAACTCGCCAGAAGTGTCAATGCTTGCTCTAATGTCCATGATAGCAAAAAGGGTTTAGTCAAGGTGATATGACATCTAACAGTGAGTGGTTCTAACCTTGCTTAATACATCCTTTACCATACTTTCCCCATTGTTGTGGCTCTTTGAGTGATGGCAACACTTGTGAAAGCATGAGCCCAAGCTCCTAGCTGATCTGACAAGAAGACCTTAAACATGCTCTACCTTTTGAATGATTAATATCTGGAGAAGACTGAGACATGCATACGTCACACCACATGAAAAAAAACTTAATATCTGGCAGAACCTGGGTGACCACCTGTCAGGTATAACCCACTCCAGTCAGCAGTGCTGTCATAAGTATGATGATTTGCAGAAGCATAGTGTTGACCAGCTGGCTGAGTGGGTAGACCAACTTATAGTGAGAAGGCCAAAGTTCTATGGTAAGTAAAGTATTTTTCTTAACTGATTCATATATATGTTATATATAATATATACATATATGTATGGATTCACTTCTAACCCACGAAAGCACAAAATCCCGAATCTCAAAACACTGAACTCAAAATCTCGAAAGCTCAAAATACTGAAAACTCATAATACTGAAAACTCATAATATTGAAAAACGTACAGGACACCAGCACTGACTAAACTGCAGCAGAAATGCATACAGAAACAAAGAAAAGACAAAGCATATTAGTCTACTCCAGCTATAAGCAGGGGGTAAGCACCCCCTGCACCCCCCCACCCCTTGCTACTTAAATATATCAACTCTGAAATTGCACTTCACTACACTAAGATAGTTATGTTGCAGTATAGTACATTAAAAGAGAACATGACTAAGGTTACAACAGGTAGTCATGAAGCATGTAACGGTATGTTTGCCATTTTCTTGTGTGAAGTGCGATCTAGGAGCTGATATTTTTAAGTAGCAGGGGGTGTGAGGGGTCAGCCTCCTACATGGGGGTGCAGGGGGGCATGCTTATAGTTGTAGAAGAGTAATATGTTTCTGTATGTATTTCTGCTGCAATATAAGTGTTGGTGTCCTGTATGTTTATCAATATTATGAGATTCAGTACTATGAGTTTTCAGTATTTTGAGCTTTCAAGATTTTAAGTTCAGTATTTTGAGATTCGAGATTTTGAGCTTTCGAGATTTAGAAGTGAACCCATATCTATATCTATATATATATATATATATATATATATATACATACATACACACACACACACACACACACACACATATATATATATATATATATATATATATATATATATATATATATATACAGTATATATATATATATATATATATATATATATATATATATATATATATATAGGTCTACCTGAAAACGCTGGAATCTAGAAATGCCGACAACGACAACACCAACATCGGAAGATCGACAACAGAGAAGACCGACAGTTGAGAATCCCGACGCTGAGAACACTGACATGTAAAGGTAAGTGTGCGATAGGGATGGACGTCAGGGTCAGGGTGTGGGTAAGGTAAGTGTGTGATAGCGACAGTCTGTAGGGCTAGTGGCAGGGTTAAGTGAGTTAGGGTTAGGGCGCGGGTCAGGTGAGTGTGCAATAGTGACAGATGTTAGGGATAGGGGCGGGTTAAGTGAGGTAGGGTGTAGGTTAGGTGAGTGTGCAATAGTGACGGACCTTAGGCTTAGGGTTTGGGTTAAGGTTAGTGCATAGATAGTTGTGTATGTAAGGTTCAGTGTAGGTTTGTAAGGTTTTTGGTGTGCTTGTGTTGTGTGTGTGCTTTCTGGACAGGGGATTTGTTTTGTTTGTTGAGTGTCGGGATTGTGCTTTGTTGGGTATGTGACGTTTCGTGTTTCTGAACTTTCAGTTTTATGGTGTCGGTGATTTCGTTGCCAATGTTTTAGCGCGTCTGTGTTGTCAGGTAGACCCATATATATATATATATATATATATATATATATATATATATATATATATATATATATATATATATATATATATACACAGTATATGCAGACCCCACCTAGGTGGGTTTCAGATACCACTGTGTGTTTTCGTGATGTTTTGGGCAAGCATTTACTTGCCCTTGGAAAAATACATGATTTGGGAATTCAGTTTTTACTATTTTCATCTCTTAAAAATAAAGTCTGATTATTTGGGCTTTTGAGCATGCAAAGTAGATAGATATATAAATATATCTATATCTATACCTATATATATATATATATATATATATATATATATATATATATATATATTTTTTTTTTTTTTTTAAAGATGGTTAAAATATTGCATAAATATATGTATATGCCAAGACAGATATCTGTATATGAAAATAATAGTTACATTGCTGTTTTGAAATGCATAGGAAATGAATAGCATATCTATAATAGTATATGAATCTTTTGAACAAAGAGGAATATTAATACCATGTTAATACACTACAATAATGAATACAAATCTCAGGTAAAACTGTAAATAATAATCTGTATAGGTAACTGTGCAAATCATCTATTATTCTACAGTTATCAGTAATGATGACTGGTTATACAAAGTTATGAAATACAATTGCAGTTATAGATTTATAATTCTTTATCATTGCAAAGAAAGAGTTGTAATAGACAGCATTACATGAAGCTAGTTTTGTGTGGTCACACAAATATAAGAAAAGCAATTTCTTAGCTTAGTTGTTGGTTCAGAAGTATTTCTAGTTGCATGTACAACATGGCTGAAATCTCACACACCACACTCTACTTGAACTGTAGGTTGGGAGAGGGAGTGGGGGTTACTGTGCGAAGTAAGTGACTGGCACAAAAGGTTTCTGAAAACATATGTTTTACTTAGGTATTATGTATTAAATTAGACACAGTTCTACAGACAAGGAAATGAACCCTTCCTCGAGTTGATACATTTTGGCATTTGCACTTCAGCTATACCAGAACAAAAGTGTTACATGTATTTTGAAAATAACATTCAAGACTTTTCATATTTTATACTATCCCCTTGAATGAAAGTGAATATTAGTACAGTATTGCATTAATTCAAACAGGTATACATATGCAAAAGAAAGAGAAAATGAAAATAAAAAAGCAATTAATGTTAAGACAGGATTTCACACATATTTATATGTAAAATAAATTCAAATACAGGTAAACAAGACTGGCCTTCTCTCATTTATTCAGAGGAAGAAATTAGATGCAACAGTCAGCAGCAAAAGAGAAGTTTTGGAGCATTTTTTTAAATTTCTTGTAAGTTTAAGAATTGTCCAAGAGATCTGTCTTTTAGCAGTTCATACTGCTACTTAAGAAATCATTACAACTGTAATGGTAATAGGAAAACTGCTAAACAAATATTTTTACAATTGATTTCTGTTTCACCCCTAAAAAAAAACATTGTTATACCAAATGTTTTTACAATTGATTTCTGTTTCACCCCTAAAGAAAACATTGTTACACATCTGAAGACGAAAGAAATGCAACAGAAAACTTAACAAATTGTGAGAAATGTTTTATAATATGATTTTTAACCTGATTAACTACAATAATTTTTTAGCTTTTTTTTCTTGGGTACTGTAATCTCTGTATTGCAAGTATATAATTTAAACATACACCCCTTCAGAAAGTCAAAACCCCTTGTCATTTCAGTCCAGTATGTATAAACACTACTGCTACATTCTTCCCATGTACAAAAGCACATCCCAAATCATTATCTCCACTGTAAGCATTAGCACTTCCCATTAACACGTTTTACTTCAATAAAGATTTCACTGCAGTATTTCCATATTATATTAAATTGCATTTATAAAGTACTACTATAGCAATAACCCACTTCTGGGTGTGGGTAATGCTGGATTTACCCACGGTTGGCGACCAAACAAAGACAACCGTGGGTAAATCCAGCATTACCCACACCCAGAAGTGGGTTATTGCTATTATACAATGACATTATTTAAGAAAAGAAATAATTACTTTTCTTAAATAATGGCATTGTATAATGCCTCTTTGCTGCCCTTCCGCAGCTGTCTGGTGTTCCGCGGCAGTTCTGATGTACTGCGCATGCCTACGCAGTACATCAGAGCTGTGGGCAAAAGCAACAGAGAACGCAAGATCTCCGTTGCTTTTTACTGTCTCGCTATGTTAAATGGGTTTAACATAGCGAGATAGCTTTAAAATAAGCAACGGAGATCTCCGTTGCTTATTTTAAAGTTGAATTCATATGTTAAACTCATTTAACATAGCGAGACAGGTTAAAGCAACGGAGATCGCAAGATCTCCGTTGCTTTTTACACACTGTGTCGCTATGTTAAAGGAGTTTAACATAGTGAGACAGCTTTAAAAAAAGCAACGGAGATCTGCGTTGCTTTTTTTAAACCTGTGTCGCTATGTTAAACTCTTTTAACATAGCGAGATTAGTAGTTATACTAACGGAAAAAGTCCGGGAGACCGGACCTTTTTCCGTTAGTATATTGAGGGATTTACAACGGGCACGCTGGTTGGGCTGGCCAATCAGCATGCACGTTTTAGAGGAGGCATTGTATAATTTAATTTATTGTTCTTTCTGTGTTTTGTGTCTCACCTCCTTTCTCCCTTTCCACTTTATAAAAAAAAAAAAAAAAAAAAACACTTTGCTAGAATCTGCCATTGCTAGAATCTCCTTGTGTTCTGACTGAGCAAGCTTCTCAAACAGTCTGGAAATATACAGCTGATAAGTATATTTTGGTACTTTTTAACTGTTCAGAGTTCTGCACTGTCTTAATTTTTGCTTGACTTAATTATTTATAAATTTGCTGGCATTGTTTTCTGATACTCTAAGTGCCTCCATTTTGATTGTTTTCCTTATTTACTGCTTTCTGCATGTTTTTAGTCATTTTTTAATTTAATTGCATTTATTTAAACTGTATTTGCTTTAATATTGCTACACACTCAAGTGTGCTAACTTGAACTGCATTTGAGTTGTTTTACTGCTGTTTTAGCTGTTTTTCTGTAAAAAAATAGTTCTAACCTTGATTCCCACCTTTCCTGTAACTAGTGTAGTCCAGATACAGATTTGCTGTATCCAGGACTGTTTGTATGCTTCTAAGCCTCCCAAGCCTTTCTGTGTTAGAGGGAACCCTTCTAGCTTATCAGTGGGAGTGGTAAGCACTAGGTAGCCTATCTACCACAGGAGGAGTGGTTGCTGACCCAGAAATTTTAGTTTATTGAACGTTTGGGCAGTTTTTTCATTCCTTTCAACTTTCTGGTTTAAAAAGCCCACAATCCACAGGTTTGCGCTTGTTTAAGCCCTGCTCAGCTGCGCCGAGCTGAGGTAAACTATTACTGCTGCCAAAAAGTCTGCTCTTCAGTTTTTCCCTTAGAGCTTGCTAGCTCTTTTTCTCTTGCACTTCAAATAGCCTAATCACTTTGCACTTCAACAGGTTTTTGTAGCAATTATTATAGCACACCAAAGAGCCATCAGCACTAGTCGTTCTTCAAGGAAATTGCTCCAGTACTTAATTAATTAATTAATTAATTTATTTGCAATTTCGGGGAAGTCCACTGGGCCAAAATGACCCATTTTTAGTGGAGGCCCAGGGAGAAATGTTCCAAGATGCATTATACAATTTAGATACAAATGATAGTTAATATTAAAGATCTTATGTGGAATAGTTACTCATAAATGCATTCAATATCATGCATAGTTAACAAATTCATTAAGCTTGAAGGTAGGGATCACACAGTTTCATTTGAGCAAATCAGATATGGGTTAGGTGTGGAAACAGTTTACATACAAACCTGTTAAGAAAATGTAAATACGCTTTACATACACACTTCAACAGTAGAATGCTATTTACAATATTTACAAGGTTGGGCTGTGTGAGGGTAGCTGTAGGAGGTGAGAGCTTAGAGAGAAGCTATAGAAATTGTTGAGAGCTTAGATAGGCTCATAGGAAGATAATTATGAGAGATGTAGAGCTTGGAAGCTAGAGCAATAACCCCCTTGGATTAGGTTGGGTGAAGGCAGGTACATTTCCATTTAGTGGACAGGTGTTTGAATAGTTGGGTTTTGAAGTTTTCTGAGTTTGGTATGGTTCTTAGTGTGGAAGGAAGGGAATTCCATTTTTTGCCTAGTGAGAAAGGTAGGAGAAGTTGGCCAGCAGGACATTTAGGTTTATGGATAGTAATTAAGTTCTGATTTTCAGATTTGAAAGCTCTGTTGAGTGTATAAGGGGGAAGGATGTTAGTTAGAGCAGGACATTTTGTTGGATGAAATATGAGTCTATGTGCAGTAGTGAGTTGGAGATAGTCTAGGTAGTTTGGGAGTTCAAGCCAGTTCAGGGATTGTAGGGTTAGGCAGTGATGGGTGGTATTTTTAGATTTAGAGGCAAATTTAGAGATTTTGTTGTAGCAGTTTTCTAGTTTAGAGGTGACAGAGGAGAACAGGTTGGTTAGGAGAGGGGCTCCATATAATAAGGAAGGAAGAAGATAAGTCGAGGCCAGTGTTTGCCTGGTAGAGTTGGAGAGAAAGCGATTATTCCTATACAGCATACCTAGCTTTTGGTGGGTTTTCTTAATATTTTGTTGAATATGAATATCAAACTTGAGGTGTTCATCTACAGTAATGCCAAGTAGTTTGGCAGAGGGGACTACTTCTATAGGTGAGTTGGTTTGACTATAGACTTTGAAGTTGCTTTTATCGTAGGAGAGGGTCTTTGTGGGAGGGAATAGTAAAATCTTTGATTTATTTGCATTAAGAGAGAGGTGGTTTTGGCACATCCAGTTTTCAGTTGTTGAGAAGGCAGTTTGGGTTTTAGTCAGTAATTCAGAGAGGCTTGAGGCAGAGCAGACTAAGGTTGAATTGTCTGCGTATTGAATGATTTTAGCATCAGGAAGAGCAGTGTGAAAGTTATTGATGAAGATGTTAAAAAGCATTGGCCCAAGGATGGATCCCTGTGGTACGCCAGTTGGGGTAGGTAGGTAGGAAGGAAGAGATGGAGTTCTTCCATTTGACTGCCTGTGATCTGTCTGATAGATAGCTGGAGAACCAGGATAAAGCATTATGTGAGAGATTAAGGTTTGGCAGATGACAGAGGAGGTGCTTGTGGGAAACAGTATCAAAGGCTTTTGACAGATTGAGTAAAACAGTAGAAACTAAGTGGCCTGAATCTCAGGCTTGATTGACAGTTTCTAAGAAAGAGCCTGGACAGAAGCTATGCTGGATAGGAGTGAGAAGATTGTTTTGGGTCAGGAAAGGCATAAGTTGAAGATGGATGCATTTTTCTAGGATTTTGGAGATTGGTGAGAGCAAAGCAATGGGGTGAAAGTTTTTGATGCTGGTATTTTTGTCTCCTTTATGAAAAGGAAGAATATAAGTTGAGTGCCAGAGTTTGAGGACATATGATTCTTTTATGGATCAGTTGATAATGATCCTGATTGGGAGTGCAATGCCATCAGCAGCACATTTTAGGAAGGAAGAGGGAATATTGTCGGAAGTGTTAGAGCAAGGTTTAAGTTTTGACAAAAGTTTTTTTATAAAGTTAGTGGAGATGGGTTTGAGTTCAAAAAGATGAGGTGAGTTAGTAGGGGGAGAGTGTAGAGCAGTTGGGTTATTATTGATAAATGTCTTGGTAAGGGTAGTAATAGTGTCTATGAAAAATTAGCAAAATTCAGAGCCTAGTTCGAGATCACATTTACTTGGGTCAGGACAGGGATTATTCTTGGAGCCTGGATTGAGGTGTGAGTTTACTCTTTTCCAGAATTTTTGTTTTTTTTTTTATTGTTATTGGACTGAAGTTTGATATAGTAGGATCTTTTGTCTTTGGTGATTAGTTATTTTGCATGGTTGTGGAGCTGTTTATATTGGAGCAAGGTATTGTCCAGTTTATTCCATAGTTTGTCTCTGTGGTGTATAATCTGTTTTGTCTCTTTGGATAGCCAAGGAGCAGTTTTTGTTTTTATCCTTTTGTTTCTTAGTGGGGCTAGTGAGTTTAAAGTTTCAAGGAAGACAGAGTTGAAGTATTCTATAGCCTTGTCAAGAGGATGGATGTTTAGAATTTGCCAGTTCATTTGTTTGAAAGTATTTGAGCAAGTAGTTGAGTTGAAGCTACTGAGGTTGCGAGTTTGAATGCACTGATGCTGGTGTGGGGAGGAACTAGTTGAGCCATGCAGGAAGGCTGGGAGGTGGTTGCTAAAGGTATCAGGAATTGTGTCAGAATTGTTTATTTTATTTGGATCTGAGACTAGGATCCAATCTATAGTGGATCCAGGAGGGTTTATTTTGTTAGGTTGAGTGATGGAGAGGATTATTTGAGTGAAGTTATAGAGGTTAATGGATAGGGAGGGAGAGGGACAATTGATTTTATTCCAGTCAATATTCACATTACCAAGGATATGTTCCATAGTTAATTTCAGTAGAGGCCCATAGGAGAGTATTTTCAGTGTAGAGATATTGTTACCAGGTGAGATATATAGGGCAATGATGCAGATATTTTTATGTTTATTTAGTTTAGAATTCCAGCAGTTAGTTCAGTGTTCTGGAATTGAGGAACTGGAATTTGGAGGGGAATTAAGGTAAGAAGGTTGGAGTAGACTAGGGCAGTGCCTCCACCTTTTTTATTTAGTCAGTCATTTCTGAGACAATGAAATCCTGGGGGCAGAATCTCAGAGTCGGAGATAAAGAGCTTGAGCCAGGTTTCAGAGATGGCTAAGATATCTGGTTGGTTATGGCTTAACTAAGCTTGAAATTGGTGTACTTTGTTGTTTAGACTTTGTGCATTAATTGTAAAAATCTTTAGGGTGTTGAGATAGGAGGAAGAGTGTAAGGGATGATTGTTGTTAATAAAGGATGTAGGACCAGGGTTAGGATGGATATCACCAGCTTGGACTAGGTTGTTGAATGAGATATCCTTTAGTCATATTGGTCTGCCAGGCATGAATTTTGGTAGACTGTAGATTGGGGCACGTGACAGTATCTTGACTTTAGAGGAGAAGAGTTTAGGGTGGAATAGGTGCAGAGGGTTGGGCTGAATGAGAGAAGAGGAGATAGAGTAGAAATGGGAGTAAGAGTGAGGGGGAAGGTGGGTTTGTATGGTAGTTGTCTTTATAGGTGGTATTGGACAAGCATAGGTGGAATATGAGGTAGCATAGTATAAGGGAAGTAGGAACAGAAAGAGGAGGATGGGGGACTGGAGGGTGTGATAACTTGAGGAGAGCATGTTGGAGCAAAGAGAGAGTGGTATGAGTGGTTAGGAAAATAGAGAAGACTATGAAGAAGAAAGGGTTTAAAAGTGATGGAAGTATTCTAGAGATTTAAGGAAAGAGTAGGGGACTATAATTATTGGGTGGAGTACAGATTACAGAGTTTAAGAAGGATGGCTATAGGTGGGAGGAGTAATGAGGGGGGAGCTAGTATTGGGTAATTAGGCTGAGAGGGTGGGGTAAGATAGGAATAAAGCTAGAAGTACTGGGGTGGGTGGAAATTGGGGGCAGGGTAGGGGAGCGGAGTGAGCCCATAGGGCGAACGGAGCGGGAAAGAACACTAGAGGTGAGTATGGCAGAAAAAGTATCAGCAAAGAGCAGTTTAAAGGCTGTAGTTGGAAGGTATGAGCTAAATATTTCCAGCCAGAAACAGAAGGCTGCCTTTACAGAGGGTGGTTTAGCAGGGGGGAGAAGATATTTACAGTCTAAGGATATTAACTCATAACCAACTGTTTGTGAAAAAATAAAACTTGTTTGGATTACAAAGAATATCTAGGATTTATCCTGGCAGATGCTGCCACTTAATGGTAGAAGGAAATAGCAAAGAGCAGGGATAGTTGGACCAGTCTTAGGTTTAAATATATTCTAGGGTAGTGATAGGTGGGGGAGAGGGCAAACGGTCTGCGGTAAGCTGCTAGAACGCACACATGGGAGGGCAGATTAACTCTATAGATAGTACATCAAGTCTACATTTAATTAGTGTTAAGCAATATACATTTACACAATCTTGTTCGGGGGGTCTTCTCAGTAGTATTTCTCTAAGTAGCAGGCAAGCTGGCCAATTCAGGGTGTCTTCAGGTGATGGCCGGAGGTATTCCTTTTTCATTTAAAGCAGGGAGGGAGCACCTGGGATGGATTCATTTACACAATCTTGTTGGGGGGGTCTTCTCAGTAGTATTTTTCTAAGTACCAGACAAGCTGGCCAATTCAGGGAGTCTTCAGGTGATGGCTGGAGGTATTCCTTTTCTGTTTAAAGCAGGGAGGGAGCACCTGGGATGGATTAATTTACACAATCTTGTTGGGGGGTCTTCTCAGTAGTATTTTTCTAAGTACCAGGCAAGCTGGCCAATTCAGGGTGTCTTCAGGTGATGACCAGAGGTATTCTTTTTGCATTTAAGGCAGGGAGGGAGCACCCAGGATGGATTAATTTACACAATCCTGTTGGGGGGGGGGGTCTTCTCAGTAGTATTTTTCTAAGTACCAGGCAAGCTGGCCAATTCAGGGTGTCTTCAGGTGATGGGCAGAGGTATTCCTTTTGCATTTACAGCAGGGAGGGAGCACCTGGGATGGATTAATTTACACAATCTTGTTGGGGGGGTCTTCTCAGTAGTATTTTTCTAAGTTCCAGGCAAGCTGGCCAATTCAAAGTGTCTTCAGGTGATGGCCAGAGGTATTCCTTTTGTGTTTAAAGCAGGGAGAGAGCACCTGGGATGGATTACGGGAGGCAAAAATAAGCAGCCTAAACTGCAGGACCAGCACAGAGGATCTGTGGATGCTCAGGACAGGATTTAAAGAAACACTCTCTTAATAGTTATGACCACCCCTCCCAGCATGATTAAAGGGTAGTTCCCTGTGGTTTCTCCTATTAACCTGGTGCACTTGGGAAGCTGAGGTAGTGTAGCAACTGCTTCATGTACACAGACAACCCTATCCTCTTACCTCCCAACACTCAGACTTGTGAGAGATGCACTTATATCACTAAATTGGAAGCTATGTACTCTCCAGCCAAGACTGGACTAGCTGGTCAAGAGGAGAAGCTCAACAACTGCACCATACCACATGGAACACATAGCCCTCCAGAACACCCACTATCACAGCTCTCACATAAAAACACAAACCACACAACCACCTTCACAGAGGCACTCAATAGAAATTTACCCAAACAGCAGAGATCTCCAAGACAGAAACTTACTCAGCCACCACAACACAGCACAAAGCACAGGACACATCGCTCACCTCCACAGTGTGTCTCTCAAGCTAAGACCCTAAGGCTAAACACCTTGCCCAATACACTAATCATAGGTGACTCAATAGTGAGGCACACAGATGTCCCAATCACCAGGTTGAATAAGGAGAAGCTGTCTATCAGGTGCCAGAATCTGACACATAACACATGCACTCAGGTCACTCCACAACAAGTACAAGTATGACTCTGTCATTGTGACCTGAGATGCACCTACCTGGACTACACGAAAAGAGACATGGTGACGCTCTTGGATTATGTGGCCCAGGAAGGTACGACACTAGCCCTGAGCATTATCCTACGTTCACCCAGAACGATACTGCAGTACAAACAAAAATGGTTGACTTCAACAATTGGCTGGGTTTCTGGTGTCATTCTAAGAGGATCCAATATATGTCTGTTTGGGATGACATGATTGACAGACCTCGATGCTTTGCCCAAGATGGTCTGCATCTGTCACCCCTGTGTTTCCGGGTACTGGCTAAGCCTCCTGCCACCCCTATAGTGCCTTTTTTAGGCAGTGTTCCAAAGACCAAATTACCACTTCAACAGCTTTAAATAAATGCAATCTGAGGGTCATGCTCCTCAGTGCTAGAAGTCTAAATCTCAAGATGCACTCACTCAAAGCACTCCTCAAAATGGAGAACATCGACATTTGTGCTGTAACGGAGACCTGGTTTAAAGCTGTAGAAAGCACCCCTGCACTACCAGGCAATAAGTCATTCCACACCTTTTTGCCCTGAAACATGGAGCGTAGCACCAAAGGTGGTGGTGTCTCCATATTCATAAAGGAGATGTATACCTCCAGACTTGTAGCCCAGCATAATGCATCTGAGATACTTCAGGTACAACTAACATTGGGCAAGACTGAAATCCAGGTCATAGCCTGCTATAGGTCTCCAGCCATGTCCCTAGACACTCACTCCGCATTCTGAAGCACCCTGGAATCTATTAAGGTCCAACCCAACACTCTCATATAAGGAGACTTCAACTACCCCTCCATCAACTGGGAAAACTACTGAAGCACCAATGCACTGTCCCAACGCTTCCTAGAATTCATCAGTTCCAATGCCCTGGACCAGCTCATTCTTACCCCCACTAGAGGAAGCAACATCCTTTACCTGGTTATTACTAAAATGGGCAACCATTGCTCTACACCAATAGTCAATTCCTCCCTGGTTAGATATGACAACAAACTAATCATCATGGAAATCCACATCATACCCAAAACCCCTGCAAAGGTATCCACCATGGAAAACTTCTCCAAAGCTGACTTTGGACTCCTAAAAACAGAGGTGGCTAACTTCACGGCACCCATGACAATGGAAAATAGATACATGACTGCCGAATCATACACCAATGCACTGTATGAACACATACATAAATGCATGTAACTAGCCCTACCCAAACAGAACCAAGATGCTCTCCTCCAAAAAAAGAAAGCCAGTCTGGTGGTCCCCTATCATTAATAAACTCTGCAACAGAAGGAAGAAACTGTTGCAAAAAAAGCTGAAGTCCCAAGACTAGAAATATTTCCTTATTAGCCTCAACAAAAAGTTGAGATCCCTCATCAAAACCTCCAAAGCCAGGTATGAATGCAGAATTGTGGCAGACACTAAAAGCAACCATAAAGCCTTCTTTAGTTATATCAAGAATCTCCATGACAATACCCAGATTTGCTCTGAGTTACTGCACAATGGTACCTTCTATACTGAGCCAACAGATATTGCCAACATACTGGCCGACAGATTCAATGTCAACTTTACCCCCCCCCCCCAAAGGACCAATCTCAATACCAGAAGAATGCCAGGCACCCTGCATTACTGCAGCACAGATTAAAGCTGCATTATCTAAGGCTAAGAATACAGCTTCTGCAGGACCCAACAATATGCCTTGGCTGTGTTCAATATAAATTACAAAGTGAACTGGCACCACATCTGTGTGCTCTGTCACTCACAGCCTCACCTCAGGCTTTTTTCCCTACCGAATGGTGCACTGCTACAGTCATCCATCTCCATAAAGAAGGAGCTACTACAGACCCTGGAAATTATTGCCCCATTAGCCTGACAAATCTGATATGTAAAGCTATAGAGCGCATCATCATGAACCTAATTAACAAGGATATAGAGAATCTCAAAACTCTAGATCCAATGCAATTTGGTTTTGTGAAAGGTAGATCATGCCTGCTCAACCTGGTTGGCTTCTTTGAGTCAGTCACTAGAGTGGTGGATGAAGGTAAGGAAGTTCATACAGCCTACCTCAATCTGGTTAAGGCCTTTGATACCATTCCTCACCCAGGAATTATTGATAAACTCATTATTATGGATGTGATTTTTGTTTTGCAGTTGCAAAAAGAAGTTGTGTATTTTCCTTTGGTTGTCGTTTAGCATTGTAAGTTATATGATCAAAAAACATACCAGCAGCCATTTTCTGTAGCCTTACACACTTTTGTATTAAATGTGATTCAGCCATTCATGTTTTAAATGAAATGTGGTTTAGATCAATTGTGACACTTTTTTGCAACTCATAGATAAAATGCACAACACCTACATATATATATTTACCATCACTTGGTCGACTGACATGTATGTCGTCATCCTGAAGATAAACCACTGCATGCCAAAAACTGAAACTTGAGCTAGCTAGGAAGAAGCCCATGGGCAAGCCCCCCAGAACCCACCTGCTAATCATATATACTAACTCCAAGATTGCACACTCCCCTGGGAAAGGGGATATTCCCCTACACATGGATTGTAAATCTCACACTTCTCGATTATTTGTATAACATAATGGCGGTCGATTAAACAGATGTTAACCAAACTCCCTGTCAACTAAACTAATACATATATATATATATATATATATATATATATATATATATATATATATATATAT
>NC_056751.1:470316577-470321577 GCF_019279795.1 Protopterus annectens
CCATTGAGTGGAATGGCATAAGTCGAAAACCCAGTGACTTCCCAGGAGTTAGTCATGTAAATCTTCACATCCCCTCACTGATGTGTCAGACATACACAACGCTTATATGGGCCAGGCAACACTACACATCTGCCAAATATCTGGACATAACATCACATTAGGGAAAATACAGTGAGCTGCTAGCCATGTCACCAAGCATTATCCAAACTACAGGCAGACTGACACAACAAGAAAGCAATCTTGCTATGAGGGAATACACATGAAATTGCAAATATACCAGACACTCCAGGGATGTAACAGCACTGAGAAACAGACACCAGTGTGAAAGTGCATACAGTATAAAGAGTGTGTGAACCAAACTGTTAGCATGTTTGATACTCACACACTACTCCTACATATAATGGCCAATGCACAGTGGATTCGCATGCAAAGGCAGATAGAAAAGGAAACATAACACTTATATCTACCTCCCCAAGAAGTAACATTTTCACAATACACTGTTACACAATCCTGACAGTCTGTCAACAATAGCAAACAAAGTAAAATGGCCAAGCTATGTCCAAACGGTTTATTTTAAAACAGATAAAAACGATAGATAGCAACAAGGTTACAAACCACAAAGCTTTAGGTTTACTCCTTCCTCAGTGTCTGTCAAAAATAGCCAGAAATACAAAGACCTCCCAACTGTACATACTCCCAAAGAATGTCCAGGCCTTGTCATCATATATAAGGCCTTTTACACATAAAATGTCTGGCAGTCTGATACCTAACTGGAATGATATTACGAATTACATCACTATGTAATGATATACCATATTTCTATGCCTCTGACCGCAAGATATATGGGCACAGTTTGACATACTCATGGACAGAGGCCTAAACACAGGTCCAGGAGGGAGATATTGCTGTTATAAACTGAGAAAGTAGCTGGTGTAGGTCTAATCCTATCACACCTGTCACACACAGTGCACACGTGAACATCCCACACTCATCAGTGTCCAGCCCTGAATCCCACCTGTCTGTACAGACCCACTGTCTGCAACCAATATAATGTAGCCAATCACACTATCCTCCTGTAGACTCTACATATCACTCTTTATGGTACTTGTCTGTTACAAATAACTTCTGACTCCCCTTCCCACCACACACAACCTGCCTGTACTCTCTCATACACCTCTCCCCCACACTGCCCTTGACTCTGAACTGGTGTTCTCAAGTAGTTAGACCTATCCACCTTCCAACTGTACACCCTGCATTGTCACCATTCCTCTAACCCCCATCCCATTCACATGCATGTATTCTTACTTAGTCCTGCTGACCATCATTACTCCCCGCTCTACAACATAACCCCACCTCCCCAGGTTCTCCCCAACCTGTCCCCTAATCTCACTACAGACCACACTGTCATCTGCTGCAAACTGCACAGTCAACAGGGGCCCCTGTCTGATCGTGTCTGTCAACTTGTCCCTCACCACTGCAAATGGGAAAGGACACATAGCTGATCCTTTATGTACTTCCACCTCCACCATAAATCCACCTGTCATGTCACTACAAGAAATCACTGCTGTCACACTAGCCTCCTACATATCATGTGGTGTCTGACAGACTCCTCTGGCACCCCTGACTCCATATACAATACCACAACTACTCACCAGGCAGCATGCCATATGCTTTCTGTAGGTGCACATAGATACAATGTAGCTGCATCTCAGCCTCAGTGCAGAGCTCCATCAACACTTGTGGATCAACATTTGCATCTGTACCGCTCTTACCTGGCATGAAACCATACTGTAAATCATCAATCATCACCATGTTCTCAACCTAGCTGCCACCACCCTTTACCATTACCTCATCCTGTGACTGGTCAGTGTTATCCCTCACTTGTTACTACAGCTCCACAGACCACCCTTATTTAGATAAGCAGTACCTATACATATTCGCCAACATCTCATGCATCCTCTCACTTTCCAAGATTACAATAAACAATCCAGTTAAAAATACCACTGCCAGGTCTCAGAAACACATCCAGGCATCCACAGGTATGTCACCTGGAATACCAGCCTTTCCACTGTTAAACCCCCTCATAGCTATTCTTACATTCTTCTTGATAATCTGTTGCACCTCCTGATTAACCATACCCACCTCAGCCAACCTTCCCTCCCTCCCCCATTTTCCTCATGGAACAGGCCATCAAGGTGATGTTTCCATATGTTCTAAACACACTCCTAGCTTGTATGTTTCACCCATATTCCTTTATCACCCTTTTGTGCCGAATATCCTTCCTAGTTATGTGCCTCTGTCTTGCCAATAGCTACAGGCCCTATACACCATCCGTGCTGTCCAACATTACACACAACCACAGACTTCACATCTGTATGTCAGACTCCACATCCATAGACATGCCCAACACTCTCTTTACCATACTCCCCATCTCTTTATACTCATGTCTACCCTCTACATCTGTCTGTCAATCCCACTTCTCCTTTGCCAACACCTTTCTCTGCATACTCCCCTGTACTTCTTCATTCCACCAGCACGTGTGTAGGAGCAGTCACCATCTGGGCAGCATATCAACCTGTGTCTGATTGGGCATAGTAGGTCACAGGTGCATTAATGTAATGCTGAGTATGATTACAAATAGGACACATTCACTGAGGGGAATCGGAAGGCCATCCCTACATATGTCTGTGGTCTCACAGGCAACTATCCAACCCACCCTGTAATGGAGGTCAGCCACAGCACATACACACACACACATCATAGCTACAGTCAACCAGCTTTGGACATGTTTAGGACAAACATCACCCCCCTGGCTCAACATTAGTGTAAAAGGATATGCACACCACATGCAACCCTACCCTCACCATTAATCAGGTGGAAACTGCCTACTTACACATAATGCTATGCATGTCCATACAATTCTGCTAGGTACTGGAGTATTATTTGTAGTAATGTTGTGGCTACTGATACTCATTACTAGTGAGCTGTCTCTGTAACGAACTATAGACAATGTCTGATGTCTTGTGATGTGTTTTTCCCTGTTTATGTCTTTCAGGTGTGATGCAGAAGCTTCCAGCCTATGATGTCCAGGAGACAGCAGGCATAACTGAGGCCATCCTGGAACACTACCACATCCTCTTCAGTCGGGGTCGCCAACATCAGGGAGGGAGGACAGCCCTTTGGAAAGACCTCACACAGAGAGTGCACACCTTGGGGAACCATGGCCACATGTACGAACAGGTCAGGCAATGAGTAACTGACCTGATATGGAGTGCATGGCAACAGGCTGCTGCGGTGGTGAGGGACTGTTCTGCTACTGGGGGGGGGGCAGCCAGAGAGGCCCCACTTACAGAAATTGAGGAGCTCCTTGCCAACATGTATATATGTATGGAGATGCATATATGTGGACACATATATACATAATACACACACACATATATATATATATATATATATATATATATATATATATATATATATATATATGTATATATATATATATATATATATATATATATATATATATATATATATATTTATATATAGAGAGATATAAATCCACATGTATAGCCACTTGTATGCATAGATACATATATATATAGAAAGGTGAATACATACACACACACACACAAACATATATATATATATATACATATATATATATATATATATATATATATATATGTATACATAAATATACAGAAATGTATGACAGCTACAAACACATGCAATCTGAGGGTCGTGCTGCTGCCCACTAGATGTCTACATCCGAAAATGCACTCACTGGACGTATTCCTTAAAATGGGGAACTATGACATCTGTGCTGTAACAGAGACCTGGTTAAAGGCACCAGGAAGTACCCCTGCACTACCAGCCTATTACCCATTCCACATCTCTTGGCAGCAGAACTGTGACTGAAGTTCCAAAGGTGGTGGTGTTTCCATACTCATTAAGGATCTTGCAGGCATGGCTAACATTGGGTAGGACAGTGGATCAGGTTGTAGCCTGCTATAGGTACCCAAACATATCCCAACACTCACACTCCATGTCCCTAATCACCCTGGAGGATACTATTGTCCAACCTAACACTCACATACTGGTTGACTTCAACTACCCCACCAATAACTTGGAAAGCTGCTCATGTACCAATGCACATGTTCATCACATTGACCTTCTCCTTCCTAACATGGATGACTGTTGCTCGACATCACTAGACAACTCCCCCTTGTTATATCTGAACACAAATTAATCACCTTTGGAAGTCCATGGCCCTCCCATGCCCCCCTGCACAGGTAACCACCATGAAAAGCCTTTCCAATGCTGAATATGGCCTCATAGCAACAGAGGTGGCTAACCTCACAACAGCCATGCAAATGGAGACTAGGTGCATGACAGCTGAATCAAACAACAATGCACTATGAACATGTACACACATGCATGGGTACTGCCATACTCCCTACAACCAGGACCCTCACCTCCAATAAAAGGAAGCTGATTTGGTGGTCTCCTGCCATACATACATACACAGTACAACAGAAGGAGAGAACCAATATGGAATAACATGAAGTCCCAAAATGGAAATCAACCTTTATGAGCCTCAATTGAAGATTGAGATCCCTCATCAAATACTACAAAGTTAGCTGTGAAAACAGAATTGGAGCATATAATGAAGACAACCACAGGGTCTCATACAGTTATGTTAAGAATCCCCATGGTAATAGCAAGATTTGTTCTGAGCTACTAGACAATGGAACCTCCCAGACTGAGCCAAAAAATACTGCCAATATACTGGCTGGCATCATGAGTGCAAACATTACCCCCCCCCCCCCACACACACACACACACAAAGAAACAATCACTATACCAGTACACCATCAGGCACCCAGTATTACTGCAGCACAGGTTAAAACACCACTGTCCAAGGCCAAGAATTCTGCTTCTATGGGATCTGACAATATACCTGGCTGTGTTTTCATGAACTACAGAGTGACCTGGCAACT
>NC_056751.1:470326577-470499077 GCF_019279795.1 Protopterus annectens
CTACCAGAGAGAGAGAGAGAGAGAGAGAGAGACAAAGAGACAGAGAGAAAGAAAGGAAGGATGAGAGAAAGAGCGAAGCATGTTTGTGTATGATCTGTCAGTAGAGAGAGATCTCTAAGTATTATAATGGTTGCCTATATATACATTTATGGCTGTGGATTGTCTACAATGACCTCTATGCTGTCTGACAACTGTTGACCTTGTAATGTGACAATGGGACATATGGGTCCTCAATATGAAAATGTAGTAAAATCCACCCTGCGATGGATCCCATTATTACACAATCACACCAATACCCACACAGGATACTGCTGACACACACACACACACACACACACACACACACACACACACACACACACACACACACACACACACACACACACACACCTGCCAGTACTGTGTTTTAAACCCCTACCTAGCTATGCATTGGTACTACAGTGTTACACGGTTATTGCAGGTACCACAGAGCTTGTATGTTGGAGAGTTGTCCAAAGGTATCTTTGAAGGTAAGCGACATCAGCTGCAGTGCTAAAGGAGGGGAGAGGGAAGTGTAGGAAGTGTGAATGACCACAGAATCAGATATCAACAAAAAGACACACACTCTCACACACAAACTATCACAGGTACCAGGACCAGGATTAAAACTCCTACCTAACTAGTTTGCTACATTACAGTATTACGCAGTTATCACGAGTGCCATGGAGCTTATATGGCTGAGACTTGGCCGATGGTTTATTTCAAGGTGACTGACATCAGCAGGAGTGCTAACATGGGCAATCTGAAGTGCAGTGCTTGTGAATGGGCCATAAATCATTCCTCTGGAAACACACACACACACACACACACACACACACACACACACACACACACACACACACACACACAACTTTACATTTGACAAGACTGAGTATACAAATGCTACATGAATACTGATTTGTATTATCATCTTACACAGTTATCACAAGCACCACAGACACTATAGGGCTGAGGCCTACCAGAAGGAATATGTACAGTGATTGACATCAGCACATTATGTGATACTGGGCAATTGGTTGTGTAGTGGGTGGGACAGGCCTCATAATGGAATTCTCTCTGTTACTGCCTGTCTTTCTCTTCCCCACTTCTGTGTGTGTGTATGTTTGACATATTATAGTGTGCTGGCCTTGGATATGTGTGAGTATTCCTATCCAATGTGTGTGTGTGTGAAGCATGAATGGTGTACAATCTGGTGTATGTGCACAGACATCTGCGAATGACAAATATGTATAGTCCACTGTGTTGTCAGACATGGGCTTCATTTCTCTAAGTGTAGGAGCATGCCCAGTATGACCTTCTGTATTGAGTGTGTGAATCCATTCCAGGTAGGGTTGTACTCCATCCCAGGTTTGGTGTTCTACATATACAGCTAGCAACCTGTTTCTGCAGGATATCTGTAGATAGGTTGACAATATGGAGTCACAATGGGTGACATATATGGGGATACTCTAACTATTGCTGCCTGTGCTGCTTGTGTTACATGGTTGATGTTAGCAGAGATATTCAGACATATGTACTGTTTTACACTGTGATGTATTATGTCATCAACTACTGACAGATATAATTATTTGCTCACAGTTATTTACTGGGAAATACCAGATGAATGAAGCTGAGTCCAGTATTGTGGTCCACAGACAACACATTCTTACACACTCCTGCCATTGTGGAGGGGTAGCTACAGACACTTGCTGATAGGTCTGTGTAAATGGTCCAGCACCTTAGTACTATGGTGTCTGAGGATCCCCTTCTTGTACGTATATTGACTTAACAGAATGGCCATATCCTGCTGTGGCCATACCTCTCAGCTGTACAGATTCACTCAAGTTACTCAGAGGCAGGGCTCATATATTTGGTCAGTTCCCCTTCACATTGTGGTTTACGAGCAGTTTGGAGCCACCCATTACTGGGTTTGCAGGCAGGGGTAGTATGGGCACAACTCAGAGTTTCAGACTTCACACACTTCATGACATCCATGTGTCTACACTCCCCACTTTGTTATTCTGCCCTATTCCTAACATTATGCAAGTGATATCTGAGAAGTATCCCTATAGTTGACCCTTCATCCCAGCGGTACTTATGGATTGGTCCACAGTTCATGCAGTGGGACACGGGGGGCATGCTACTGGGATTTGTCAATATGGCCTTGCATTTGTGTTCAGTTGACTGTGTTAGGTTGTTAGTTGTGATCTCATGAGATACCATACATTGGCACTACAGGTGAGGCACAAGCCTTTGGCAGAGGACTGTAGGCCATTTGGTAGTGATTTAGGCCATCTGTAGCAGGCCACTGCATTCTGTCACTCCTACATTCCCAAGCTGTGAGCTAGTAGATTCTCCTGAGGTGACAGGGTAAATGTTCAAGGTGTTAATGGCAATAGTTCCTGTCCATATTGATCCATTGGTCTGGATGCAGTCAGGGTACTGCTTACAGCTAAGGACATACCTGCATTGGACAGCTCTTCAGCATGCTGCATTCTGTGGGTATTCCCATACAGAAGTGGGGTCATACTGTACTCATTCCCAACAGCAAGGATATGACCTGTGATACACCTGTGGCTGATGGTAGGGCGAGCTGAGTGCATGTGTGGTATGGAATCTACTTGCAGCTGACTCACAGATATACCTGGGACATTCCACTTATGCTGTCTTGTGCAGGGACATATGCAGTCTCTCATTACTTCATAACTGTCTTTTGTGGTCTGCCAGTGATTGGCCAGACTACATCAGTATTCCATACTACACAGGCAACTAATGTGCTGTTAACCTGTCTGTACAATTCCAATATTGTGTGCAGCTGACAGTTAAATTTTATGCACTTTGTCTAGGGTACTTCCACCTGTATACTGTGTGTATGTATGGGCCCACATTCATGGCATGTCCATCTTTCAGATGGTGACAGATATTGACATCTGGACAGTGAGTATGGATGACTGCTGACATGGGTATTGCTGAGAAGCATTGTGTTTGGCATTGCAGTTGTTGGAACATGGCCCTGTCAACCACAGTACTGGCCATAGGCCACCAAGACACAACCCTCCATGCCTACATTCTGACCACTTCCAGACAATATATTGAACACACAACAACCTAACACAGAGACCCCTGCATATTGTACACGTGCAACAATCTATCCTGTAGATTGGGCCAGCTTGGGTAATCTGTGCTCCACTGATACTACTCCTCACACTTACATGTTACTGCATTTCTACATAGGATTGTGGGGGGGGGGCACACCTGACAACTGTAAACTGTGCTATGACTGTACTGGTATGTCAGGTACTCTGTTGGGTTTTACATCACTTTGTAGTCTGACCTATCATGCAGACTGGAGTCATATCAGTGGAGTACAGATCTTAAGTTTTATTGACCTACATTTCAGTTTCAGACTTCTTACCCTTCAGAACTCACATGCAACTGCCAGAACTGTTGCAGTCTGTCTGTGTAGGTTTGGTGGGGGGCTGTTTACCATTGCCATCAATTGGAGGCCTTAGCCCAGCCTTTCTTTATGGTCATCTACACCTGTCCTGCTGGCTGAGGCTGGTGGCGGGTATGTGAGCATCACTGATATGCATGTGTGTGTCCTATGGACACACATTTGGGCTACCACATGTACTGCAGTGGGATTTGTCACCTTGTCTAGTACTGCCTAGTGTGTTGACACCAGTATTTGTTATGGATTTCATGCTGCCCATATAGGTGTCCAGTATCTGCTGCCATCCCATTCAGCCACCCGATTCCCTTGCATGCTCGCATCCATACCATAGATACAACTATCAGAATATACTACTCTATTCAGTAATTGATAGGAAGAGTGACTTACCTTGTGGGTGGACCAGTACTGAGGATGGTGCTGGAGGGCTGACTATGCTGGATGCACATAGTACACTCCCTATACATAGTAAAGCACAGGCAGTGTCATGTTTGGCATCCCTTTTACTGTATGTGCAAGTCAGAGAAAGGTGTCATTCACTGGGACCCTACCATGTCAGTGTATGTGCTATGTGTCACCTCTTTGCCAAGGCCTGGGCATACTGGGGCATGCCTCCTTCTGCCTACATGGGCAGGCTCAGGTGGTCCTCCTCTGAGTGCCTCTGTGCCTGTGCTGGCCTTGGCAATGGTGGGGAGCTTTGTGGCCTTGCCCCATGATATTCCTGCTGCAGCTGTTTTCGCAGGATCATATTGTGTAGCATGGCACATACTATGAACATTTGAGTACATTTAGTTGGGGAGTACTGCAAGGCTCCAACAGATATGTCCAGGCAGTGGAACCATGACTTCAGCATCCCAAACATATGCTCTATTATGATTCTGGTTTGTGCGTGTGCCTCATTATGGAGTTCTTGTTCAGGTGTGTGTGCATTTCTGAGAGGTGTCATCAGCCACAGCTCCAGTGCGTAGCCAGCATCCCTCATTAGGTGGCCATATGGGATGTTCCCACTGGCAAATGACTGGTACAGCTGTGGTATATGCCAGACATGGGAGTTGTGATAGCTTCCAGGGCTGCCAGCACACACATTCAAGATAATGCCCTGGGCATCGCACATGACCTGGCAGTTGATGGAGGTGAAGCCCTTGTGGTTTATGTAGACCCTACCCCGCTCACCAGGTGGTGCTTTGATGTGTATGTGCGTGCAGTCTATAGAACCCAGTACCTTAGGGTATTCTGCTATTTGGTGGAAGAGACGCATACTGCTGGTCATTGCCTCATGGGTGATGGGGAAATATATGTGCTCACCGGCATGTGCTGACATGGCATCCAGGAAATGGTTGAGTACCGTGGATGCTGATGCCTGTGAGATCCCCGTGATATCCCCAGTTGCCCTTTGGAATGTACCTATGGCTAGTATTCTTAAGCCTACACATACCTTGGTATCCACACTGGGATGGGATCCCCTCTGTTAGTTCTGTGTGAGGCAGGGCTGGCACAGCTCATCAATTTGCTGTAGAATGTCTCTGTCCACCCTAAAGTGCTCCACTATCTCCAGCTCATGTAGCCCGGGTAGGTTACCCTGGGTCTGTACACTATTCTCCTCCTCCTCACTGTGGGATGGTTATCAGCATTCACATACTGACCACCCTCAGCCTCTTGCACATATTGATGTATGAGAGTGACAGCAGCCCCTATCATTTTGTTAGTTTTGTAAGGTAAAATTTCCCCATCTGTGTACACTGGTGGTGTAGAATGTGTGGGAAAAATCAGACTGAAAGGGGTTTGCATAGTTTATAGTACTGTGCTGGGCTGGGCTGCTGCCTGTGTAATTGGCTGATTCTGATACATTTCACCTGCCAGCTATGCTACTTCTCCTTGATTGCCTTCCTACTGCTGTTTTCCCTTCCCGTTGCCTTCCCATTTAAGCCCCGAGGTTCCCCACGCATACCCAGTGCTCACATGTGAACTGAGCTGCTATTTCCTGTTTTTATTTTCTTTTTGTTTAAAACCTGGTGTGTGGTGTGCACACCTGTTTAAGCAGGGGAAACAGTGCTAAACAATGTGAGACACACACTCTTCTTTAGCTCTGCTTAGCTAAGAGCAAATACGGGCCACAGGGCTCCAAAAAGTTTACACCAAGCATGACACACCCACCTACTGAAGTCATCCTCTTGTCCTGCCTACATGGCTCCCTATTCCTGCACCTGCACGATTAGGTGCAGGCTTCCACTAGGTAGAACTCTGTGATTCAGTATAGGTCCCTTCATTTGCATACTCCAGTGTGCAGGTCCATAGTAACAATTCCCAAGCACACCCTTTCTCCTTGGCAACCAGTGCTCCCTTGTCTTGTTTACATTCCACCTGCCATTGACTACAGAATGCCTATTTCTGTTAAATGGCAGTTTTTCCTTTTTTTCTTTTTTTTTTTTTTTGCCACCCCTGTTTTTGCGTGCCGCTTCCCTTAGCCTAAACATCCAAGATCGACCAAAAAAAAAAAAAGTTTTATTTTTAAAATAATTATGTGGCTTTTCATGCCAATGGCCTTATATTTGGCCATTGGCTTGTCTGTTCTACATAATACATGCTTTTCACAAGCTGTCATGCATCCATTTTGTCAGATGCAAAAATGTATTCGGCTATTAGCCAAATACACTTTTGCACTGACACTGTTCCTATATGGAATCCATTCAGCTTGCTGGATCGTAAAATCACCTCATTTGCATGGTTTTCACCAGCAAATGAGGTAATTTGCATACTGAATGGAATTCCATGCAGGAACAGTATAGGGCTGCTCATGCATGTGAAAACGGCCCTATCCTGGATTGCACGGCTGCCATATTACGTGCAGGAGCTGGTATACTATTATGCACGGAATTTGGCCATTCATGAATCTGGCCCAATGTGTAAATCACTTACCTGTATGGCCTAAAAACACGTACAGATTGGGAAAATAAACACTTTTTCCCTTACTCACTTCTTAGAACACTAACTTAACTTCCATAAGAGCAACACATCGATATGTTTACATTCTTTATGGTGATCATGTTACAGTGGTGTTAGGAAATTAACTTTTTTCCACTGTAGTGCGATCTTGGAGTTGGTATATTTAATTTATGTTTGGTGTGGGTGGTGCAGGCTTGCCCCCCTGCAGAAATGTACTAAAAAGTGTGTTTGTTAGTTTGGTGGTGTTACAGGCAGAGGGGGTGTTATTTATATGTGCATTGTAGTTTTCAATCTTACGAAGCAAAATTTCAGTATTTTGAGGTTTTGTTGTTTTGGGTTTTCAGTGTTTTGCATTTTCAGTGTTATGGTCTCAGTGTTTTAAATTTCAATGTTATGAAATTTCAGTATTTTAAAGTAGACCCTTTTATACATATAGATTTTATACACACACACACACACACACACACACACACACACACACACATATATATATATATATATATATATATATATATATATATATATATATATATATATATATTACATACATATTTATTCATATTGTATTTATTTTTGTCATATAATTTTACTTATTTTCAACACGTGCAAACTTAATTATTTATTCAATATATATTCATTCATATTGATAATTAATCATGTGTATATATTTATTTTTATCCATATTTGTTCACATAGGTATGCTTAAAATCAGTATGTAATATTATGTATACTATATTTATACCATTCTTATTTAATACTGGGTAATGACTGGGATGAATGTGCTTATTTTATTTTACTTGCATTCCTTCTAAACCGCAATTGTTATTGGTCTGTTACTTCGTTTTATGCTGATTTTCTATTAGTGGGTCCATGATATTCAAATATCTGTTTTTAATGACTCTATTAACTCTTATCAAGTCTTGACACGCAGCTAGACAAAAGCGTTTAGTTCTTATGTACCATCTGTTTAACTTTTATTTATTTTATTTGTGCAATTAAAGTGATAAAGTGTTGGTTTATGATCCGTTTTCTTCTTTTTATCATTTGAATTTTGAATTTGAGTGTATTTGTTTTGTAACAGTCTGGCACATGTTGAAATCAACACATGACTAGAATTCCAATACATGATAGGTCTAAAAGATGAGAGAACCAACCCAGGAAGTATTGTCCAAGTTAAGAAAAACTTCATAGATGTGATATTTCTGCCTCTCCCGAGATTTAGAAATTGAAGAAAGAAGTTGGAGAACTGCCCCCAAGTTGTAAGCTACAATTACCATTGTTGTACCAGTTATCCATCTTTTTTCCTCCGCACAGCTGACCATGAGATGCCACAAACTCCTTTCCTCATTCACTGGATGTGTTAGACCACTTTATCATTCACCCGGCCCAAGCTGACCCATGTTCAAGGCTGGTGAGAAGATTAAGCAGCTGGTGCCACATCATACTGCTACCAAGAAGTGGGCCCTAACTTTCAGGACCATGTGGCAGACTTCTGTGCTCCACAAGAAATGCCTTTGGGAGGCACATATACACTCCTGTGCATAAGCAACCACCCAACCAAGCAGCTCACCATGTATGCAGCATGCCATTTACCAGGCTTGTGAAGCAGTTTACTGAAGCAAGCCTAAGATGCTTTCTTCCACCAAGGATGGACATGCTGATATTGGCTGCTCACTATCATAGTCCCCCTACCGCCCCTACAGTGCCATGCCACTATGTGAACACAGATCATCTGGGATGCATTAATGGCACTATCCTTCTGCATCACAGGGCCACTACCACTAATGTAGTCTTGTTATGCACTCAATTTTCAGAGCATTTATCAACTCTTTTTATATACATACACTTTAGAATTAGAAATCTGTTGTGCAGTTGCAGTGTCTGCACTGTTAAAAAATTAAAAAATGTGCATTTTTCAGCTTAAAATGAGCAGAAACTCATGAGTGAACTGTTTTCATCTTAACTTAATAAATGAGTTCTTAGCCTGAGGGATGTTATACATTTCTTAAAAGAATAATATTATGCATGACGCTGCAAAAATGTATAAATGTGTTTGCACATAGACCACAACAGGGACCTAAAGATGGAAAAAGGGAATGTTAAAGGAGCATGTTTTAGAAATATGCACACAATTTGTTTGCTACTAGGATATAAGAGCATACAGCTTGGATTTAATTAGTTCAACAATCAGCATTGTAGAGTTTCTCAAAATTAGCAAATTCCTAAGTAAATGTTACATTTTATTGCATTAATATCTTTACTTGTACACATTTATAAAATTATTTACTAGTTAATTATACTGTTTTTTTTTTAGTACTGCTGTTAAATTCATAACTGGACCATAGTTCTGATGAAGTCTTGCTTAGAAAGAGGAAAATGTTACGTTTTGTATGTAAAGTTTTAAAGTTGTTTGTTACATGTTGCATGGATTATATTAAACTAATTCAATGGAGTCCCCATTTTCTCATTCATTTTTGCATACTACATCTGGTGTTTTTAGTATTTAAGTATACTAGGCTACTTTTGTCCTGGTTAAAATGTTGTATCTTACCATATGCAGTACGTGTTAAACTGTATACATTTTCTGGCCTTATCCTGTCCCTTTCATAGTTTGTAATACTGCAGACGTATGCAACATTAAGTTCAAATGAGATATTTTGTAAGAACATTGAGATAATTCAATGCCTAATCAAATAACTCAAGCCATAGCAGTTTTCAATCTCAGTGTCTGAAAGAACTAACATCGATATGAGAAAAGTATATCAGAAAGGGTTGTAAATTTGTAATGGACATAGAATGACTGAGCCTAAAACTGCAATGTAGGCTGGTATGTTCATAATTTGCTGCAAGGTTATCACTACTGCAATAAACATAGGGGGTTGTAAAATTGTTATTTGACCTTTGGTGACTTTTTGAGTTCCTCAGCTGTTTGGGTGATACAGTTGTGCATATTGGCATATTGCAGCTTAATAGCCAAAAATGCTGTGTTTGGCCATGATTTATGTCAGCACCATAGCTTATGTAACAGCTATAAAATATTATCACTGCCTTATACAATGAGTGTGTATCTATGCATGTGTGTCTTCGAAAGATTTCTCTACCGTAGAACCTACAGGAACTTGTTGTATTCAGTCAAGTCTGATGTTGCATCCCTGTTTTGAAAGATTTATCACATTCTATTAGCAGCCTTTCTTTAATACCACATAAGACATTTCAATGCAGTATTACTGTGCAGAACCAAAACCTAAGGATGAGGTACAATCACCTTTATCAGTCAAATTATCTGATTTGCAGACGTACTGCCTGAAGTCATTTCTTTACTTATTACAGAATTATAAAGTGTAAAGCTTATTTCCTGTAATTTCTACTGTAGACAAAATAAAATAATACATCTAATAAATACATCTTTGGAATATCTTGTACATTGCTTTTATTTCAAGGGATGCAAAGAGTTGAGATCACTGGTTTGAAACATTTTGAAACAGCTTTTACTGGGGCAACAAAGTCTTATATTTGCATCTAGATAATATTTGTGTATCTCTGGTTGAACTAAAAATGAGTCACATTTTTGCAGAACAGTGATCGCGCCAGCTGTTTAGGTTTCATTATTCATGACTCCTTTGGGACTTGCTTGTAAGTTACATGCAGAGCAAGATATTAAAAGCACAGCATGACCCACCGAGAATTCCATTCACGAGAGAACCCATTTAGCTCCCATGGCTTTGTGAGGACTTCCTAATATAAATAATGCTATATTTCTAGATTTTTTTGGTTGTTTCTTGAATAAGGCCAGGAATACATGATCAAGTAAGCAGTAGAATTTATATAAAGTGTTGGTCTACATATCTGATTTGACATAAAGAATTTAGTAATACAATTTAATTTTGTGAGCAAAATGCTGAAAAAAATCGGTAGTTCATTGACATTTTATTTATTCTTTCCCTTGGCTTGAAATGTTGCAGAGTGAAAAGTTTGGCAAAAGGCCAGGTAAGCCCTCAAAAAAAGGCACTTCTTTCTCTCATGTCCTGCTATGGTTTATTTAAACTAGTGAAGTTATCACACATAAGTGCTTCTTTCCAAGACTGGTCAAGAAGTATTGTCCAGTTATATAATTTTCCCAGAATCATACAGGAGGCAAAAAAAGGCTAACATAACCAAACCCAAGTCAGACAAGGTTCATTGGCAGCTCAAGCCTTTATTATCTGTTCTAAGTTGCTATACCTAATTAGCATCCAAGAATGAAATATTTAGTTCATCCATAGAAACCTTCTGTGGGGGGGGGGGGCACATACTTTTTTATTTATTTATTTTATAATTTGTTTACTGGGTAAATGAGCAGATTTATGGACCCCTTTCAGTCATGACTTGGGCATAGACAGCCATACAATAAGAAAGGACATGTCTAAAAAACACATTAAGAAAGTATTTCACATTACTATGCAGATTAGATCCAGGGTATGAACACATTATGAAATAGTTAAATATTCAAAAGGTTTAAATATGGCATTACAAGTAAAACCTATACAATACTTGCACCGTGTGATAGTGGGCAACCATTTAAAATGTCAGGATCTGCAATAGTGAGTCCCATAATGTGAAGAATGAATGGCCAAAAAAAAAACGGACTTACATATACTAAGTCTGAGATGGCCTCTTTTTGGAGTGGTCCCCTTTATCTAAGGTATGATGATCTCAGAGTTAGTATATACAAGTTCAGGAGGTGCAAAGGGCTTACCACCTGCAAAAAAAGAAGTTTAAAAGAGAAGAGTGATGTTTGCGATTCACTCTTCTCCTGGATTTTAGACTTTTTTTTGGTTTGTTGGCAATCGGAATTTTGAGTGCCAACATTACAGTAGGGAGCTGTGATAATGTTTGCAATGTGTTAAATTAAGCGGCATCCCTGAAGCAAGTGTATTTGGATTAATTATGTAGGAATTCCTTCAAGTTTTTTTTTTGCTTTTTTTTAATTTTCCTGGGTTAGATTACCTTTTACATCATTTGGAAGGTGATGTCATTGAGCAGGTCCTAGCCTAGGAAAGACTTTTTCACTTACAGCCAGTCTAAAGTTTTATATGCTGAGTTAGAGAAAGAGAGAGAGGCAGAGAGAGAGAGTGTCAATGGCTATTTCTGATTGAATAACTGTCCTATAAGGGAAAATAACTAGAGTAGTATTTTGAAAATAAGTGTGCCAACAAGCAAAGTATCTCTTCTTGTGATAAATGGATGGTTGGCATCTTTAAGGGTATTGTAGTCATGCCATCTTTGGTCAGCAATGCATACAAATCTGCATATTTTGGTTTCTACTGATTAAAGTTTTTGGGTATCGTTGGCTGAACTGACACATAATAGAGGTAGCCCATATTCCAGTTTAGGAAAGAGAATATTATATGCAATGGCTGAATGAGGCAGTGATGAGAGATGGTGTGAGATTTTGTAAATATTTATAAGCTGTGAAAGTATTTTGGAAATGATGCTGTCACAAGTGATGAAAAGTTAAAGGAGTGATAAAGAATGATCCTAAGATATTTTTGCTGTGAGACATTTGGAAAGATATTTCATTTCATGTCTTAAAGGTTTAATGGTGGCTAACTAGGGGGTGTCCTTAAGGTTTAATATTTCAATATGTTTATTTTCTTACAGACATGACCCTATTGTTATGCAGCCATTTGTATAGTTGTAATAAATTGGTCTATAGGTTTGACTGAAGGGCAATTATGTGTTTTGTTTTTATCAAGCAGAAGAATATGATCTTCATATATAATGACATTAGGATTAGATATATCTAGTTATGTCACTGATAAAAAAGAGAGAACTGTAGTGGCACTAACTCTAATTTTTTTTCACTAAATATTTTTTTTTATTATTTCAAATAAGATGCCTTAAACATTACATGAAATAAAGATAAATAACATATTTACAATTCTAAAACATTACTAACTTCAAACCATTATATAACTATTTACATTGGTGTCTATGCAAATAACATTGAAATTCTATATTATATAAAGTTAGAAACATAAGATGATATATCTTCTTTGATATTTTCAAGTATTTCCAGTACTTTCATCCAAGAGTAATAGTAAGAAGTAGATCTTTTAGTTCTGTTCTTCACTGTTAATATTTCCATGTGAGCAACTGTTGTTGTTAAAGTCTCAAATTCCTTGAGCGTGGCGAAGCCTCATTTTCCAGTGTATAGTTATGATTTTACGTGAAATTGCCAATAGTGACCATAGAATTTTAGTGTCTTTTTTGGTACACAGTTTGGAATAGGAGAGTTGAATAAAATTAAAGACTTTGTTAATTGAAAATTATCATTATAAACAGTCTGAAAAAATAATTAATGGATTTCCAGTACATATTGAGACATATACATTCATAAAAACATGCTGCCAATCTGCTTTTATCTTGGTATGGCATCTCCAACATTGATCTTCAATAGAATACATTTTGGCTAACCTATGTGGTGTATAGAAACTTCTATGTAGATATCTCTAAGTGAATAATTGCCAGTATTTTGATAATGTAGAAAATTTGGAAGATTTTAGAATATTACTTTTTCTTCTTCAACTGGAGGATGGTTGTTTATTAAAGTATAATAATTCCAGTATGATTTTCATGATAGTTTTTGTTTTTAACAATTTTATAGATATTAGACAAATAACCTGTACCCTGATAAGGCTGTTTTGTGATAAGAATAAGGTATTCAATGAGTTTTGGAGCTTCATGTCTAACTGAAGGTTGCATTTGTTCTATTTTATTTATAAGAAAATGCCTTAGATTTTGTAAAACAGCCAATTGTCTTTATTTATATTATAATTATAAATTATCTGTTCCTTTGTTAGAATTTTCCCTTTCTCTATAAGTTGATGCTAAAAGAGTAATGTTTCTTCTTTAAGTATATTTATTTTAGATATTTGGAATGTATCTAGAATATTTGGTGTAAAAGCTATAGGAAAATAAGAAAAATCCAAGAATTAATATTTGGTATTTTGTTTATATATGTTCTGAACACTGAAAGTGTAGAGCTTACATAGTTTGATGGCAATTTATTAATATTATTTCTTTTCCTAAAAATAATCTTTTAACATCCATATAAGGGGTGATGGTATTACTGTTAAGTTGTCTTGTATGTGATTATAATTGATTTCTATGTAAATCTGCTCATGGGCTTGTTTCCATATAGGTGTGTATGAATTATTTAACCATAGTGTTATGTTTTTAATAACAGATGAGGTAATATATAAATCAATATCCAGTAAATTAATTCCACCATCTTCCCAATCTGGCAAATGTTTATTTAAGGCTATACGGGGTTTATTTGGAAACCATAGAAAATTTAAAATTAGTTTATTGTATCTTTGAATAATATATTTGGGAGGTGGCAATGAAAAATTTTGTATTAAGTATAATATTTTGGGAAATATGTTTATTTTAATAAGATATAATCTGTCTGCTGTTGAAAAGATATATTTATTCCAGTAACCAATTGTTTGTTCTATTTTGTCTAGTATTTTATTATAGTTAAATATTAGAGAATCTGTTAATTCATTGAGTAGATTTATTCCCAGATATAATAATTTACTTTCTGTTACTATATATTTGGAAAATCTTTTGTTTATATTATTTTTTTTTTTTACAATTACAGGGCATAATTTTAGTTTTGTTTTCATTAAATTTTAAGCCTGAAATATTTTGAAATTTATTCATGGAGTTAAATAGAGCATTCAAAGACTCACTTGCATCTGAGAGAGTTAATAGTATGTCATCAGCAAAGAGTTGGATTTTAAGGTTTAACATTTTATTAATACAAATGCCCTTTATGTTATTGTTTGATCTGATTTGATTTGCAAAGGGTTCTATGAGTAATGCAAATAACAATGGTGATAAAGGGCAACACTAACTCTAATCTTGATGGTACTCTGTTGTTGAGTGCCCTATTTCCTGCTATGGAATAGTTGGCATATATTAACATATATTTGGAAGATTCAAAGGTTCATGGGTAAGTACAGGAGGTGATTTCATCTATCTGAGCTGGGAATTGCTGGTAGAAAGCTCATTGCATGCTTAACTGATTAGTCTTAGGGCATAGTTAGTGTAAAACTTTTTTTCCTGATCATATATAAGCCTTGCATTTTATCAAAGCTGCTTTTCATGTGGTTACTAGTGTGTTGTATCTACTCAATCACCAGAAATTTAAATTTCCCTATAAAAACACTTCTTGGGGCAACTAGTTTGTGTGGCAAGCAGCATTTACCCATTAATTTAGGTCTACCCTACTTTATTATAGCACCCAGGGCTATTGCTGGGCAGCATTGCTGTTTGAGTGAACTGCAGATTACCAAGTAAGTAAGTAAGCACCCTTCCCTCATCTGATTACAAACATCCTCCACTCCTATCCCTTGCAAATACACATTAGGACTTGCAACCATGGATGGGCACTTTCTTGCTATCTCTGTATCCAGCTTGGTGGATGTGGGCATCCTGAGGCAATTGCCTTATGTATACTGACAACCACTAAATCTCCGAACAGGCAAATATAATGGGTAAGAGATGTCATTACACATTAAAACTGGAGGTTAGACTGTCACATACAGGCACAAAAAGCACCAGGTTTTCAGCAGCTCACACATATCACTCACCCCACCCATGAAAAACCACACACATAGAGCCATATATGTGGAGGTGCTCACATGTAACTTACCCAAACCTCAAAGGCCTCTCAGATGCAGTGCCCAGAAACACCACATGCACAAAAACAAGACAATTCCCATCATAGCACATGTCATTGTGTCTCAACTACCAAGCCCATAAGGTGAAACACTCCATAACTCAATATTCTGGTCATAACAGACTCCATTGTGATACACACTGATATTCCTCTTACCAGGCAAGATAAGGAGAAAGTTACAGTTAATTGCCTGCCAGGGACCAGGATACTCCAGATTATGCAAGCACTCAGGTTCCGTACCCCTAAGTGCATGTATGGCATAATGAAGCTCTCCATCTCCAAGGATGATGCCACAATACCAGCAGAAAACAAATGACTTTAACAATTGTCTTAGTTACTGATGTCATTCCAAAGGGGTCCATTACTTGTCAGCTTGGGAAGACATGGTTGACAGGCCATGCTGCTTTGCCAAGGGTGGTCTTTGCCTGTCATTGTGGGCAGTACAGAGGCATCAAACTCCTATGAAATTGCATGAAAGTTCTGGAGAGGGTGATTGATACACAGATACGCAGAGTAGTAGAATGTAAGATGGGAGATAAGCAGTTCAGATTCAGATCAGGATGCTGCAAAACTGACCTGATGTTTGCAGTGAAACAGATAGTTGAGAAGAAGGTAGAGATGAGGAAAGAGTTCAACTGGGCATTCCTAGACTTGGAGAAAGCATATGACAAGGTTTCAAGAAAGCTGATCTGGGGGTTCGAAATTCTGGCTCAGAAACATTAGAGGAAATCCTCTTAAATTCACTGCATAGCAAAGATTGTATGAGATGAGGGGGATGCTTTCTGAAAGGTCTAAATTGAATTTTTTTCTCAAACTCGAGATAAAATTCCTCATCCAAAAATTGTAAAATTTATCATCATAAAATCGTATTGTATTCCTCTAATTTTTCTGAGGGAAGGTTTGTAGAGATATGTTTAAATAAGGCTATTGATAGATTTTATATTCGGGGTTATTCTACTGAGACTTTGGCACATGCTAAATCTCAGTTGAAGGGGAATTTTGTGTCCAAAAAAATGAGCAATCATCAGGAGCATACCCATAGAATGGATAGGTTTGATTGTGATGAGGTAAAGAATAGTAAGAAAATATTTTTTGTTACTAAGTTTGCACCTTTTTCAGAGATTCTTAAAGGTATTATTTCGGACTTATGGTATCTGGTTCATACAGATGAAAAAGTGGGCCATTTATTTCCTAATCATGTTACCTTTTCTTTTGGAAGACACTGTAATTTGAAAGAGCTATTAAAGGATGGGATAATAGGACTGGCCCTTTGGATACCTTTTCATGTGGACACTGCAAAATGTGTGGCAAAGCCAAGAACCGATCTAACACTAAAATCAATGGTAGATTATTTATTTCAAATGATAGGTTTTCGTGTGATTCTTGTGGACTGTTTTATATTCTATGCTGTGGCTGTGAAAGGGTTAAATGATATGCAGGGCAAACCAAAAGGAGGGTAAAGATGAGTGTTATGGAATATTTGGGTGATATCAGGAACTGCAGTTTTAAGTGACCAAAAGCAGAGCATATTCACACAGTTCACTTGGGGTGTGATTCTACTTTTTTCTTCTCTGCCTTAGCTAAGCTAACAGTTCCTTGCGGAAGTGATTTTGTTAGTAGAGTCAATTTCTTTGAAAGCAGATTTATTTTAAACTATAAGACTTTATACCCAAAGGAGTTGAACTTAGAAGTTAATCTTTAGGACATCTTATTGTTATATATTTAAACTTTTATTGTTTTATATGTTTAAATTTGGATTAAATTTAGATTGGTTAATTGTTTAATGATGGAGGGGTCACCTGTATAAATGATGTATGGTAAACTATGCCATAATCCCCTGAAGGCGAAATGCTCAAGTACCAGATTTGACTTATATGGTAATGTGGAATAAAACAGCTTCTTTGCTTTTTCATCTTTGCTTTTTTTTGTCTATTCTTTAGTTAGTCGTTTTGTTTTTTGTATATATACTAACTTCAAGCTCACACAGTGGGTTAGCCAAGAGCAAACTTTTCAATCTACACTGTTCTTTACTCCTGTGCACAAAAACTGCTGCTGTTTAATGCAGCCCTGCAAAAGTTCAGCTTCTAAATCAAACCAGCAGCCCTAAATCACTCCACAGCTCAGGAATTAAGACCCTATAACAGCGCACATCTCGTACTTCAATAACGTTTGTCCTATAACAGGAAAGCTACATAAAGATTCTACTAGTCAACTGTAGATTAAGTTGACCACTTTGATAAAAGTGAAGGTACTGTCATTCTATAATCTCGTAGCAATGTATGCAGGTGAAACTTACCTACCTGCACTGTTCCATGACTGCATTATCACAAACATTTACTATCTGACAAAGGCAGTCCACACATTAAGATGCACTGTCCCTCCCTGCCAAAAAAAAAGAAAAAAAAAACACATAAAACCTGCACACTATCACAGTGTGGTAAATGACAACTATCCACAACTGTTAGTGAACTTTCAATATATATATATATATATATATATATATATATATATATATATAAGTATATATTTATATAGGCTTACTATCAAAATTCAGAATGGCAGTTGTGCATTTATTCACAATGCCAAACTGAAACTACAAAAATGTACTCACCAATCCCTTCATAATATCGGAACTCATCATCATGACTGTCCCAATCACAACACTGAACTTTCGCAATCAAAAGTCAGTGTTAGCATGTATGTTTTGCAGGGGGGCAAGCCTCCATGCACCCTCCATGTTGGGGGGCTATGCCCCCCACACCTCCTGCAACTTAAATATGCCAACTCCGAGATACGGTGAGGAAAATGGGAAATTCCCCACTCCCCACGGTACTGTGATCTACAGTCACAATGCCAGACTCATAATAATGAATGCAGCTCGACATTCATTATTCTGGTCAGTAATATTACAGTTTGGCATTGAGAAATTTGAGTGCTGTGGTTTCGACCAAGTGGCAGTCATACAACTGCAATTCCAAGTTTTGATAGTATATATATATATATATATATATATATATATATATATATATATATATATTTATATGTATATATATATATATATATATATATATATATATTTATATGTATGTATATATATATATATATATATATATATATATATATATATATATATATATATATATATATATGGTTCCCTATCATATGATAGAAATCTCATTTGACTGAAACACATTTGACTAAAACCATAAGACTGAAATTTCAAAAGACTGAAAAGTCACTTGACTGAAACCCATAAAACTGAAACCCATAATACTGAATTTCAACATACTGAATTGTAAACTGGAGCATATAAAACCAGACTAGAGCCCCCTATACCCCCCAAACTATATATACTAACTCCAGGATTGCACTACAGTAGTCTGCATGCTGCCACTACTATACCTTGTTCCCCGCTGTAGTGCGATCCTGGAGTTAGTATATATAGATAGGGTGGGTGTGGGGGGCACAGCCCCCCACCTAGTCTTGTTTCATATGGTTCAGTTTAAAATTTAGGGTTCCTATTAGAAGACCGAAGACACATTCTTTCGAATGCGTCTTGGTCGAACTTAAAAGACTGAAATGGCAAAATATCAAAGTGTTTTTTAAGCGAATTCTTTCCCTGAGAAAGAATTTGCTTGGCCGCTTCATCACTTTGCCATTTTCGGCAATGTAGTGCAGTCTTGGTGTTGGTATATTTAAGTAGGGAGGGTTGGGGGTGAAGCCCCCCTCTTAATATAATGTTTAAATTGTTTTGTTTTTTATTAATTTACTTTTTCTTGGAACAGCGATTTTTTTTCCTTGGAAAAAAATCGCTGTTCTCACAGTTCGACATTGTAAGCTTTTACTTTCATAGGGTCGATTAATCACTGTTCGCTTTTTTAAATGTTCGGTGATCTAATATAGACCCAAAATTTAGTAAGATAAAATTAAGACTTTTCAGACTTTTGAAATTTTTTGAAATTTCAGTCTTATGGTCTCAGTCAAATGAGTTTCAGTCAAATGAGGTTTCTATCATATGATAGGGAGCCATATATTTATATATATATATATATATATATATATATATATATATATATATATATATATATGGGATCCGGACACATGCTTGACTAGCATATGTCAGAATCACAAAACATCAAACACACATACACAAAAGCGCTTAACATTGACAAGCGCTTCCGTGTATGTGTGCCTGTTTCGTAGATCAGACTACAGTGCGAGGAAGGGAAAATTCCCTTTTCCCCACTGTAGTGCGATCTCAGAGTGAGAATAATAAAGTAGGGTGGTGTGGGGGCCAAAGCCCCCCACATATTATAAATGTTTTAAACTATACAGATGGATACTTACAAGTGCAATGAATAACTGTTTTGCAGAAAACAATATACAACCAAAGTACGTGGGGGGCTTCACCCCCATTACTATATATTCTAACTCCAGGATAGCACTACAGTGTTGAACAGGCCAGATATAACTGTTGACAAAATGCATTTCAGTGAAATGAGTTGTCAGTGAAATGAACTTTCAGTGAATTGGTCTTGCAGATGTGGTTGTCAGTAAAATGAGCTGTGAATGAAATGACGGTAACCTATATATCTATATATATATATATATATATATATATATATATATATATATATATATATATAGATATATATATATATATATATATATATATATATATATATATATATACATGTATATATACATACATGCACAAATATATGCGTAATAGCAGGGACCCAGGGTCATACTGAAGAGCATCTCCCAGACTCATCCAGGCAATGGAAATGGGCTTTCAGCAAGCCAAACAATTGCACAGTGACAAACTATGTTTAGAACAAGGTTGTTTTGTACCTTTTTTTGTGGATCCAGTCGGGTTCCAAACAGTGGATAGTCTCCATCACAAGGTAAACACAAGAAAAGAAAAAGAAAAGAAAATGTGGTGGGAATGACACAACAATGGAAGGGCAGTTTAATACTATGACCAAACCATGATAGAACAAATAACACCAAACTCCCAAGCCAGCAAAGGAATACCACGAGTCTTGTATTAAACAAATTTAATAAAACTTACTCTCTAGCGCCTCGGCTTAAATCAGCCATCAAGGCGTTACAAGATAATCATCACATATCACCTATATATATATATATATATATATATATATATATATATATATATATACACACACACACAATCAAATACAATTAATTAGATAATAACATAATTAATCAGTCATTTTTAAAAAAAGCCTTTTAAAGAAACAGCCTCCAGTTACATTCATTGTTCAAACCCACTGGAGAAAATGTATTAAACTTTAAAATATACAAAGTTTCCTTGTACAACAGCTTCTTTTTTACAATCCCCTCGTCAGTCTCTAAAATGTGTTCCAAAATACAAGCTCTCAATTATGAAAATCACTATTATGGCAAGCATAAAAATTTGAATCTATAGGACTTATAGCTTTATTATTTTTTTATATCCGAACAAAGACTTAACAAAACCACCATGGATTCCAGTGCGATAAAAATCTGATTTATTGCATAAGACAAGCGCTTTCACATAGACACTCTACGCTTCTTCATATCCTTAAAACAATGCCCCGATACAAAACATTTTATAGCAGCAGAATCTCAGTCCAAGTATCAATTAAATAATTAAGCCATTAAATAATAGAACAACTGACATTAATTACCCTCCATATAAAGGGCTAAAACCATTTACTTAAAACACCGTGCATTCAACTCTGAGGGATACAGTGTGCCACCATTTATATGATATTAAGCATAGGGATTTCTGCAATGCTCTAGCCAAGCACATAATAGAATTTTCACTTCATACATTTAGTTTTAGGGTTTTACAAACTGTTGCAATGAATAAGAGAGGTGGTCATAACAATAATTTTATTGAACGCATGGAATTGAAATGGACTTTTAAGCCACAAGCACACATCTATCCTGGTTTGAACAGCAGTATTTGTATTAAACCAGAGTTGGATGCACTGCGTTTTAAGTAAATGGTTTTAGCCTTTTATATGGAGGGTAATTAATGTCACTTGTTCTATTATTTAATTGTTTAATTATTTAATTGATACTTGGACTTAGCGGACTGGAGTTCCACTGTGGCAACCCCTAACTGGAAAAAGCCAAAAGACACAAACAAACTGTGTTTCTGCTGCTATAAAATGTTTTGTATCGGGGCATTGTTTTAAGGATCTGAAGAAGCGTAGAGTGTCTATGTGAAAGCGCTTGTCTTATGGAATAAATTAGATTTTTATCGCACTGGAAGCTGTGGTGGTTTTGTTAAGTCTTTGTTCATTTACAATTTGTCTTCTTCAACAAGACCTTTGAGTGTTTGTAGTGTTATTTTGTGTTATTTTTTATATCTCTAACATGGTCCTGGAGCCGTAACTTGAATACTCTTTTTGTTTCCCCTATGTAAAACAAATTGCAAGGGCAAGATAATGCATATATTACTGACTTGGCCATGCATGTATATACAGAAGTAGAACAAATCTAGCACCATTAATTTTTTCAAATCACTTAATAATGTAAGGACAAACTGAACATCTCCCACAAGGGAAGGTGCCACACACAGTAAGATGAATATTTATCTCTTTTCCTGGTTGTATGACTTTATTGTGCACCAACATATCTTTGATATTCCTACTTCTTTTAAATGCATTGCATTTCCCAAAGTATAATTAACTAGATAATTACAATAAACTTTGCACTTACTAACAAGGTGACCATTGGGCATCCAACCATGCAGGAAGAAGCAGTAGAGTGAAGTTGCATGCCAGATATGGGAATCATGGGCACTTGCAGGTGCTGGGCCAACACATTGGTAATGCACCTCCACACTACCAGGTAGTTGATGAAATGGTAGCCGTTCCTATTTAAGTACTGCTCACCCAGTGTTCCAGATGGGGCCTCAATGGCACCAAGTACCTCAAGGAAACATGACAACCCGTAGAAGGCACACATTTATTGCTCAGTCCTGCAGTGACACTTACAGACAAGTATAATGATCCACACATGCTAAGAGTATGTTGAGGAACTGCTGAAGTAGCCTTGAGGCAGGCATCTGAGATATAGCCAAGGTGTCCCCAGTCTACCTCTTTAAAATCTCCATGGCAAGTATAGCAAGGGTTAGACATGCCTTACTATCTACAGGTATAAGAAGGCCGCACCTTCCCCCAGTTCTCATCTATTGGCCATACATACCCACTAAAGCCCTTAAAATATTCCTGCACACTCTAAATCAAAATTACAATAGATTATTTTTTGTCTCTTACTTCACCTTCTTGGTTATCGAGCACTGCTGGACACAAGCATTTTTTTTTTGCTCGGCCAAGACAAGCACCTTGTACTGTATAATAGCTAGGCTGGCAGCAACAGCAAGTAACTTTGCCAAATGCAAAGTAGATAGAAAAAGCACAACTTCACCTTTTATAATGCCTCTGCACACAATGAGGACATGAATCAGAAAACTACTAAGAATTGCAAACAGGATGGAAGAGGACTTATTAATATAAGATGCTGTACAGCAGTATGAATTTCCAACATACCATTTTATTTAAACATTTGATAGATCATTCTTCTGTGATGTCAAATTTATAGGAGTTAAAGGGCAATGCTTCTAGGAGAATGAGAGTGAGTTAAGCAGCATGTTTGCATTTCTGTTAGTAATGTGAGCCATACAAAGTTTTGAAATAACAAGAGAAAGTATGTTCTTAAGTGACAGCAGTGGTCATTAGACTAAACATACTCAGTGGTTCTAAAGTGGTATATTTGCTGAGTCCCCTAAGTAAAGTTCTTCATTTTTTTTAATTTCTCCAAGTCTTTTTGGGTTTCTAATATCATGACAGGAATGGACACCATTCCTAAGTCAAAGTATGATTAAAGTTCATGAAATTAGTATTGCTTCAGTCTTTGATGTCAGTCAGAAGTACTCTTCGCAGACCCGTAATGTGCCCAGTAATGACTCCTTCAGCAATTTGTATGGAGTTACATGTATTGGTAGCATATATAAATATAATTATAGGTTCTTTTTTATACGACCCATTGCTCCTACTACTATTGGAACTGTCTGGGTATCTTTCTCCCACATTCCTCTCATTTCTGCATGCAAATCCTAATATTTTATGACTTTGTGTCTCTCTGTATGCAAGACACTATAGTCACTGTGTGTGGTGATTTCAATGATCAATTCTACCTTTGCTTTCTTCTCATGGACCACTATATCTGATTTTCTGGCATCTATCTTTTGAACTGTTGGTAATGGATGATCCCATGTGATGTAGACTTCATCATTTTCTATGATGCTTTGTGGCTCATGTTTTTAGTGTTTTCAGCTGCTCCAGTACCGTAATGTTTGCACAATCCCCAGTGCAACAGTCTTGCCACATTATTATGCCTTTCAATATATAGTCCTTCTGCCATTAGTATGTCACAACCAGCAATGAGATGTGCAACTGTTTCCAGTTCTGTTTTACAAAATCTACATTTGTCTGTTTCTCCCACATATTCAATGAACTTTGTGAATCATAGGTTCATAGGTTCATATGTGTGTACTAGACTAATGGCCCTGGAGCCTTTATAAGCCTAGCCCAAAATTGCCCATGCACCGTGCCACCCGATGTTAGTTCACAGTGCCCATATCCAGTAGGGCAACTGGAATGATCCCTGGAGTGAACTTTCTGTTATCCATCCACTCGTCAGGATTTCTTTTGAAGAGGGCCAGCGAGGTGCGATGCTTAACATGAATGGGAAGCTTATTCCAGAGTATGGGCAGTCTTTAGAAGATGAATCTGTCCCTCCAGCATGTTCTGTTAATTGTGGTAATGAGGTTGTGATCTCTGGAGTGTGTGGCATGGGGGGATTGGGATTTTTTTAGGTGTAGCATTTCAAGTAGGGCTGGGTCGGATATGGATTTGTAAGTCAAGCAGAGATCACCTCTAAGTAGACGATAAGAGACTGAGAACAGCTGAATTTTCTTGAGTCTGTCCATGGAGTCCATGTGTTTAAGGCCTAGGATCCTTTCTGTGAGGTATTTTTGTGGCCTCTCCAGCTGTTGTAGGTGTCTGGTCAGGTACATGCCAAGTGGGGCATTATATTCGGTGATTGGTCTAATGAGGGATGAGTAGAGATGGATGATGACATCTTTCTTCCTGGATGCTAAACCTTTGGTTATAAGATGTGCCATGTAGAAGGACTTTCTTACCACAGTAGAAATGTGGTGGACGAACGTGAGGTGGCTGTTGACCTGGGTGCCCAGATCTCTTATGGCCCCTTCAGTGTTCAGTGAGCTCTCATCAATGTGGTAATTCATGGGAAATTAGATTTTTCCGAAGGGGATGATAACACATTTGTTGGTGATAATCTTCAGGCCATGGTTCTGACACCAGCCATTTGTCTCAGAGATGCCCTTTTGTAGGATGTCTACATCACTTGGGGAGTTAATAATGACTCCTAGCTTGTGGTCACCAGGGAACTTGGTCAGCCAGAGTCCTTCTGTGTTGGCCTGAACTTCTGAGAAGTAGATGTCAAACAAGAGAGGGCCCAGGACCAAGCACTGTGGGACTCCACTCATGACTGATCGACAGTCTGACTTGCAATCCACAACTTTCACTCTGTGGATCCTGTCTGTGAGCCAATTTGCAACCCACCTAGTGATGTAAGGATTGATGCCTAGTTTGTTGAGTTTATCAATTATGCCTGAGTGGGGAATGGTATCAAAGGCTTTGGCTAGCTGGAGGTAGGCTGTATGCACTGCCTTACCCTCATCTACAGCCTTGCTAACTGCCTTGAAGAATTCAACCAGGTTCAGCAGGCAGGATCTCCCCTTGACAAAGCCAAACTGTGTGGGGTCAAGAGTTTGGAGACTGCCTATATCTTTGTTAAGCAGGTCCATGATATGCTCTCCATAACTTTGCATATCAGACTCGTCAGGCTAACGGGGCAATAGTTCCCAGGGTCTGTAGTTGCTCCCCCTTTATGGAGTGTGATGACTGTAGCAGTGCACCATTCATTAGGGACATAGCTTGAGGTAAGGCTGTGATTAAACAGGGCACACAGAAGTGGTGCCAGTTCATTTTGTAGCTCATGTAGGATGCAGCCAGGGATATTATCAGGTCCCATGGATGCTGTATTCTTGGCTTTGGACAATGCAGCTTTTACTTGTGCCACAGAAATGGTGGGTAACAGGCTTTCTTCTGGTATTATGATAGGGCCCTTGGGAGGGGTGAGAGAGGGGAAAAGTTGGACTGAATCTGTCGGCCAGTATGTTGGCTATATCTGTTGTCTCAGTATAGGAGGTGTCATTGTGCAATAATTCAGTGCAAATCTGGGTATTGCCTTTGAGGTTTTTGATATAGCCATAGAAGGCTTTGTTTTGTGTTTGTTGTTTTTGGTGTCAGCCACAATTCTGCCTTCATAGCTGGCTTTAGAGGATTTGATAAGGGATCTCAGCTTTTTTTGAGACTGATAAGGGAGGTTTTTCAGTCTTGTGACTTCATTTTTTTTGCAACAGTTTCTTCCTTCTGTTGTAGAGCTTATTGATGGCTGGGGACCACCAGATTGGCTTCCTTTTTTGGAGGAGAGTGTCTTAGTTCTATTTGGTATGGCGAGGTCCATGCATTTGTGTAGATGCTCGTACAGTACATTGGTGTATGACTCGGCAGTCATGCAGCTATTCTCCATTGGCATGGGTGCTGGGAAGTTAGCCACCTCTGTTTTTAGGAACCCAAAGTCAGCTTTAGAGATGTTTTTCAGGGTGGTCACCTTAGCGGGGGATGTAGGTGAGATGGAGATTTCCATGGTGATTAGTTTGTGGTCATATTTAACCAAGGAGGAATTGACTATAGGTGTGGAGCAACGGTCTCCCATGTTGGTGATAACCAGGTAAAGGATGTTGTTTCCTCTAGTAGAGGTCAGAATGAGCTGGTCCAGGGCAATGGAATTGATAAATTCCAGAAAGCATTGGTCCTGTACATTGGTACTTGAATAGTTTTCCCAGTTGATGGAAGGGTAGTTGAAGTCACCCAGTATAAGAGTATTGGGTTGGACCTTGATAGATTCAAGGGTGCTTAGGAAGTTGGAGTGAGAGTCTGGGGACATATTTTGGGTTCTGTAGTAGGCTATGACTTGTATCGCCATCTTACCCAGTGTTAGTTGTACCTGAAGTATCTCAGATGCATTATCCTTGGCTACCAGTCTAGAGGTGTGTGTATCCTTTAAGAATATGGAGACACGACTGCCTTTGGAGCTTCTGGCTGTATTCTGGGGCCGAAAGGTATGGCATGAGTTGTAGCCTGGGAGTGCAGGGGTGCTTTTTGCCTCTTTAAACCAGGTCTCCATTACAGCACGGATGTCGACATTCTCCATTTTGAGGAGACCTTTGAGCGAGTGCATCTTGAGATTTAGACTTCTAGCATTAAGCAGCATGACCCTCAGATTGCATTTGTTTGTAGCTGTTATGGTGGATATTTGGTCTTTGGAACACTGCCTAAAAAAGGCACTATAGGGGTGGCAAGAACCTTAGACAGTACCTGGAATCCCAGGGGTGACAGATGCAGGCCGTCTCTGGCAAAGCATCGAGGTCTGTCGATCATGTCATTCCAGGCAGACAGATACTGTATCCCCTTAGAATGATACTAGAAACTTACCCAATTGTTGAAGTAAATAATTTTCTGCTCATACTGTGCTATCATTCTGGGTAATGGTAGAATATTGCTCAGGGCTAGGGTCATACCTGCCTGGGCCACATAATCCAAGAGTTCAATCACATCTCTTTTCATGTAGTCGAGGGAGGTATGTCTCAGGTCATTCACACCCACATGGACAATGACTGAGTCATATTTGTACTTGTGGAGCGACCTGAGTGCATGTGTTATGTGGCTGATCCTGGCACCTGACAGACAACTGACCGTCACCTTCTCCTTATTCAGCCTAGTGAGTGGGACATCAGTGTGCCTCACAATTGAGTCTCCTATGATTAGTGCATTGGCAAAGTGTTTTACCTTAAGGGCTTGGGTTGAGCGGCACACTGTGGTGGTGAGTTATGTGTTCTGGGGTTGGTGTTGTGTTGTGGTGGTCGAGTGCATTTCTGTCTCAGGGGTCTCTGTTGTTTGGGTAAATTTGTATTGAGAGCCTCAGTGAAGATGGCTGTATAGTTTGTGTTTCTATGCATGGGTTGTGATGGTTGGTGTTTTGGAGGGCTGTGTGTTCTATGTAGTGAGTTGCAGGTGTTGACCTTCTCCGCTTGACCATCTAGTCCAGTCTTGGTTAGAGCATGCACTGCTTCCAGTTTGGTGATATAAGTGCATCTCTCACAGGTATGAGTGTTGGGAGGTAAGAGGAGAGGGTTGTTTGTGCACATTAGACAGTTGCTGCACTGTCTCAGAATGCCCAAGTGCACCAGGTTAGCAGGAAAAGCACAAGAAATTGCTCTACAATCATATCTGGAGGGGTGATCATGACTAAAAAGTACTGGTACTGTTACTGCGTAGAAACAGCTAGTGCTGATAGCACCTAAGTGTCCTACAATAAATGCTACAAAAGCCTATTAAAGTGCTAGCTGATTATGCTAACTGAAGTGCAAGAAGTAAAAGAACAAGCACATTCTTAGGGGAAAATTGATGAGCAGACTTTCTGACAACGAAAATAGTTTACATCAGCTGAGCACCGCTGCACGGTGTGCAAACAAGAGCTCTTAAACCAGAAAGTTGAAAGGGATGGAAAAAAATGCCCAAACGGCCAATAAATTACAATTTCTGAACCAGAAACCACTCTTCTTGTGGTAGATAGGCTACCTAGTACTTACCACTTCCACCGATAAGCTAGAATGCTTCCCTCCAACACAGAAAGGTCTGGGGGGCTCAGAAACTTACAAAACAGTCATAGATACAGCAAGTCTGTATCTGGACTAGTTACAGGAAAGAAAGGCAGGAAACAAGCTTAGAATGATTTTTTTTTTTTGCAGAAAAACAGAACAGTAGCAAAAACACTTTAAATGCAATACAAGCTAGCGCACTTGACTGTGTGGCAATATTAAGGCAAATACAGTTTAAATAAATGCAGATAAATAAAAAAATGATAAAAAACAAATACAGAGAGCAGTAAATTATGAAAAAATCTAAATGGAGGCACTTAGAGTATCTCTTTTTTCCTTCCTGTTGCCCATGTAGTCTATAGGATGCAAACACATGTACACATGGGCTTTTAAATCAGAAAGTTGAAAGAGATAGAAAAACTGCCCAAACAGCCAATAAACTACAATTTCTGGGCTAGAAATCAATGTGTACATAGCCTACTATCTTGGGCCACCAATATTAGCCTTTCATCTCTTGGTTTGAATTCACCTCTCCTTAACCATTCCTACATTTGATCCTGACCAACGAGGTTCTTCCAGAAGTTTTCTATACTTGCAACTAGATTTATGCATTTTCCACATTTCTTGCTTTCGCATCTGGTCCTTCACCTTATATTCTTTCTTTTGTTTTTTAGCACATTCAGTTGCTGCCTGATTTTTATCTACTTCTGGTTTGATTTCCATTCCTGCTTAACGCTGATATGTTTCTGCTAGACAAAGCAGGGAAATCATCTTAGATTTATTCTCCTCATGTTTCAGAACTTTCGCTACATTTGCGTCTTGTGAGGTCAGCAGATATGTGTGCAGTCCACGATTGTATGCCTATACATGGTTCCCCTTCACAAGATCGAGTTACTGAAAGCTCAAAATTCATAAGCTTGAGCCCAGAATCTCGAGTTTTAAGTAACTCGAAATTGTGAAGGGAAGAGAAGGGGAAAAAAAATCAAGTTTACTTACATGTTTGCAGGGGAGTCGAGTCCCCCTGCACTCTCCCTGCTTAAATATATCAGCTCCATGACTGCACAACAGCGGAGGAGCAGAAATTCTACCGTTGTGTGCTTCTGCATACAGCACGGAATGGGAGATTTCCTTCATCCCCATTGTAGTGCGATCTTGGAGTTGGTATATTTAAGAAGGGGATGTGGGGGTGCAGGGGGGCTTGCCCCCCTGCAAAAACCTTAGAAAAATGTTTTGCAGTTGTTTTTGTTCCCCTGCAGAATTTCGAGTTACTGAAAACTCAAGATTCTGGCTTCGAGCTTATGAATTTTGAGTTTTCAGTAATTCGGTCTTCTGAAGGGGAATCCTATACATGTAGTCAATTTCAAGGAGGCCCATACCTCCTTCAGATAGGGAAATATATAATCTTGGTATGCACAGATTTTTATAAATCTTTTGATGAGCATGAGCATCCTTCTTGTTTTCCAGTCTAATCTATCCAACACATTTTGGGGCCAGTCAATCACTCCAAAACTGTAAGTTAGGACAAGAATTGGTTTATAGCTTGAATTTTGTTCCTAGATGTCAATGTTGTTTTTAGGATTAATTTAAGTCTTCTAAAGTATTCCTTACTAAGTTGTATTTGCATTTGTTCATGTTTTATTGATGATCCTTCATCAACTCCCAAATATTCATATACTCCCTCTTGCTCAAGTTCTTTTATATCACATTCTTGTCCCAAGCTGATGTTTTCCTGGCGTTGCAGTTTTCCTGCTTTAAAGGCTGCTTTTGAGCATTTATCAAGACCAAATTACATTGTTATATCATATGAAAACGTTTTGACAACAGTTGTGCTTTCAGTTCCTCATCTGATGAGCTATACAGTTTTAAATCATTGATAAAGAGAATATGAGAAGTCTTTACACTTTGTTGATTTCTAGGAGCCAAATTCTAATCATAGTTCTTCACTTAGTAAAAATGAAAATGAGACTGTAGGAGAAGACATTTTGCTGTCTTCTGCAATATATCTGTCAGTTCCATACATAAGAGTAAATAAAAGCCTACACACACACACACACACACACACACACACACACACACTCACACACACACACACACACACACACACACACACACACACACACACACACACACACACACACACACACACACACACACAGGCACACATGCACACACACACGCGCACACACGCACGCACACACACACACATGCACGCACACACCCATACATGCACCTACACACGCACACACGCAGACGCACACATATGCACACACATGCACACAATGTTTTCCTGCTTTACTGAAAAAAAAAAAAAGAAAAGTAGTAGCAGTTGCAGTAAAGGACTACATGTGCTTGCGTAACAAGGCTATTATGGGATGTTTTTTTCAAGTAGTGTTTTATAAATGAATACCTGCAAAAAGAAAAATCTGTGGTATCCCACAGAATCTTAGAAAACCCAGTATGCAACCGATATTGGATCAAAAACAAACCAAGAAGAAACTTTGCAGTGTGGAGGGTGTGAAGTTGACTCCTTGAATTATGTTATGCACCTAGTTCACTAATAAAAATTGAACTGTAAAATGCATACTACAAAATAATAAGATAAAAAATAGTAGGTAGTCCACAGTTGAGTTAAAAACTGAATATCCTTTATTGAAACACACAAACACCTGCCTACAAGATCATAAGAGTTGCTTCAAAAACATAAAACAAGAGTTTTATGACTCTAAAGGACAGTCCTGTTGTTATGTTAAAATATCTAGCTATATTTACTTGGCTAGCAAATCACAGCCTGCAGCAATGGGCACTATTGACGCCCCATTCAGTTTGATTCCTGCAGTTTATTATGCTTCACATTTTGCTGTGTGACCATAAATATATACATTTTGTGTTGCAACGGCTTATGAAATTATACAAACCAATACTTTGCACTCCACCTATCAACTGTCCTTCTATCAGTAGCTGCTGCTGCTGCTTATACATATATCACTGTCACTGTTTATGAACCACCATTCCTCTCTTGCCCTGCTTATATGCCAGCTATTACCCAAATGTCAAGTACTGACTTTGATGTATCAAAGGTGTGTTATTCAAAGTGTTCTTTCAGTCAACCTGAGTAAATCCCATTTTTGGAGCAATCTGAGCAGTAGGGTGCAATCCAAGTAATCGTTTGTATAAAACAAAACGATTCTTATAGTGGGAGGGAAGCAAAGTTACTAATCTCAGTATACTGTGCATTACTTCATCTTCTTCTGTCATTTCTCAGTAATGCTTACATGAAATACCTTGCAATCAATGTACTTTGCATATTGTCACCTTTCTGCTCAGCTCCAAGGTGAATTTTCATTGATTTAAGAGATTACAGATCACATGTGCCTTAGATTGCTTTGCACAGTTTCAGCCCTGTGCATTAAATGTACAACAGTTGCTGGAGACAGCTTGCTGTCAAACCTTTGTGATTGAAGAACCACAAATGTTTTACAGAGTTGCTTTGGGTCATTATTTTTAATCAAAGCACATCACAGTAATTGTATGAATCTTCTTTGGGCATATAAGTGAGCGATCAGTGTTCCATATGAGTTCTGGTTCTTAATGTAAAACATTCCAACTTTGTACTGTGCAACTTAAACCATTTGCCTTTGAGTCTTGAGAAGCAATATATATCAACAGTGTATATTTATTAATTCAGTTATATTATTCCAGAGATATATTAAGATATACCAATGGATACTTTTATATATTCATACTGTTTGATTACTGTACTATGACTATATTTTCCAACATAATCAAGAGTGCAAAAAATACTGAGAGCACACAGAGATTTCTATTAACCTTTTCTCAAAGCACAGTTTTGCATACATTTAAGGATGGGTAAGGCATCTGTTTTATGCCTGGTTTTGCTTGATCATTTCCTGTCATTTGAGTAAATATTTCTGTGTTCTGCCCATTTAACAAAACAATAATCATGAGTCAAACATATTTATTTGATTTTGTTTACCAGGAAAGTCTAGCTGGTCTACGTAGCCCATTTTCAGTGGAGACCCAGGGAGAAAAGCTCAATTATCAACATGCAGAGTATAGTACATGATATCACGAAAATACAGCAGTCAATAAAACTGTGCACACAGAAACATGTACAGTCTATACAACTGGGCACACAAAAAATATGTACAGTCGCTAGAACTGAGCACACAAAAATATCTACAGTCTATACATCTGTTTTTTTCTGTACTTTTATAGTTTTAATAGGAGGAGGAGACTGGAAGCAAAGGAAATGTCAGAGTAAGAGGTATGAGGAGACTGGATGCAGCATAAGATGGAAGAAATATTAGAGAGATGTAGAAGAAGAAGATAGGTATAGAAAAAGAGAGAGAGGGGTCACAGGTTAGTGAGAGTTTAGAGTGAGACAGAGGGTGATTTGTGACTGAGGACAAGGTGTGCTATGGGGAGGGGGGGTTGGTGAAGATGTTGATAAAATGTTAAAAGAAGATAATACTGTTTATTGGTGTTTAGTGTTGAGTGTAGGTAATTTGAAGGATTTCATATAGCCAGCTGTATTATTCTAGATAATATTATGATCCATTTTACTACATGGATACAAAAGTCAAGAAACAAAACTGGTCAAAGTGTATAATCAAGTATTAAATTTAAGTGTTATCTCAGCATAATAGTAAGCCAATACTACTACCAGATCAACGAGGACTTCAAACTACTACCAGAAATGAGATTTTTATATTTGCCATGTCAATAAATTTTCACTTTAAAATAAATGATAAATGTGACATTAAGAGTCCTAGTTAAATTATATATGATTTTGTATTTGACTTGTATACAACATTATATGCAATAGTGCTGAATTTTACAAAGGCATTTTGCAATGCTGGATGTTTAATTGAAGAAAGGAAATACTGGTTATACAACATTTGTCTACTTGCATTCTGGCTAAGTATCTGATTAAAAGGCAATAATAGGTACATGGAAGTAAAGGGCAGTATATTATGTGCAAAACAAACAAAAATAAAATAACCGACCACCATGGCTAAAAGAAACAGCAAAAACTTTAATAAAATAAAGCAAGGCAGGAATTAAATTGTGAGTGCTTTCACTGCAATTGCAGCTTCTTCAGACCATAAAAAAACTATAGTAAAATGCTCCATTCATAAAAGCACAATCCTCCAATCGCAAGCAGGAAGTCAGCCACATGACTAAAACCACTGATCTATACATTAACTCAATCATCTAAACATATTCACAGCAAAAGGTCAATAAACTTATTTACGAACTTTAGGTACAGGCTTTAAAGAGATACTCTCATTTAAACCTGATTTAAACAGAATTCCACGTTTAAATGATATGTCTTTAAAGCTTGTACTTAAAGCTTTCAATTTAGGATAATGTATAGACTGGTGTTTTTGGTCAAGTGACTGATTTCTTGCTTGTGATTGGAGGATTACATTTTTATGAATGCTATTTGCCCAATATAAAAAAAATAATTACGACCATAATAAGGTGTGTGTGTGTGTGTGTGTGTGTGTGTGTGTGTGTGTGTGTGTGTGTGTGTGTGTGTGCGTGTGTGTATGTGTATTTCAAAGAGAAAGAGTAGGAGTGAAGAACAAAATTATCCATCTTTATAAGGAAATGCATAAGAATGTAAAAGGTTACAGGCCAGCATGTAGATGGTATCTGCACCATTAAGAATTGATCACATTATAGGGGATAGTCCCAAGAGTATTATAGAGCTTAAAAGTGAAGAAAGCTAAACTTTGATATGACTAAAAGTCCAACTGAACTGGCAGTCTGATTCTGGAGATCCTTCCTAGCAGCAAAATAAAGAGGTAAGTACAATGTGCATTTTATGGAGGCTAAAAATGAGAGGTAATACTACCTTAATTCAAAATGCTAATGATATTAATAACTTACTAACTAAGCATTATGTTTATGAATTATTTACAGCATAACTTTATATTCTCATTTTAATTCAAAGTTATATATAAGCATTGTACTAAAATCAGTAAAAGCTTCATCAACAAAAATGTCTCCAAAAAGTATTATTTAGTATTTTTTTCCTTTCTGTGCAATATCAGGGTTATTAAGTAGTATAAACAGAAACATAATGAGTAAATGGAAGAAAACAACTTTCTGGAATGGATTAACTGCCTAAATAATATAAACATAAATAAATATGAAGATGTAATAAAATACTTACTAGATGAAACAGAATTGTTGAACATCCAGAGTGTAAGAACCTCTATTGTAACAAAAACACATGGATTTATTGAAAATGATTTGTGTAAATCTCTTAAAATATTAGAATGCATAATTAACATTGTGTACTACTACAAAGGAATAAAACAATTCTTTCACATTTATATAAATGTTTAGAGAAATTAAAGAAGACATACAAAGTACTTTATGAACTTCATAATTAAAAAAACAGCTATTGAATACACAAATTAATACAAATTTAAAATCTTTTGAGAAACCAGTACCATCTCCAATTTGGACAATGTAAACCAGAAAAGTCATGCCTAAAGCTTTTTAAGCACCAGATAAAATTAATAGTAGTTACAAAATAGTAGTACTAAAATTTACATACAGAGTACTCTGTGAGAAATATTAGGTGAGCAAATGAGAGTAACTAAGGAAATGATTTTTTTTTTCAGCTCGTATGCAAGATTTGACTTTCCTAGACATAGGAAGGCCTTGTTAAGTTTAATTCTGGTGGCTGTCAAAAACAATTGCTAGAAAATGGAAATCAAAGTCTAAACCAACTGTACTTGAAGTAGTAAATATTGTGACAGAGGTAAAAGAGCTGGAAATTGCATCTTTAGAAAAGTGTAGGAGCAAACAACATAGAAAAAAATGGAAATTGTGGAAATAGTACATGCAAAAATCTTTGGAGGAGGAGTAAGGTTTATAGGAAGGCAGGTATTGATCAATTGATGTAATGCTGGATTGATGATAATTGCATAAAAGCATGTATGTGATATATAATGTTTGTAACTGTGAACATGCTAACATGTTTTTTTTTTTTAATATATAAACATATATTTGCCTATGTCTTAAGTGATAATTAAATAAAGAATTGAAAAAAATCTAGAATGCCACATTAAGAAGCAAGTCAAGAAATACTGTAATGAAGAAAACGAGTTACAATGATGACTACTCACCTGAAAGTGAAATAGGTTGAAAACAATGTATAGATTTTTAAAGATGAATCTGGATCAATCTGTGGTAGAGTTGATGCTAGATTTCAAATCAAATATATATTGTAAAGATTAACATACAGCATTGGAAAGATGAATTCTAATCTGAAAGTGAAATAGTTTGAAAGCAAACATATATATTTTCCCGTTTGAAGCTGATTTAGTCTGTAGTGTAATCTGATGCTATCTTTCAAATACATGCTTATTTGTTCGATGATTTAGGTTATTAATCACAGGAATAATGTACAAAATTTTATGTACTGGATGTGCCTACAATGCATGCACTTAGGAATGTATCTATTGCACTTATACAAAACACTGAACAAGAGTTAAAAAGATTCATATCCCTTTGTGTCAATATTAAACAAACTGAACAAACACAATGGATAAATAATCTAATTACTGTTATATTGCCAGATAAAATATGACCATTTATTGAACCACAAGACTTTAACACATGAGATAAAAAGGAATTCTGTCCACTGGAAACTACAGAAGAAATAGCTTCAGGCAAATGCTTGATATTTTTTCAGTCCTAGAAGCAAATTAAGACTTTGGCAACATAAGCTGGGCAAATCTATCTCAAAGATGAATACTTTTAATGTTCTTTTGAACTGATCCTGATGACCAAGTTTCCTTTTCAACATATCAACATCAGAAATGTTTCAAGGGCAGTTCCAGTAATAACTGAAAGTCAGAACAATATTTTGAACACCATTTATGGTTTGTTTGTTTTGGGTATTATCAAGCAGGAATATGCAGTGGGACTGATTACATTACTGGACAAAGTAGGTGGCAAGGTTTGAAACTGAACAATGATAAACCACTTCTGTGCATCTCATTTTTGTGTATATGAAATATATTTTTGACTTCTCTGGGTTCCAAGCCATATGCTGAAAAGGGTACCATTATAGCCAATATGCATAGACCACAACACAAGTCTAATATTCTTAGGAAAGGTCCAACATATTTTAAAACATATTTATAAAATGCAAGATATTATGGTGCCAAAGAAGAAGCTACTAAAGCATGATGAATGTGGATACTGGTCTTCAGAGTAATGCAAGCTTGGGACCATTAAAAACCTTGTCACAAAATGTATCACCTTAAGATTTTATCATATCTCTGAACCTGTTACTCTTTGGGTTGATTTTACTTAGTCAGACTTTGAACAGTTAAATGATTTAGGTTGTTGGAGAATGAGAAACAGAAATTGTTGAGAAGTAATTTAAAAGTAAGAGATGAAAGAGCTAAAGTTAATGGGCTGTGTTTAGAAATCATTATTGCTTTATAGTGGAAATTTATTTTTTTTATTAACGCTGACCTGAATAATCTGAGATGAGGTATCATGCTTTTAGATGGATGCTGATGTTGCTTGCAATTAACTATGTGTACTAGCTTAAAGTTGTATAGAGTTCTGTGTGGAGACCAATGGATGTAGGTTGCTCCAGTTTCATGGGAAGTAGTCATTTTTTGTATATTATTAATACTTAGTTTCATGGGACACCATAGAACATGCTAGCTGTTTTTTTGAGTTTACTGTTAACGTGTTAGGAGATAAATTTCTTTTAACTCTAGCTTGAGCTGCACTTTTACTTGTTTTTTAAAAAAAATTCAGATTGATGGAGAAATTGTCATCTGCATGAAGTGTAATTTTATTAGGATGTATAGCTGTGGTGGAATATTGGACCTATCACTGAACTTTTTTATAGCCTTGCTGTAAAGGTATCATTTGAAGCCGTTTTTTTGCCATTTTTAATGCTGAACCATTTTATAAGCTAGTGCAAAGATTTAATAAAGTATGTCTGGGCTAAACTTAGTTTTTAATTGTTATTTAAAACAGAGGATAGTTCACACATTTCTTAGGTCTATGAAAATGCCTGCCCCAATTAATAAGTTAGAAGAGATTGAGCTCATTGCTGGCTGTACAGCTGTTACATTATTATCTGACCTAAATCTGAGTTACACATTTAAAAGTAATCAGTATTTATTTATATATTCAATAATTTGTTTGTGTAATCTTTTTCAAGTAATTTTATTAAAAGGCAACATACTGAAATGGGTCTTAAATAGAGGCTCTGATTAAGGAGAAGAATTGTGTTGTGAATGAGTTTGCTATATATTTTATTCCTTAGGAGAATGCATTACTAAGTTTCTTATTCACTTCTTCCATGTCACTCTTTATCCTTTCAGCTTTCACTTTCTGTCTCTTTGTGATATGCTTCAAACTAAGCATTTCCTGCGTGACCCCAGTTAACATCTTTACTATTTGCTAAACATTACCATCAATGGTATTTTTGCCTTGAATATCATTAATTTTCTTAGCATCCCAGCATTCTGTGACTTATACACCCAAAGTAGTATCTTTTTTTCCAATTTAAAATCTCTGTGTATCATTTTATATAATAATATATACTTCCTTTCTATTACCCTAACCATCCAGCGCTATCACTCAAGCCCTTTCACTAATATTATTCTTATCCTCACCTATCTGTAATCCTCTAATATTAAAATATGAGCATCCCTCACTAAATAGTAATAGTAATCCCTTATAACAGCTGATCTCAAAAAAGACACTGCGATTAGACGTGGGAAAATATTGCACATATATATGTTAATTATTACATCTTTGCCTGTAACATTACCCTGATAATATCTCAAAATGTTATATCATAATCTGTTCTCTCTCCTCTCTGAAAATGTTTAACTATTACTACACAGGCTTTGAGTCTGTAGGCACTGCCAATAATTTTGCATATACTTCTCATTGCTATCTGCAAAGCTTTTCACACTAGGTCAGCACTGAAGTGAGACACGCCTCTTTCTGGCTTAGTTAGTCTTTCCTGGTTAACTAACAAAATAAATACACAAACAAACAAACAAACAAGCAAACACACAAACAGATAACATAAACCAACAAAGTAAATAAACAGATAACATAAACCATGTTTTATTACGGTCTCTAAACATTATTCTAACATTTTAGCGTTCATCATTAGACATACTCATGCATATTTATTTCTAATCAGCTTTTTTTTCCTCATCCAATCAATATGCCAGAACCTTAAAAATCATCTGCTAGTACAAACGTCACTACACTGTCAGCAAGATTCAATAACCTCCATGCAGGCTTTGCACGAAGTCTTGAGAGAGTTTACATGTTTGTGAGGTGAGCAGTAGTGCTAATTACATATTCATGCCGCACACAGTATTTAAATGTGAACAAGCATGGTTTCATGGCCTGCAACAGTGCTTCTGGCTAGGAAACCTTGTAAAGTAACATGGATAGCAGACCTGTTTACCTGTGAGAAAAGTAGGTTAGCGGGATTGTGTGGAATACCACAATGATTACCAGAGCTTATCATATAGCAATGTGTATGGCCCAAACATAGTACAGAACAGTGTATACAGTGTAAAATATTGTGGAATCCCATTCCAGGCATTCTGTACAAAAGTTGTGTAAAACATCCGTAATGGTACATGGACTGCCATTTAAAAGAAACAGGCAAGAAAAGTGTGGGTATTGAGTAGGAAAGAACAGCTTGGATTTATTGAATAATTTCCTGTGTGTAGCTTGCAGCATTATCTTTTGCAGTCTGTTACTCTTGGCAACATCTGGGAAGTGAACTGACTTACATAATGGATACCTTGCTGGGAGATTTAACAGTTTTATTGCAGCAGCTTACATGTTTCATATCAGGGTCTATGGAAGGGAATGGTCATAACTTAGTACAAACATCAGTTATCCATGTTGTTCCACACAAAATCTGTCAACACATCCAAACCCCATGGAAAAAGGTACTGTTTTTGATATAAAAGCTTGTCTAAACAATCCTGATTTTATGATTCATGAACTGACTGCTAGAGGTTCACTAACAGCACAAATTAGATTGCTTGAGTACACATTAATTAAATATAGGGACTTGCAGTTTGATAGCATGTTCCAAAGTGAATGCTGTAAAGCCAAAAGAGTGCCAAGGGGTTTGAAACTTTGGAAATTTTATGTTGGCCTTATAGCCTTACATCATAATTTAAGTGAACTATTTGACCATACAGGAGTTAAGTTGGTTAAGCTGCTCATAGCAGACAATGAGCAAAAAATACAGTTTTTAGAAACAGAAGTCTTACAATTGAATTCAAGTATCGAGGCTGTCCCCTCCTTCCTGACTTATAAAACAGAATATTTAAAAGTATTTAACTGGATGGGTAACCTGGTTAAAAAGAATAAGTCAGAAACAGAAAAAAATATGGAGGGACAAACAAGAATATGAAAAAAAATAGGTTTATCCAAAACCCAAATACTTCATAAAAAACAAAGATTTTGTACTTTGTAAAAAAACTTTGCTAAATTTGTGGTCAAAGCAGTGTTGTACAGTTTGTCGAGCTTTTTGCTCTGCTTGTATATCTTCAGCATTGAACGCTAAAGCTGCTGGTTCATAGTTGAGCTCGCTGAAGGAGTTAAGGTGTTTTTTTCCTTTTGGAATTGTTTGTGTTTGTCACAAACCCTGGTACCATGTCTACATTTTTATTGGGTTGTACATCTGTTTTCATAATGTAACAAATTCACTCATATTTTTGTTTCATCTCATTCATTGTCATAGCTGTGGCAGCAATCTTTGCTGTGTGTTGATACTGTCTGTATCATACTAATATCACAGTTGGAGTCAATGATTGCTCACAATCTGTAATTCTACAGACAGCTGTTTAGACACAAGGATGTGTATGTCATTGTTGATGTCTGTGTCTTAAATAATAGACAGAAAAGAGCCTACCAGACAGCCGTTGTGTATGGACCTGATCACTGGATTCAAGGTATAGGTCATTTCACACATTTCAAAATATTTAGATGCCACATATGTCATCCAGTGGTCTACCCACTTAGCGATATAGGTGTTTATGGTCACATCTGTCAGTGCTGAGTGAATACCTTAGTGTGGATTTGTGTCAAATGCCTGGCATGGTCAAGTTTCACAGGATAATAGTGTTGTCATCATACATGGCGTTGATGACCTCATTGAGGACATCTAACAGATGTAACAGAAATGGGTGTAGCATTAACAACTCACACGTTTATTGCACAATGTCGGGATATTACCAGTGTCCATTTAGAAAAGGTCCATGATTGCATGTTAGTCTACCTCACAGATGAGGAGAGTCAGGATGTGCCCATACATGCATGCATCAGGTGCTGTCCCTTCCCACCACACAGATGGATGCATGTTGATGTACACCTTTCTATGGGAACATATTCCATCTGGAAGGTGTGTTGAAGTATGTATCCAACCGTACCAGGCAGGTGCATGTTCTGAGTCACACTATAGGTAATCTGTGATGTTGTCACAGCCCATTCATTCTATGTGATAGGCCTGGATAAAGGTAAGACAGTGCATACTGCCTATCTTGATCTGGCCTAGGGTTTGGACACAGTCCCCAACTTGGGTATCATTGAGAAACTCTTGCAGCTGGGGATTAACCCTTACACCACTAGATGGTTAACCAACTGGCTCAACAACAGAACACATACTGTGAAAGTTGGTAAATCAACCTCTGCCAATAGAGATGTCACCACTGGTGTACCCCATGGATCTGTGCTGGGCCATATACTGTTTGGAATCTATTTCCTGACAGTCGAGGCTAAAGCATATGACATTTGGCTTACCGAGTTTATTGATTATTGCATATTGGGTGCAATCATTGAGTTCACCAATGATGTTAACATATTAAAGGAGGGACTAACACAGATGGTGCCAAAGCCACACAGTCTACAAATAAATGCAAATGTGTGGGATTATTTTTGCCTTCTGCAAAGTGGAATTCCCCACTAATTACAGCATTGACAACACTCATCCTCTGCTCAAACCCAGTCAATCAAGACCTGGGAAAACAGGTGGATAGCAATCTGAACTTTGACCACTAAGTTTCTACAGTGGAAAGGCTACATCGTGCATCTCATAAGTCATGCCATCATATCCGGATCTGAGGATGTTATAACAGCACTGTTCTCTACCTTCATCAAAACACTAATAGAGTATAATGCTTCCTTTTCCATGTACCTTACCAGACATCTGCAGCAGCTGGAGAGACCACAGGGGTTTCTCACCAAGAAAATACAGGGTCTACAAACCATGCCATGACATATGTGGCTAGTCTGAAAGCCCTGCCACTGTACTCTGTATTGTATAGGATGAAGTGACTTATGCCTGGCCTACAGGCTAGTCACTAACCCTGCCCTGATGGGAATACTGCACATCCAGAAATTAACTATAGCTGATGATGTCAGCAGAATCTGGTGAAAGGAAGATAATAATAGCAGTGTCCCACATGTCAGTGTAAAATTCTGTGTTTACTGTCAAGCAACTGCACAAACAAACACAGACACACACACACACACACACACACACACACACACACACACACACACACACACACACACACACACACACACACACACACACACACACACACACACACACACACACACCAGTAAACTGCAGTGAGAACAGAAGCCCTACCCAAGTACATGAACTAGAAAACTTTGCAGTTAACACAAGAGTCACAGCACACATCTGACTTGAACAGTTTCTTACAACACTTTATAGATGATGACATCAGCAGTATTAGGTGAGGAGAAGATGTTAATAGCAGTGTCCCACATGATAGTGTAAAATGCTTTAATGTCAAGCAAGTGCACACACACACACACACACACACACACACACACACACACACACACACACACACACACACACACACAGTTGACTGCAGTGAGAACAGAACTCCTACCTATCTAAGTACACATGCTAGAAACTCTATATTTAATACAATAACCACAGCACAAATCTGACTTGGACAGTATCAAACAACACTATATAGGTGATAACATCAGCAATGTCTGGTGAGGTGAAGATGGTAATAGTGTCACACCTGCTTGTGTAAAATGCTGTCTTCACTGTCAAGCAAGTGCACACAAACATACACACACACACACACACACACACACACACACACACACACACACACACACACATGCACACACGCACACACACACACACACACACACACACACACACACACACACACATGTGCGTACGTGCGCGGGCACACACACACACACACACACACACACACACACACACACACACACACACACACACACACACACACACACACACACACACACACCTCAGCTGATTGTAGTGAGAGCAGAATTCCTACCTAAGTACACAAACCAGAGAACACTGTATTTTATGCAAGTACCACGGCACAAGTCTGACTTTTACAAGGCTTTAGGACACCTTATAGTGGATGACATGAGCAGTGAATGTAGTACAGAAGATATTGGGAGACCTGTATAAAATGGATGTGTAGGCATGTACAAGTGTAAAAATATGGGCAATCCATGGGATTGGAGTGGTAACTGCAGGATACACATGTATACTCGTCTGACTAGATAGACATACACACACCTCCAGCTGACTACAGTGAGAACAGAACCCCCCACCTATCTAAGTACACAGACTAGAAAACTCTGTATTTTATGCAATTGCCATGGCAGAAGTCTGAATTTGATAAGGCTGCAGGGCAACCTTTAGTGGATGACATCAGCAGTGAATGTTGGAGTGAAGATGTTGGGATGCCAGCATGAAATGGATAGCTAGCCATGTCCAACTGTCAATATGTTAAAATTCTGCATGTTACCAGATTGCTGAGTGCACAATGTGTAGTATGTGGTGGCTGTACTTCCAATGTGCAGGTATACTTTAAGAGACAGCTTTACAAACTATATGCAAACAGGTGTCCACTTTACTACAAGTACTGGAAAACCTGAATGCGTATTGTCATTCTAAAGATGTACATGGCATATATGATAACATTTGTTATTTATTTATGTAGTGTAGTTGATATATTTGTGAACTAGTACTGAAAGACCAAAGTTGCAGTTCATGGGGGAGGTAACAGATGGCAGCATTGTAAATATATCTTTTTTATAGATAGTGCCTTTATTTTGTTTGTGTTTCCACATGTAGTTTCATGGCATGAACACTAACAGTACAGTAAATAAAAGTAATATATGCAGTTATCCACTTTGCATACACAACGCCAAGCAGCAGGTTTGTGCATACTGGATACACATTTCTACCACTTTCTCTGTTTGAGCATAGTTAAGCAATGCACAAATGTAAGCCTTGTTGCTAAAAATTCTGAGAATTCTTTATATGTAGGGTTTGAAATATATCTGCTGCTTAGCTGACTCTGGCAGCAGGTGTAAATGCATTGACATGTTTTCTGAGCCCATATGATATATGTTTCAAATTCAGGTGTATGTACTACTTGTAAGTAAGCAGTGATAATGCAATGAAATTACTCTTTATACTACAATCGCCATGTGTTGACATAGCTCAGTGTGTTTAAGCATCATTGCACAGAGTTAACTGCACCATAGAAAAGTTATCCACCATTGCTAGGCATTGGAGCATGATGCTAAACTCCTCCCAAACAGAGAGGCCAAAAAGTGAAGGGCTCCATTGGTTTGTTTTGGTACTTATGTGTCTTGTGTGTGATTCTGTTTTTTGACCAGATTATATGTGTTAAAATGGGGTAGATAGGAAAGTGGTGAAATGGGAGGCAAGTAGGGGGGAAAACAAAGGGAAAGCAATATAGGAATGTACAGGAGGGTAGGTAGGAAAGAACCATAGCTATCCATTTCTTCAACTGTGCAAAATGAAAATATGTACAGAATATTAGCTGAATTTGGACTGTCATCTCCACAAAGAGGGATGACAACAATGCAATCCTGTTGTATATCCAAATGGACCAAATCAAGTGTGTCAAGAAGACATGTGTGAAATGGAGAGCTATGTATGGGACAATATACATATATCTATCTATCTATATATATATATATATATATATATATATATATATATATATTTTATTTTATTTTATTTTATTTATTTATTTTTTTTCTGGGATAGGTGCCCCCCCCTTTTTTTTTTACTTCAGTAAGAGAGGAATGCTGGATAAGGGATGTTGGTATTTCTGGGTCAGGTACATTGGTAAGTGAGGAAGCAAATAAAAACAAACAGGACAAACAGGACAAGACACAGCAATGGTGAGGGATACAAAAGGTTGTGGGGCACCATGATTGAGGTGAGGGAGAGGAAAACACAAGCCCATGACCATCAAACATGGGGACAGTGAGAATCTAGACCTCACCCATAGAACTGCCATCACCATCCTCTTACTCCACTGGCTACTGGAGTGCTTGACATCTTCTCTTTCTGTGGACCACGAGGGAGAACAGCTTTGCCACTTCTGCATGACCCTATGCACTAACCCTGGCATCTCCTGGTGGATGATGAAATCCTCACATCTGGCAGTACTTTCAGAGGGTACCACAGCACCAGCTGGTGGGGTAGTGCTGTAGTACCACTGCACCAGCTGGCAGAGTAGTGCTACCTGAAGCTGCATGTAGTGCAGTGGTAGCACAGGCAGTACTGTCAGGTTGGCCCCCAGATGTGCTGGGTGTTAGTGTTGGAACCAGTGGAGCAGGGGCAGGCTGAGCCATTGGGATTAGCCTACCTCCCTGTTCTGTGAAGCATTTAGTGATATGTTACAGATGAATGACATGGACATTTTGATTACATGTAATAGAAAATAAAAAAGGGATAAGGGTTGGGGTGAGAGAAAACAAAGAGATAAAATTAGTGCCACATACCTCTCAACCTCTTAGAGTAAAAAACCTGAACAAAGCCATAAAAAACTGGGATAACAGCCCAAAAATAGAGACAGTTTTTAAATATTGCTCTTATACACTTAGAAAGTTGATAGAATAACAGGTTTTGCATTAGTGTGAATTTTCTGAAGGATATGAAGTCTGAAACTCAAATGTCTGTCATTATTTTCTAGCTGCATCTGTAATGATTTACCACTAATTTGCTAGAAAACCACAGGTATATGAAAAACAGACCAAAAATATGAGGCCAAACTCTGAACATTCTGCGAAAATCTGTACAGTTGAGAGGTATGCGTACCATCATAAGTGACACACAATGCATTTATGACAATAATACAACTATTTTATCTGAAATTTTACACATAATTATACTTCCTAACAACTATGAACTATAATTACAGATTGCTCAAAGTAATCCTTACAATGTGCAGATACTGCACATATGCTTGGTCCAATTATACAGATAATAATACAGATTAAAGTTAATAGCAGGGCATTTATGCCACTTGTGTAGAATTTAATTTCTGTAATATTATTAAAGAATTTGCAGAATTTTATGCATGTTACTAGTGGTATTTGAATCCATAACCTTTGACTACAATTTTACACTTGACTCCTACAGATGGTTGGTGCTACAGACTGATACATGCATACTTGCTTTTACAGTTAAGATATGCATGCTTACTTTGCTATGACTGTATAGAAAATAAAATGTTTCTTTAAATTTTAAAGCTACAATAACACATCTCTTATAGGTTCATAGGTTCATAGGTATGTACTAGGCTATTGGCCCATGAGCCTATGTAAGCCTAGCCAACAAGGCTCCCTGGCTTTTGCCACCTAAGAAAGTTATTTTCCTGTGGCCCTGTCAAGCAGGACCACAGAAGTGATCCCCGGGGTGAATTTCCTATTTCCCATCCACTCATCAAGATTTTTCTTGAAGAGTGCTAATGAGGAACTCTGCTTGACATAGATGGGTAGCTTGTTCCAGAGTATGGAAAGTCTCTGGGACAGGAATCTATCCATCCAGCATGTTCTGTTTATTGTGGTGACAAGGTTTAGTTCCCTAGAGCATGTAACTCGGCAGGATTAGGATTTCTTTAGGTGTAGCATGTCCAACAGCTCTGGGTTTGACATAGCTTTGTATGTTAGGCAGAGATTACCTCAGAGTTGGTGATATGCTACGGAGTAAAGCTGGAGTTTTTTGAGACAGTCAGTGTAGGGCATCTGTTTGAGTCTAGTAATCCTCTTTGTGAGATACTTCTGCAGCCTTTCCAGCTGTTGCAGATGTCTTGTGTGGTACATTCCAAAAGGAGCATTGCACTCTATAATGGGTCTAATGAGAGCCGAGTAAAGGGGAACAATGACCTCTTTTTCTAGATGAGAACCCTTTCATGATGAGGTGTACCATGTAGAAGGATTTCCTGACAACTATGGGTATGTGATTATCAAAGGAGAGACTACTGTCCACCTGATTCCCAAGGTCTCATCACACATTCGGCATTAAGTAGACTGCCACCTTTGTGGTAGTTCATGGGTACAGAGTTTTTACCAAAGGAGATGACAATGCACTTTTTGGTGTTGAGCTTGAGGCCATGGCTCTGACACCAGGCATCTGTCTCATTGAGGCCCTTCTGTAGGATGTCCACGTCATTTGGGGACTCGACTATGGTATCTAATTTGTAGTCATCTGTGAACTTCATTAGCCAGAGTCCTTCTGTGTTAGCCTGTACTTCAGAGAAGTAAATACCAAACAGGAGATTACCCAGGACTGAACCTTGTGGTACTCCAATTGTCACTGGTTTGAAGTCAGATTTGGAGTCTACAACTTTTACAGTGTGGGTTTTGTCAGTGAGCCAGCTGGCAACCCATCTTGTAAAGTAGGGATTTATACCAGTTTAGTGAGATTATCTATAATTCCAGAATGGGGGATGGTGTCAAAAGCCTTGACGAGGTGTAGATAGGGTGTATGAACCTCCTTACCCTTGTCTATGGCTCTGGTGACTGTTTCAAAGAAGTCGATCAGGTTCAAGAAGAATGATCTGCCTTTCACAAACCTGAACTGGGTGGGGTCCAGAGTTTGGAGGTTACCAATGTCTTTGTTTATGAGTTCCATGATGATACATTCCATGGCCTTGCAGACCAGGCTCGTCAGGCTAATAGGGGTCGATAGTTCCCGGGGTCCATGGTGGCTCCCCCTTTGTGGAGTGGAATAACTGTTGCTGTGTGCCATTTAGTGGGCACAAAGCCTGATATGAGGCTATGACTGAACATGGTGCTTAGGTGGGGAGCCAGTTTGTTCTGAAGTTCATATAAAACGCAGCCTGGGATGTTGTCCGGTCCCATGAATACTGTGTTCTTGGCTTTAGAGAGTACAGTTTTTACCTGCATAGTTGTGATTACAGGGACTGTGCATTCTTCTAGTATAGATATGGGCCCTTTAGGGGGTGAGAGGGGGGTAAAGTTAGCTCTGAAGCTATTGGCCAGGATGTTGGCAATATCAGTTGGTTCTGTAATTTTTGTGCCATTGTGCTGTAACTCAGAGCAGATCTGGGTGTTGCCATTGAGATTTTTGACATAGCTATAGAATGCTTTGTGGTTGTCCTTAGAATCAGTGGCAATCTTGTTTTTGTAGCTAGCTTTGTAGGATTTTATGAGGGATCTCAGCTTCTTACTGAGGCTGACCAGGGAGCTTCTCCACTCATGGGATTTTGCTCGGCTTTGCAAGTTTCTTTCTTCTGGTGTAGAGTTTGTTTATAGCAGGGGACAACCAAATTGGCTTCCTATTTTTTTGGAGGATAGAGTCTTGGTTCTGTTAGGGATAGCATGATCCATGCATTTGTGTAAGTGCTTATAGAGTGCATTTGTGTAGGATTCAGCAGTCATAACTGTATTGTCCATCTGTATGGGTGTAGTGAAGTTCGCCCCTTCTGTCTTGAGAAGCATGAAGTTGGCTTTGGAGACATTTTTTATAGTGGTTTCCTTAATGGGGGGTGGGGCAGGATGTGGATATCTATGGTGATTAGCTTATGGTCTGATCTGACCAACAAGGAGTTGACTTCAAGTGTGGAACATGGGTCATTCGTGTTGGTAATGAATACGTCAAGGATATTATTGCTTCTGGTGGAGGTGTGGATAAGTTGATCCAGGGCATTGGAGTTTATGAGTTCTAGAAAGCACTGAGTGAAGGAGTTGGTACATGAGTTTTTTTCCCAGTTAATGGTGGGGTAGTTGAAATTGCCCATTATTAGGGTGCTTGGTTGAACCCTAATATTTTCCAGTATATTAAGAAAAGATGAGTGGGAATCCTGGGGCATGGTGGGGGATCTGTAGCAAGCTACAATTTGGATTGCAGTTTTGCCCAGAGTTAGTTGCACTTGGATACACTCGTATGCATTATGTTGGGCAACTAGCCTGAAGGTGTGGATATCCTTAATGAATATGGACATACATCCACCTTTGGCGTTCCAGTCCAGGTTAGATGGGTGAAAGGGTAGTATGAGTTATAGCCTGGTAATGCAGGTGTACTCTCTGGGATCTTGAACCAGATCTCAGTCACTGCACAGATATCGATGTTCTCCATTTTAAGGAGTGACTCGAGTGAGTGCATTTTGAGATTTAGACTTCTAGCATTGAGTAGCATTATCCTCAATTTTTGCTTGCCTGTATCTGGTATGGTGGTGAATTTGTCATTTGAACCTTGCCTAAAAAGGCACTATAGGGGTGGCAAGAGCCTTAGCCAGTATCCAGAATCCCAGGGGTGAAAGATGCAGCCCATCTCTGGCAAAGCATCGTGGCCTATTGATCATTTCGTCCCAGGAAGACAAGATATTGGATCCCCTTACAATGACACCAGAAGCTTAATCAATTGTTGAAGTCAATAATTTTGTCCTTGTACTGCAATATCATTCCGGGTGACGGCAGGATGCTACTCAGGGCTAGGGTCATACCTGCCTGGACTACAAGACTGGAGAGCTCTTCCATGTCTCTTTTCATGTACTCCAGTTTGGTACTTCTCAGGTCGCTCACACCAACATGGACAAAGACAGAGTCATATTTGTACTTGTTGTGGAGTGATCTGCATGCATGGGTTATGTGGCAGATCCTGGCACCTGACAGGCAGCTGACAGTAACCTTCTCCTTGTTTAGCCTGGAGAGAGGAACTTCAGTGTGCCTGACTATAGAGTCACCTATGACTAGTGTGTTGGGTATGTTGTTTTGCCTTATGGGCTGTGGTTGAATGGCACACTGAGTCTGTGGGCTCTGTGTAATTTGGGTTGTGTTGGGGGAGTGGAGGTTGCTTGCGTTTCTGCTTTGGAGGACCCTGTTGCTTGGGCAGATTATTATTATTGAGAGCTTCCATGAATGTTTTTGTGTTTCTATGTGTGGATTTTGGTGGTGTAGGTTTGGTGGGACTATATGATGAGTGCGGTGTGGTGCAAGTGTTTACCATCTCCTCTTGACTATCAGGTTCAGTCTTGGTTGGAGGGAGCTTTGCCTCCACTTTGGCTATATAAGTGCATCTCTCACAGGTTTCAGTGTTGAGTGGTAGGAGGAGAGGGTTATCTGTGTACATGAGACAAGTGCTACATTCCCCCAGGATGCCCAGATTCATCAGGTAGACAGGAGAGAACACCAGGAGCTGTCCCTTGACTACATACTACTTGCTTCCCTCAGTCTCTCTAGATGCACAGCATGGGCTTGCTTATTCGCATCTCTTTCACAATTAGCTGTGAAAAGAAAAGAAAAGAACAGGCAAGCATCATGCATACCAGTTTTGCCAATATTTAGCTTTCAAGGTATTATAAATTCTCTTTATTAGCATACTTACACAGCTGTGGGATGTTGCTAGTTCAAAACTCATTCAACCACTGGTTGAGTGTATCCCTCTTTTACCTTTCTAGGACATTGACTTGGTGCTTACACTGTTCTCCAGTGCATGGGATGCAGTCGCACTAGATACAGCCTTGGCCAGACTATTCCAAGCCTCAGACTTGTACTGGGAGCCAGAATAGTTCCCCCCTGCAAGAGCCGTTGGTGTGGCACTTTATCAGAAGGCCCAGAATATTTATTAGAACCAAGGACTGTGTGTATGGCAGCCCTACACTTACACCTGTTGGCACAGAATTAGTGAACTAGCAGTTGATATTTTCCTGTTCATTACTAAAAATTGAACTGTCACAGCAGTAAAAACATGTTGCACTTCCTGTATTAGATCCCAGGACCACCTGCATTACAAGTCCTACGCTTATACCTGCAGAACATGTCATTTGCTGGTATTTTGGGGTGGGAAGCCAAATTTCATTTCTATGTTGGCACAAACACAATTTGCTATTGTTACTCTCCTTGTTTTGGATTCAGCATGGCTTTGTATGTGATTGTAATATGATATAACTACATAATTCCTTTTTTATATTTGAATATCTTGACTGTTTTTTTGTCTCTCCAGTAGGTAATATTTAAATACTACCTTTATGTATTATATCTAAGCAGGACTTTTATTTATGTGATACTTATGTGCATTATCCTCCTTTTCTGTTTTATGTTGCTTAGGACTATGGCACCCAGGCATCTAAATCCCTGCAACTCCCCCCCCCCCCTTCAGTGGCCCTGAGAATGAAGTCATTGTGGAAGTATTTAGGTAACATGGTGCCTTTCTGCTTGAGAGGAGATGTGGGGAGATGTCTGGTATGTCTGACAGAATGCAAATTTGGCAGCAGACAGTGGCTGATGTAAAAATAGTAGGTGGCCAGAGAAGATCATATGTGTGCCATAGGGCCACTAACATGATTTCATTGGCCTGGAGGATAGCAGCTGTAGTGACCTATAAACAGATGACTACAGGGTGTCCTACTACAGTACCACTATTGACGCCAAATGAAGAGTTCCTGTCCACTGTCAGGGATCTAGACAGCTCAGTAGAAAGTCCAGAACAGCAGGTCACTGATGTCGGTGCTGTTGTTTCATGGAGGACAAGTATGTCCCAGGAGGAGCTTTCAGGTAGGCTTACCTATCTTAATTACACAGCACAACAGCACAATGATACACCAGATAAATAGCCTGCTGATCGGAGACTACGTGACAGGATAAGGAACATATATATTTAATATCAATACCAGAACCACCACTAATGCCTTAGCTAAACATGTCACTTACAAAGGGGACACATAAATTTCACTTCCTAGTTATAGAAAAAAACTAGATTGGATGGGAGACATGGAGATATTAAAAATGAGACAGAAACAAATGATACCTGCTGGGTTATTAAATCAAGAGCTGATAGTGGCAGTGGTTTGAACGACTAAGTCCCCATCAAACCCATACTGAAAGCTAGACCTCTGCATAGATAACATAGTTTCAATAGGAAGTTAAACAATGTGCGTATACTGGTGGGGTAACAGGGTAACACATGTTTTTTATAAAAAAAAATAATATTTTTTTATATAGGTTGTTTATATATAATTTGCATATTTTATAGATACATATACTAAATTGGTAATGTGGTTATAGCTACATGTTTTATTATACAGCTTTGAGTGTAACTAGTTTTAGTAAATGTATTTAGTATTAGCTGTTTTGCAGTAGTAATGATGGTGTTTCTTTAAATGTGCAACAAGCAATCAGGAAGGTAGTGCATTTGAATGTTAAGCACTGTATTTAAGGGATGAAAGTTTTTGACTAATAGTATCGTCTGAAGAAGCAGTCTGTGTAACTGTTTATGTTTGGATTCCATTAAAGACGTTTTACTTTTATAACTGCTGGCCATCATTTTATTCTACTCCATTTTATGCTTTTCCTATTGGTTTACCTATCTTAATTTCTTCTTGCATATTAAAATATTGACAGTAACACTTAAGTTCTGTTTAATATACATGTTTTGTGGGGTGAGGGGATAGTTGTAAATTGATCTAGTTAACGACACATTCTGGTTGATTACACATGGGCTTGGGCTGGACGTGTCTTTCGTGTTCTTGTAAAAGTATTGTTAATGGACATATAAAGGGCAAGAAGCTTTAACCCCCTGTGTTACTGTTAATTGTGATGATGGCGTCCATACCATTTGCTTAACTTCTTCCAAGACCATCTCCCATAGGGAGCATACCATCATCTGTACATGGTAAGCCAAACATTTTTATGTCAGTACTGATGAGCAGTTCAAAGAATTATTTATTTTATCCATAAGTGTGATGTGGGTGTCAGGACTGTTGTATGTATTGGTGTGCTGTCTGAAATACTGGCACCACTGTTAGTTTGTTAGCATATATTGGACTATAATAGCATAGCTAATAATTTCTTCCATGTGTTTGCTGTTTATTGTGACAGGTGATTCTGACAGTGGAAGTGTAGGACTCTCACTACTTGATGCCAGAGTATCAGCAGACTCTGATGATGATGGTGGGCAAATAAAGGCACAGCCGGTGGGTGCAGAAGTTGAATCTGACACAGTGGTTGACATTCTGCCATCCCCTGTATTTCCATTGGACACAGCCAGTAGTCCTACGCCAACCCATTTCAGTCAGCCTTTAGATATTGGACAGGTGGAGGGTGAGACACTCGACTAGAGTAGTGTGGTTACTGCAATTTCAGTGCCTGTTGACTCTGGCCATAGCCAAAGTGTGGGTGAGGTGCCATGCAGGAGGGTTGTTAGGGGTGCTCAGAGCAGATCTGCTGTCCATCCTACACCTGAACCAGGTGTGTATTCCTATGCCACTCGATGTACGTTTAGGGCCATCATGGAGGTGCAGGCATGTTCCAACAGGTCTTCCAGAGAAATGCTTAGGGCTGCAGATATGGAGCAGGCTGACATGTGTGACTGCATCCATCGTGTTGCTGATTCAATGGATTGGATGAATAACACATTGGAATGGGCAGTGTCTGTTATGGAATGTCTGCTGGGAGGGGGAAGGCATTCACATGGGCAAAGGTCAGCCACATCATCTGATGTCAGCCACTGTGGCCATGTCCGATTATGCTCCTATAAAGGCACTGCTTCCACTGCTCAGTCAGTGGTTGAGGTGTCCACACCCAGACATGGCCGGCCATGGTTGTGTGGTCCTGGGCATTCTTCTGAGGAGAGCTCATCTAGTAGACATCAGTCATGTTCAGGTAGCAGCAGTACATCTGTACCCGGGCATGGGCATGCCAGTACAACTCCTAGCAGAGCCAGTTCTCATGGCCGGGTACAGCAATGATGAACTGCCACCTCTGCCATGCATGGTTCACTCTTGTCCAGCATGCCAAGATGCAGAGTTGGCAAAGAGCTTAGCTGTGTTCATCCAGACACTCATACATTAATTATACCTGGAGGGGCCATACAGACATACACACACTTACATGGCTCAGCCATGAGACTTAAAGCACATTCTGTCTCAGTGGCCATTTGTTTTATCCCAAATGTCTGCCTTTTATTCTATCTTACTGACATGCACTCACTTACCTTTTTTGTCAGCCTAGGCTTCCTGCCCTCCCCCTCCACACACAATACCCTTTGCAAGTAAGGATAACTGTGCCATATCCTTGTTTATTATCTTTTGGATTCAGGATACATAAACTTTGTGTCTGATGCTCAGGGTGCATAGCTGACTTAGTGCTTTGTATATCTGTGTTCATGATGTTGTTTTGCTAATTGTACTTCTGACATATTTTAGTCTTATAAAGTTAGACAGTTGATAGAATCAACACAGTTTTTGCACCAGTACTTTTTAAGAAACTTCTGATGGTGATGAAGTCTGAAACTGAAATGTGTCTCATTACTTTCTAACTTCTCTCTTTAAAAATTTTCCAGTACAAAAGTATGAGGCCAAACTGAGGACATTCGGTGACCATCAGTAATTTTGAGAGGTAGGAATATGTGACTCTTTGATTCCTGATGCCTATTACTTGATTGAGGGCACATGTATTCACATAACTCTCTGCTGTCATATGTTAAAGTTATTGCTGTATAAATAACCCACATTTTACTTACTTACATTACCAAGTAAGAAAATACAAGGATATGACATTCATTTGTATTATTACACAATGCTGTTTTAACACTCCAGGTTCAACACTTACCTTGTACATCCAGCAGTTGCTACAGTCTGTCTGATGCTAGGAGCACACAGCCATTAGATGGGTAGGTAAAGGTTGTGAGGATTGCCTGGCATCAGTGTTACTATATGTATGTGTATAGGATGAAGGTTTTAGCCCCTTAGGTGGTGAATGAGTGAGTGAGTGAGTGAGTGAGTGAATGAGTGAGAGAAAGAGTGAGTGAGTGGGCTATGCATTGGCTCTTAGCCAATTAGAGGGCATAGAGACCCACAGCAGCTGCTGGTTCCCCCTCTGACTCTTCACTTGTGTGTTGCTATGATGCCCTTGCCATTGGCGGTGGGATGTGTGCCCCTTCCCCTAGTTGATCCTGCTGAAGCTGTTTTCTCAGAATGTTGTTGTGAAACATGGCACAGACAGTGAAGAATTCAGTGCATGTACATGGATTGTACTGCAAGGCTCCCTCAGATGTATCTAGGCAGCAGAACCATGACGACAACAGCCTAAACACATGCTCTATGATATTCTGGTTTGAGCATGTGCCTCATTATGACATTCTTCAGCAGATGTGTGTGCATTTCTGATGGGCATCATCAGCCATGGTTCCAGTGCATAACCTGCATTCCCCAGTAAATAAGCCCATGGTATATCACCCCTGGTGAACATCTGATACAGTTGGGAGGTATGCCAAATATGTGTGTCGTAGTAACTGCCTGTGTTGCCAGCACACACATACAAGATTATTCCCTTAGCATTACACATGTCTTGGCAGTTAATGGAGTGGAATTCTTTTCTATTTATAAAGACCCTTCCCTGTTCCCTGGGTGGTGCCTTGATTTCTATATGTTTACAATTTATGGCATCCAATACTTAAGGGTAGTGTACTACAGGGTAGAACTCCTGTATATTTGTGGCCCTGTCCTCAGGTGTACTGGGGAAATAATGTCACTGGCATGTCACTGGCATGTTGCAGCATAGCATTCATGAATTGATGGAGGATCCTAAACGCTGCTGTCTGTGACACCTCCAGCATGTCCCCTGCTGGTCTCAGAACCTTTCAATGTGCTACACATACCTTTGTCTCCACTGGTATTGGTTCCCCTTGGTTTGCCCTGGCTCTGAGTCGAGGGCAACAGAAGTTGTGATATTGGTTCCCCTTGGTTTGCCCTGGCTCTGAGTTGAGGGCAACAGAAGTTGCAGAGTTCCTGTAGTGTGTCTCTATCTACCCTGTAGCACTCTACAATTTCCTCATCATGCAGATTGTGATAAGTTAAGCAGGGTCTGAAAACTCTTCTCCTTCTTGGCCATGGTTTGTTAGCAGCAGCAGCAGCATAGACTTCAACCTGTTATACATACACATGAATTAAAGCAACAGCAGCCCCTAATATTCTTTCTGGTTAGATTCCGTTCTGTGGTTGTATTTCAATAGGTTTTAGAATTCACAAGGAAAACCAGCACTGAGTCTACATAGTTGCTTTTTAAAGCCTGTTGAATAGGTCCACCATCTTGGATTGGTTGATTAGCATACAATTCAGCTGCTTATGCTGTAATTAGCATGCCACAATGTTTACCATGGTTGCACAGTTCTACACACCATGTAGAGCTGCTTACTGAATACAAAACTGTGCACTACAGTGTGGATTGTGTAAGATTTGTTGAATCTGCCTATATATCATAATAAATTCTGATGAGAATGCAAGCTGGTCGTTATTGCAAATTCATATTTTCTGTTAACCAAAACATCTCTCTTGCAAAGATTCCTAGTTTAGACAGGCTAACTAATTACCCATTATAACCTTTTTCTTTTCCTTCTCAAGATTTAACTATTTTTTCTAAATATTTCTTGCACTGTGACTAATTTTTTTACAAAGTGTCTGAACAGTCTCTTGACGTGCTATCTTCTCTGTTAAATGAAGAGGGACTCTAATGTAACTTGCAAAATATATGATATAAAGAATAAAAACAAATTGAATGCTTTAGCCAGACATATAAGGGAATTTTCTACACATAGTTTTGTTTTTAAAGTTTTACAGTTCATTTCGTTAGATAAAAGGGGAGGCAACCGTAACAATCAAGTAGAATGGATTGAACTAAAGTGGATTTTAAGGTTACAGGCGCACGTATATCCAGGTTTAAACAAGTATGTGTGCATTAAACCAGAGTTAGTTGCCCATCGACTTAAATAAATTAAATGATGAACTAATGATTTAATGATGTGATTTTAATTGTTTTAATTAACTTTTAGTGCATTTAACTTGTATAAAATGTGAAATGCTATGCTATTTTATATTAAGGACTTGAGAAAGCATAGGTGTACTACGTGAAAGTGCTTGTAATAAATCGTTTTTATTGCTGTGGTGGTCTTCGGAGTTCTTGTCCTGCTATTATTTCTACATTAAGAAAACTCTGATTATAATTTAAAATACTCCTTGTGGGAACATTCTAATTCATCCTTTTTAACCTTGTTACTGTTGAACTATTTCTGAATTTGCTTTGTTTATTAAAACTGTTTATACTTTCTTCAGATAATTGTTAATACTATGACTAATGAAGTCTCATTTTATTCTCTTTCCTCTCTTACTCCTTTACTTTTTTCAAACAATTGCATACCCTACTTTCTAGAATACCTTTTACCTTTACAGTATTATACTTCTAAATTTCTCACAACTTACATTTTCCTCAATAAGTTTTTCAACAATCACAATCTAACATCTTACCTCATCAATAGTTATCTAAGATGTCCAGTATTCCCTAATTACGTTTTGCTACACCATCCTACTAGATAAGTCTTCAACATATTTTATACATTTCCTCACCATACCTACACAATGTTTTACATCTAGTCAAACACACACACACACACACACACACACACGCATACACACACACACACACACACACACACGGACACACAGACATACACACACTACTAAAACTACTGTATCTCCAATACTATCCCACCTACCAACCTGCATTTGTCTACATTCAAAACAATGTCATACTGTCACTACATATCTCCTAAAATACATCTCCTCATAGCCTCTTCTCATAGCTTTAGATCTCCATACATCCAGATTTTTAAACAATAAACCCGTGTTTCTAAATATTTTTATTAAAATAAAGAAAAAAAGGAAATGGTGCTATCCTTTTCAACACTCAGTCACAAAACTCAAACTTATTGCCAACATACATCCCAGGTCAGATCCTTCCAACAACCTGCAGAATATTCCCACCTTCTCAATAGCAAGCATCATAATTTTGCTAGTCTTTCATACAGAGGATCCAGCTTACTATATATTTTTTTTCAGTAGGAGTCTTGGTGTATATTCAACAATCTACAAGAAGTCCATACATGTCTAGCACTCTATTCCCCAGCTATATTAGTTGCTACAGAAACTTGGTTAAAACCAGAATTAAAAGAGAATAAAATACTAGCCCAATGGTTTAATTTGTTCAGTGCAGACAATGAATGAAAAGGTGATATAGCCATCATATACAAAAAGACACGAGAAGTAACTCTTTCCCTACCATATCCCCAAATTTAGTAATTCAGAAATACTGATTGTTAATCCAGATGATATGTGGTTAATGATTTAAAATGTTAGGATTTGCTTCAGTGAGTCCTATAATGCTGAGACTGAATGGCCGAAAAAAATGGACTTGCATATACTAAGACCAAAATGCCCATATCTTGGAACACTCCCTTTTCTGTGAGCTTTTCCTAAAAGTTTGAGTAAGGTCTGGTATCCCATCTTTTTCCCAGAGTGTGGCAGGATTATCAAGAAACAGAGTGCAAAGGATAACTCCAGAAAAAAATCACTTTATCTGGCTGATCTAGGAGACTCTCTCTGTCTGATACCCTCCCAGTTGGAGGAATAAAGATGCCTTGCTGAAGTTTCAAGTAGCTTATTCAGTTAAATATTTCATAAAACAAAAAATAAAAAAGAAACAAAAAAAAAAAAGAAACAGAGTGGCTTGTTTCATGTGCTACTAATTTAGCAGATAAAACATACCAAGGCAGATGCAGTGATGTACAGATTTAATTTCTTGATCAGATTTTTCATACTAACGGTGATGATTAGAGTTAATGAACATATTATGTCCAAATCTTGCATTAAGCAGTGGAGGTATTTTAGCTGTATGATTTATAATTTACTTTCCTGAGTGCAAACACATTTTCATTAGAAATGTGTGAGCTTAGACCAGGGGCGCCCGATTTTCCACCTTAACTCCATTTTTTTTCGCGAGTGCCATTCTTATTTCCTTCAAATTCAGCCGTAGTGAGCCTGTCCAGGATGTAGAAGTAGAAACTTCCATGGTCTGAGAAATCATGGCAGTGCTTCACTAGTTTGTTTGTGAGCTTCTGGAGTCTGATGCTAGACAATGCAGCTATTGCACTGTAAATGGTATATCACAAAAGCAGTGCTGTTGATTTTTCTCCTGACTACTGGACAAAAGAAGTAGTCCTTGATGCTCATGTATTTGCAATAAGTGCAGAAAGAGGGGCCACATGAGTAAGTTCCTCTGTTTTCCTCTTTTGTTCTAAATTTGCACTCTCTCCAGTCCCTAATGTTCCTAGCTCTTTTGAAAACAAAACAAGAATGGGGTTTCAGGAGTTTCTCCAGTGGTTTATTGTCTGCAATCACCACCCACTTGGGGTTTCAGGAGTTTCTCCAGTGGTTTATTGTCTGCAATCACCACCCAATTGGGGTTTCAGGAGTTTCTCCAGTGGTTTATTGTCTGCAATCACCACCCAGGTGGGGTTTCAGGAGTTTCTCCAGTGGTTTATTGTCTGCAATCACCACCCAGTTGGGGTTTCAGGAGTTTCTCCAGTGGTTTGTTGTCTGCAATCAACACCCAGTTGGGGTTTCAGGAGTTTCTCCAGTGGTTTGTTGTCTGCAATCACCACCCAGTTGGGGTTTCAGGAGTTTCTCCAGTGGTTTGTTGTCTGCAATCACCACACAGCTGGGGTTTCAGGAGTTTCTCCAGTGGTTTATTGTCTGCAATCACCACCCAGTTGGGGTTTCAGGAGTTTATCCAGTGGTTTATTGTCTGCAATCACCACCCAGTTGGGGTTTCAGGAGTTTCTCCAGTGGTTTATTGTCTGCAATCACCACCCAGTTGGGGTTTCAGGAGTTTCTCCAGTGGTTTATTGTCTGCAATCACCACTCAATTGGGGTTTCAGGAGTTTCTCCAGTGCTTTGTTGTCTGCAATCACCACCCAGATGGGGTTTCAGGAGTTTCTCCAGTGGTTTATTGTCTGCAATCACCACCCAGTTGGGGTTTCAGGAGTTTCTCCAGTGGTTTATTGTCTGCAATCACCACCCAGTTGGGGTTTCAGGAGTTTTTCCAGTGGTTTATTGTCTGCAATCACCACCCAGTTGGGGTTTCAGGAGTTTCTCCAGTGGTTTATTATCTGCACTCACTACCCAGTTGGGGTTTCAGGAGTTTCTCCAGTGGTTTATTGTCTGCAATCACCACTAGTTGCCAGTCATGATCTGTCTGATGATTCTTTTGTAATCTACTGTAAAAGTGAGGGCAGTGCTTCTTTCTCTTTTGTCCTCTTGTGGATACTGCTGTTGGTTTCTGTTGAACCCTATGAGTCTCCTTGTGGGTCCCTCAAAATGGGGTCCTCTGTTTCCTTTAAAGTTTTGATGGAGTTTCGGATGGAATTCAATAATGTATCACTGTATCCCCTAGCCAGATAGTCTTGGTGTAGGCTGATTAGAGTTTTTATGATATCACACTTCAAAAAGATCATGACCAACAGCTTGGTGGTGATTGCAGACAATATACAACTGAAAAACTCCTAGAATCTCATCATCAGTTGGGGACTGGGTAGAGTGCAAATTCAGACCAGAGGAGGACAACAGAGAAACTCACCCCTCGTTAGTAAATACCCATGATACATAGGGACACAACTGGGTTGGGTTGACCAGCTAGGCTTATAAAGGCCCTGGTGGTCATTACCCTGGTATATCCCTATGAACCTATGAATCTATGTACACTGCCAGGATGATGGACAAAGATGCTGGTGATGTATCTCATACTACATGGAAATTGATGGAATGGTAGCCCTTTGTGTTGTGATAGCACTCACCCCATTCAAACTGAGTGTGCCCTAATTGAAACATTGGTGCAATCTATTGCAATGAGTTCCTCAGGGAAGTGTATTACACCATAAGAGGCATGCATAGTCCTGGCTCTTTCCTGAGGTGATACCAGGGAATAGATATACTGATCTACTCATGCCAAGGATCCATCCAGGAACTGCTGCAGTATCCTTGTGGGAGAAGTCTGGAAGATACCCAAAATGTCCCTTGTCAGTCTCTGGAAGGTCCTTGTGGTAAGTACAGTTTGGCTATACATATCTTAGTGTCCACAGGGATAGAAAATCCATGAGTTTCTCCAGTATCCCTACTGTAGTCACACTTACCCTATAAGACCTTTATAATGTCACTGTCCCCTCTGAACCTGTCAACCGTCTACTGATTATCAAAGTTATAATGAGTTGTCCTCTTCCTATATCTTCACCTTCTTGGCAGGTGAGCAACTGCTGGGTGCAACCAGTTTTGATTTGGCTAAAATAAGCAACTCACACCTGGAAATCACAAGGCTTGCAGAAAGTGACAACATTTCCTTGGGCTGTAAAGTAGATAGGATTGGTGACAAACCTCTTTATATAACTTATATGAGGACACCTTGAATAAGCAGGAAAATTCCACTACGAATCACAAATGGCCAAGAGAATGTTTCATTAGTATAAACAGGGTTGCTTCATTCCTCATTTACATCTCATTATCATTTCATTTGTTTATGCTTCTTTAAGGTGATTATACATTAGAGTAAGTGGCCTCGATGAATCACAGCTTAGCTGCGCTCATTTACAGTCAGAGTGGATAGCCTTAATGTGTCCACATAATGACTATAAGTACAAGGTTTGATCCTGACCTCCAGTAAGAACTTCTCTGATTGAAGAACTATCATTTGGATGGCGCAGTGGTTTGCCTCACAGCAAAAGGTTCTCTTGTTCGATTATCAGCTGGGGTGACTTATCTGGAGAGTCTGCTTGTCCTCCCTGCATTCTTGTGGATTTCTTCCTGATGCTCTGGTTTCCTCTTACCTTCCAAAGACATGCATCTGGAGCATTTCTCCCTGGGCCTCTGCTAAAAATTGTCTCTGTCCCAGTTGGACTTTCCCGGTAAACAAATACTAATTAAATAAATAATAAATGTAGCATTCTATTTTTATCTGAAGGTAAATGCATGTTATGTATATCTAATTTTCACATAATTTGCACTTTTGGAGTATAATCAGGCAAGTAAGCAAATTGAAGACATAAAAAATGTTAAAAATTTAAAAATATGTCTACACAATATGTGTTTAGAAATTTTATTTAGAATAGTATTATCAGATCAAATTACTCACTGCAAAACCATAGTATAAAAACATCTATAATTATTACATATAAATCATCTCACAAAACTTCTCTTTCTTGTTAGCACCATTAAATAATTAATTGTCGTCTATAAACTTTGCCTACTGCTAATTTTGGTGGCTCAGTACTCAAATATCATTTCTATGATAAATGGACAGAGGGACACACTAATGGATAGGTAAAACATAGCTGCACACTGAAACAAATGTGTTTCCTATCTTAAATGTTAGCTGGTCTGCAATGACGCAATCAGATGAATAGGAAGCTTTAGTTTGTCTTAGAAGAAGTAATTTTACAAGTTAGTCATGCAACAATTTGCTGGATGCTTCTTTGTTATGACTGTTCACAGGATTTCATTGTTTTTCTACAACACTAGTAACCTTTTTCAAATCCTCATATGAGAAATATTTTTTCCTTTTCCAGATGAAAGGCTTGATTTCTGATTACAAATACATAATCCTATGATGTGTCCATCAAACCCTCTGTTTTTTTTTCCATACTGAGAATTTACGATTGTTTTGTTTGCAGCTTTAGAAAGTGCCGATGATGACTTTCATGACATTTAGGATATTTGGGGGTACTCATTATTTCAATAGCTAGGAATGTAGTTTGTCTCCAACTATCACAAGTAAGAAGGAAAATTATGAAATAGTCATTTTCTTTCAAGTACTATGGTGGTGCAGCGGTAGCATTGTCGCCTCACAGCAAGAGGTTTTCCCATTTGATTCTTGGCTGGAGCACCTTCTGTGTGGAGTCTGCATGTCCTCCCCACGGTCAAGTGGCATTCAAAAGACATGCGTGAATGGGCATGCCTTCGTTGAAGGTTGGGCGTTGGGCTGGCACCTTGGCACCGTAAAAATCTACTGCCAATCATTAGCAGACTGGAGTTCCACTGTGGCGACCCCTAACTGGGAAATGCCGAAAGAAGAACTTTCAAGTACTATGTCTGTAAAAGGATTTCATACATATTCTGCTGTGGAATATCTTTTGACTGTTTGGAGTGTTTTATTTTTTACATCCATCCTGTTTAAAATGCTGGAGAGGGGGAGGTATCTAGGAAACTATAGGCAGGTTGACTTAACTTCTTGAGGATTAAACAGAAAAACATTCTGTTTTTGCCATTGATGTTAATGTTTTTTTAATCTTCCCCATCAGGTGAGTATCTTTCTACTCTAAGAGCACAATCCAAGAGAAAGTACAACAAAGATTTGGAGTCAGTTTGCCTTAATACGATGAAGGCCAATCATCTGGATAGCCATATGTCATGTTATGTGCAGGACTTCTTTTGGATTAATATCATGAAAAAATGTTTGTTAAAGAAATTACTAAATACAAATGTTTTCCAGAATTGTTAAGCACTTCTCCTCTTTACTCTGAATGGAGAAAACAATGAAATATTTTCTATTATAGCTCAGTGGCTTTGAGCGACTGTAACATGCTTACTGTGAAATTTCAGGCCCATAGAATTTACCTATTCTGAATGCTCAGGCTTTATTATATGGGAATGTGGGGTCTGGAAAATTACATTTTAACTAATGGATACTTAATATCTTGTTGTACATAATGATGTTTCTATGGAAACTTTCTTTTGCCTGAATGTTTTTTATAGGTTCACAGGTGTTTACTAAGCTAATGACCCCAAGGGCCTTTTTAAACCTAGCCATGTAAACTGAATCTCTGAACATAATCTGCATTCCAATACCCTTGATAAGCGTAAGAATGGGGCTGGGGGATGAACCATTTACAGGTTACCTGTGTCCATTAGAGACACAGGTGCCAAACCAGGGATGAATTTCCGGTTTCCCATCCAATTGTCCAAGTTGCACTTGAATTGGGTCAGGGAGGAACTCTGCTTCACAAGGATGGGGATGCAGTTCCATAGACGTCATACTCTTTGGTATACATACCTATCTCTCCATCAGGTCCTATTTATAACACAGGCAAGGTTTAAGTCTTTAGAATGAGTAATTCTGGTGCTGTTTGTTTTGTGGATATGCAGGAGATCCATTAGAGTGGGGTCTGACAATGCCCTGTATGCCAGACATAGATCTCCCCTAAAAAGTCTGTAGGAGACAATACAGGGATAGAGCCTTGAGGTGGTCTACACAGGATATTTTACTTATGCCCTGTATTCTTTTAGTGAGGAACATCTGTGGAGATTTCATTTGTTGGATATGCCTGGTTAGGTACATACCAAAGGGGGCATTGTGCTCAATGACAGGTATGATGAATGCCGAATACAGTGGAATAATGACTTCCTTGGACTTAGATGCCATACTTATGTTTATAAGTTGAGTGACATAGAATGATTTCCTCACCACTGTATGGTCAAAGGCTAGATTGCTATGTGTGTCCCTAAGTCCCTGACTACTGGGTCAACTCTAAAGGGTGTGTTGTCAATATGATAGTTATCAGGGATAGATGACTTCCCAAAGGATACTGTTATGCATTTCTTGCCATTTAGTTTTAGTCCATGGCTCTGACACCAGTCATTTGTCTGTGACAGCCCCTCCTGAAGAACATTTGTGTCAGTGTGAGATTCAATGACAGCTCCTAATTTGCAATCGTATGCAAACGTAGTCAGCCAGAGACCACTGACATTGGCCTTGACTTCTGAGAAGTAAATGCCAAAAAGGAGCAGTCCAAGGACTGATCCCTGAGGGACTCCATTTGTGACTGGCCCCTTTGTAGAGGTGGACTCCCCAATTCTAACTTCTTGGGTCCTGTCTGTGAGCCAGTTGGTTATCCACCGGGTGACATACGGGTTTGTATCTGAATTCTTGAGTTTGTCAACAATGCCTGAGTGGGATATTGTGTCAAATGCCTTGGCCAGTTCAAGGTAGGCAGTGTGAATAATTGTACCCTCCCCCATTGCTTTGGTGACCTTCTCAGAGAAGCTCACCAGGTTGAGTAGGCATGGTCTACCCTTGATGAAACCAAACTGGGTTGAGTCCAGTGTCTGGAGGTTTACTATTTCTCTTTTGATCATCTACATGATAATTCTTTCCATGGCTTTGCATATAAGACTAGTAAGACTTATGGGTCTGTAGTTTCCAGGGTCTGTAGATGGCCCACCTTTGTGGAGAGGGATGACTGTTCTCTTTCTCCATTCATGAAGCACGAAACCTGTTTGAAGGCTACAGTTAAATAGTAATTCCAGAGACCCTGATAGGTCACGTTTCATGCTATTTAGAAGGCATCATGGGATATTGTCTGGGCCCACTGATGCATTGTTCTTGGTCTTAAAGTATTAAGGACCTGATCCCTAGTGATAGTAGGGGAAGTTATATTTGATATTTCCTGAGGGGAGGTTGAGGGGGAGAGAGGGGTAAAGTTAGAGCTGAGTTTATCAGCCAGGAGTTTTGCTCAGGTTATGCTTCCACTATATGAAGTGGTCAAGACACTGGATATAATTTAGTAGATTATAAAGGATCAAGACTCAACTCCACCAAAAAGCAAACTGAACTAGGCAATAATCATGATTTTTGCAGACAGCTTCACCATCCAAATTTGTTTCCTTATTTAAGTATCAATTTGGAAGCATTCCTGTGAAGAAAAGAAAAATACTCCACAGACGTCAATTCAGTAAGGCATTCAGTGGGGTCTTGCAGCATAAATGAAACTATAGGAGAGCTGACAGAGAAGAGTTTAAATGGGAACTGGGACTCTGGACATCATTAGCTACTTGCAGGTCATCCACATGTAGAGTAATTATGTGGGATATAACAAAGGATTTCACTGTCAAACCTGTAATAAGTGTCATCAGGACAGATGAAAATGGCGAACAGAAAATGTTTTGTAAGGTCCACTAATACAGACTTTGCTTCATAAACTAATGCAGAGATAGCTAGTATGAGTATTTTTACTACATCAGTATGGATATTTGAGTGGGTATATCAGTACCCCTACTTTCTACAATAATATCCAACTGTGCAACCATTAACTTAAGCAGATGGACATCAGTGTAATGTCTCATCGGTTTCAACTATAATGTTGTATAACTAGGTCACCGATGGAATTCTTTAGTGACCTGCATGGCATAGTAGCGTGAGAATGTTGAATATTCTTGTTTCCACTGCATAAGGATTTGTTTAGTGTAGTCACTAGACAGATACAGAGCTGGGTTTTGAGCTGAAAAGTTTTCATTAGATTTTTGAATATGCCATTTTCTACTGTGTCCACATATTTCGCACAACATTGTGGCTTTGACAGATCTGTTACTTAAGGTGAGTAGAGAAGGTGGCCAAATGTTCTACATGTTTATTGCAGTTATGTTATTTTTAAATATGAAAAGAACTAGTAGCTAACAAGCAGCATTTATATCTGGCATCCCATCAACCATTTCACATAACTTGCTACTACATGTGAGCCATAGGCAGAGCTTTCAGTTTGTTTACAGCCACATTTCTAGAAGATAAGATTATCAAGAAAACTTCAACAGTAAGAGGAAAATATTGAAAAATATGGAAAAATATCAGACTTGGCTGATAAGAAGAAAAGGAGTCATGACATCTTCATCAGTATATCAACACAATCTTATTTTTGTAGTTTGTACAGCCCATGAATTCGGTTACATGTAACCTTTCCTGTTTTTGTGTGTTGAGTTGGGTATCTCTTGGTTGCCTTCATATTTTCAAAATGCACCAAATGATTCAACCGTTTTAGCAATGGTTCATCAAAGAAAAGGCTTCAGGAAGGCACCTTGAAAAGTTTTTGCATACAGCGGCATCAGTTCCCTATATACAAAATCCATTATTTATTTATTTATTTAATGTTTTATCCTTTGGTTGCCAGTTTAGTTTTATTAAACTAGTAGCCACTTTTCAGGGGAGACTTAAAGTGGTATTTATGGTACTAGGAGAAATTTGACCAGGGCATCATGTAACTTCCTCTATTCTTTTCAGATTCTAGATGGCCAGAGGTCTCCTACAACAGAAAAAATATGCCTAAGGGATGCAGCAGAACAGAGAAGGAAAGAAAAGTTATGGAAAGTTTTGGGTGTGGAAAATGAGAACTTCGGGAATAATTTGTTCTATATGGAGTATTGGAATGCAGATACAGATTCCTGTATGATGGATGATACAAATGGGCAGCATTTAGCTGTCTCAATGGAGAATGAAGTAAGCAAATCTGCTAGAGTAATGCAGATAAAAGAACTGGTATTGGGAGGGCTTCAAATGATATTATATTGAAAATAATCAAGCAGGATGAGCCAGGTGACACTTCTGCTGTTTCATGGGGTGAGATGGGAGATTACTTTCTCAAAAGTGCTCAGAATAGTAATGTGGGGAAGGAACCATGTGATGTAACAACAGAGCATGCTGCAGTTAGAACTTAAACAGCAGTGACAGAAAGTAAAAGAGGAAAGCAGAAAAAACATGAAGAAGTCTGGTTTTGCAGCAGCAGAGACTGTACTAACAAAAAACACATGAAACAGTAACAGCAAGCAATAAAGGACATAGCAGCAAACTGTAAGTAAACTGTTTTTAAAAAGAACAGCTGACCAGCTGTGAGAATAAGAACAACAGCAAATGACACTGTAATAGACAGATATATATGGGACAATGTTCTGGGTTTTATAGCTCACGTTGGAAGATGTTTTGAAATGTGAAAAACATGATGAAACACTTGTGAAGTGTAATTTTTGTGGCTAGTCATAGAGGACGTTAAGACATGCTGGCCAGCGTAAGTTTCTTTTGTTAAGAGTCTCATTTAGTTGTTGATTGTGACAAGATGCAATGTAAACAGTGTGGGAAATTATGAGGCCGAATGCAGGTTTTGTAAAAAAGGAACACTTTTGGTTTGATTGTTAAGAGCAAACAGTAATTAATATAAAAGAAGGAAAAGGGGCAGAAAACACACACAAGGAAGGACAACAAGAAGCTGAGGGAAAGGGTAAACTAGGTGAAGAAGAAACTGTATCAGTAGAAAAATATGAAGGGGAAAAGGGAGGAAAGAGAGACTGTATACAGGAAGAGATGTCATAAGAAAGGAATGAGACAGATACAATTTTAAAAGTTCTATCCAGTATAAAAATCTGATTCTGAGGGTCAAGGATTATTTATACAGAAACCCAGGAAAAAATACTCAATAGGGGAAATAGTAAAAATAAGAAAACAGAACTTTAATAATGTTTCTATTAAACTTAAAAGACAGAAAAACTATTTTAGAGTACTTTCAATAGATGTGCACAGCAGTGGCGGCTGGTGACTTCACATCAAAGCAGGGCTGCAGGAGATACCTGAATGAGTGGGGCCGATGGGAAAGGGTATGGCCAACTAGAAAGGGGCAGAGCTATGCTCAAAACCACAAAACTGGGACTTTAATTAAATATGCTGCCCTGGGTGGCAAACTGTTATTATGAGTGCCCAATCAAGACAAATGAAGTGGAAAAGAAAAAAAATATTTCAATGCATTGGCTACATGACAGCTTACTTAATATCTAGATGGAAACAAAAAGGTTGTCAGGCATGAAAACATAAATTACTTTTTAAATACTTTACTGGAATGCCAGTTGAAATAAAGTATAAAAAAACAAGCAGCACTCAACTCAACCCACTTCTCCTTGCACTGCAGTTCTAATTGTAATTTATATTCAGCTTTATAAAAGTACCAAGTAACATGCTGAAAGTAGCAATCTCTATGATACTGATTATCCGACTTGTAAAAATGTTTCTTGTCCAAAAAAGACCCGCTGCAGTGCTGCCTGACAACTATCTACTTGTTTCATGGGGAAAACATGATCAAAGTAAAAAATGAAAAGCAAACAAGAAACAAGCTTGAGATAAATTGCTTAAAGGATTACTGCATAGGTTATGGACCACACCTGATAGATTAGCATTCTGTTTAATTTACAGGTAAAGCCTGCAAAGATGACTGCAAGTCTCCAACAAATGTAATGAGACTCTGAAAATACTGTAATCATTTCCTTTATTTTTTATCACTGTCATATGCATTTCAGTACCTAAGGCTTGTACATTATCTAGCTATGTAAATATTCTCTGCATGGCAACAACAAAAAGGCTTTCAATGTTAATGCTTTAACAGTATACTTATTAAAGCTTATTTGCATCTTACAATCTCAGACAAGCTTACCTTCTTCTTCTTCTTCTTTCGGCTTTTCCCGGTTAGCGGTCGCCACAGCGGAACTCCGGTCCGCTAATGATTGTCAGTAGATTTTTACAGTGCCGAGGTGCCAGCCCGACACCCAACCTTCAATGAGGGCACACCCATTCATGCATGTCTTTTGAACACCACTCGACTGCAGGGAGGACATGCAGACTCCACACAGAAGGAGCTCCAGCTGAGAATCGAACGGGAGATCCTCTTGTTGTGAGGCGACAATGCTACCGCTGCACCACCGTGGCTACTGATGGTCATTAAAGCATTGCTACTTAAACACAGAGCAACATGCACTGCAACAACATGCATTTTCTGAATAATAAGAAGCATAAAAGCAACAGTATAAAATTATGACAGAAAACCAGAACATTCTGCAAAATCCAGGACAGATGAAAAGCCACTGTAGTACTTGTGTCTACCTTGGATGGGGGGATATTTTGCACACTTACACTGCATTACTGCTCCTTGCCTTGTGTGGACACATCCAGAGTCACTACATGGGAGAGTGGGGTACAACAAGTATGTCACAATTTGTAATGTATCTGGCTGATGGTGATGGCCCTGACATATTTGTCATACCTCTCAAACTCAGAGCAAGAAATCTGGAAAAAGCCATAAACAGAAGTGGAACAGAGGCCCAAAAATAAGGACAATTTTTAAGTATTGCTCTCATAAACTTAGAAAGATAATAGAATAGTAGTTCCTGCATTAGTATGAATTTTCTGAAGGGTATGAAATCTGAAACTCAAATATCTGTCATTATTGTCTAATGTCAATCTTTAAGGATTTGCCAGAAAACAACAATTTTATGAAAAACGGACCAAAACTGTGATGCAAAAATATAAAATAGCCACACAATACAGGTGAGAACCTGTCAAAAAGAAACAGTTTTTTAATATTAGTACTGTTAAGTTGAGCAGCTGACAAAATAAGAGAATTAACATGCATTTCTAAAATAAAAGTAATCTGTAACACTGATCATTAAAATTATTTATTAATTATAAACCCTCCACGTTTCTTCTAAAATTTCCATTTTGTGAAGGGATTATTAGGGGGAGAGCAACATTTTGAGCCAAAATCGGGGAGAGGTTTGGATATGCCTAATTCTATCAAGCGATTTATTTGCACATACCTCTCAACCTCTTGATGCAGGAATTCTGAACAAGTACAAATATATTGGGGGAACAAACAAACAGTACTAAAAGTTGCTCTTGTATAAACTTAGTTGATAGAACAACAGGTCTTGCTTTAGCATGCATTTTTCTGAGGGGTATGAAGTCTGAAACTCAATGTCTGTCATTATTAAGTGACTTCAATCCTAAATGATTTGCCAGAAAACCACAAATTGTATGAGGAACAAACCAAAAATAAGAAGCAAAAATATATTCATTCTGCAAAAATCTGGACAGTTGAGAGGTATAGTTCAGCCGGGAGAATTGTGTGGCAGAAATCTTACACGACGGACTTAGCTCTCTAGGTGTGGACAATAAGTAAGTACCCCCCCCCCCCCAAAAAAAAAAAAAAAACAAAGTGATTGCTTCAGTCTGGCTTCATCACTTTCAGTAGCATTCAGACTCAGTGAAAATATTAAGTAACAAAAAAAGTTTGTGCTTGTAGATAGTTGATTTAACTGGTTCCTAATCGCACACATCCAAGAAAGAACTGGGAAGGGGCATACCTGAGCTGATCAGATAATCAATAAACACTTTCCTGGTTTGTATTATATTCCTTGTATAATACAGTACAGTTGTTAGAGGGCATTTTAAATGTATTGTTTTGAACATTTTTCCAGTAAACAATGAAACAAAATGCATGCACCAATAATGACAAAAAACTACCCAATTCAGAACATTTCCATTACAAAAGTCTACTCAAACTTCTACAATCCATCAGTATCAGTAAATATGCACAATCTCTGCAGAAGTAAAAGTCATCTAAATAATTCCACATTAAAGAGATCTGTAACTAATGAAGAGGTTGCTGCTAACAAACAACTCTATATTTCATTGTTAAATCTACAAATAAAGTGCCTGTTGCCTTTGAGGAATAAATTGCCTATGTTACATTAAAACAACAATAAGCTAGTAATAATGCAATAGGGAATGGATGTCAAACTGATAACAGGTTCATAGTTACTAGGTATCTCCACCAAAGAGGACATTCGCAAGACTGCAGCATCCACCCCTTTAAAAGTACAGCATCAGCCATGCATTTACATACTGTGGGAGTAGAACCCACAGCCTTCTGCATCAAAAGCAAGTACACTACCTGTTGTGCTATTAACAATGCAAGTAGGAGTATAAGCAACACTAAAATTCTCTTCAAGCTCTCAGCTCCTTGTAAAATCCACTTGACACTCAACTATATCTCACAACTTTGCAGCACAAGAAATCTGTAAAAAGCCAACATTTATTGTGGTTGGGGATACAAAAACCCAAAAACCAGAGACACATTTTAAACATTGCTTGTATAATCTTGGAAAGTTGCAAGAATAAAATGTTGCTACCGCCATGCATTTCAATGCCAAGTTATGAACCCAGGACCCTATGCATTACAGGTCAGAGCAAAAAACCACTATGCCATATAAGCTGTTTTATAAAAAGACATGAAGACTAAAACTTAAATGGCTATCATTTAGTGAATTCAGTTCTCACCATAACATAGCTCTCAACCTCTTAGCACAAAATACCTGTTCAAAACCAATAATGGGGTAATACAGCCCACAAACATATTCAGTGAATTCAGTTCTCACCATAGCTCTCAACCTCTTAGCACAAAAAACCTTGACAAAGGCAATAATGGGGGAATACAACTCCAAAAATAGGGACAATTTTCAAATACTGATCTTGTCAACTTAGAAAATTCCTAGGAAAAAAGGTTTTGTGTAGTGTTACCATGCATTTTCTGAAGAATATGAAGTCTGAAATTCAAATGTCTGTCATTTATTACAAAAACTGCAGAAAACCACAGATTTTATGAGGAACAGAACAGGTTCAGAAGAAACATGAGGCAAAGCTCTGCAGTGGTGGTGGGTAGGGGATTCAGGCTCTTGCTACCTGTATCCAAGGTACAGGATTTGAGCCTGAATAACTCTAGCCACCAGGAATAATCAAGTGGGGCTTTACACACACACACACACACACACACACACACACACACACACACACACACACACACACACACACACACACACACCTTACCAGTGAGAATGCTTGCTAAGTCCGATCGTGCACACACCTTACCAGCGAGAATGCTATGTCCGATCCTGCACACACCTTACCAGCGAGAATGCTACATCCGATCGTGTTTACACACACCAGCTAAGTATGAGAATGCTTGGTAATTCAGCCTGAGCAGCAATATATCACGCTAAGTCCGATTGTGTTTACACACAACAGCTAAGTGCGAAAATGCATAGTAAGTCAGCCTGAGCAGCAGCAATATATCACGCTAAGTACGATCATGTTTACACACACGCGCTAAGTGCGAGAATGCTTAGTAAGTCAGTCTGAGCAGCAGCAATATATTCCTTAGAGACTGCTAATGCTTGCTTCACACACACAGCGCCTTACCAGTGAGAATGCTCGTCAGTCCGAGCGAGTTTCCAAATTTCCTAGAGACTGCTAATGCTTGCTTCTGAGAACTGCTAGTTCATGATAGTGGTTCCAATTCCAATATATTCCTTGCAGAAGTTCCAAAGTCCAGCAAAGCTTCCAAACTACAGCAGCAAAGTCCAGAGCCGCCATTACGTTGCAGCAGCAGTCAGTCTGTGTGCCGGCAGCCAATCAGAGTGTGTCTAATATGAGCTTGAAGTGCTGGGAGACATTCAGTTGCTATAGACTGCAGACACTGCAGTCCGTTTACCTTGCAGTCTATGCGGTTTGTAACTGCATCGACTTCTGGGGCATCTGCACTGATTTTCTTCTTTTTGTAATCTGAAATGGTTAGACGGCAGTCTGGATAGGAAAGCACACATGCGCAGGACTTGATGCTAGTTTTCTTTTATTTTCATTTTACAGCTGGGGGGGCTGCAGTCCTGCAGTCCAATAGCATGAGCCGTCCCTGGTGCACAGTATTATTAATACTGTAAGAAGGTTAGGGATATTGGAACTGTCTGCTAAATGAGATGCGCTTGTTATTCTGTTGGGCAATGTAAGATTCCTGCCAAGTGAAGAAAGACTGCAAACAGAAAAATTGCAGGGTGGAATTATAATATGAAACTTCAGAATAGTGAAAGTTGTTCTGTAGTGGCTGTGTTGTACAAAAAACAGTGAAAATATTAGATGTAATGACAGTAAGGATGGGAAGATTGACTATTGCGGATGTGAGGTGGAGAGAACATGCTTATAGAATTATAGCATTATGTGCATATATAAATAGCAAGGAAAGAGAGCATCTGTTTTATCAAATGTTAAAGCATGTGGTGGTTAACATGAAATTATAATTGTAGAGAACTTTAATTGTGATTTAAGGGGAAGATATAAAAAGAAAGGGAGAAATGTAAAAAATACAGAAAGTGGTAAAAATGTAGTATAGTGGCTATGTGGAACAATAGCCAATATACTTATAGAAGGAGGCACTTTGATCTGAAATTAATTATTTTGTATTATCAGAAGGCTTGGGGTAGCAGATGGAAATACATTTGTGATGGGGTTTTTTTTTAAACACTTAGTAACATGGACTGAGATGATGAATGAAATGGGGTATATTAAATAGGAAAGTGAATAAAAAATGAGAAAGAATGGTATGAAATTGGAGAGTGGGAAGTATTGCAGTTATGGAAGGATCTTATAACCATGAGTGACTTCTATAAAAACTGGTCTGAGTGGTGGCTTGAAATTAAAATGAAGTATAACAAACATTTTTCCAGTGGCAGAATGATGTAGGAAAGTAAAAGAAAGTGAAGTATGGGACAGTTTATAGAAATGTATTAGAGAATTTCAAGAATAATACAAAGGAGTAGTATGATATGAAATCATGAAAAAAATAAAGCATTACTGTTCAAGCAAAGATATTATTTACAGGGGACAAGGGAAGAGGTATCTGCAGACTTTGTTAAAATAGTAAAGGAGGATATTAGTAAAATGAAATAAAGAAAAGAATGTAAAAGGGGAGGTAAAAGAGTAAATAATGAGTATTGTAGTACACCATGTAGAAATATGTCTAAGAGTATAAGGATGGAAAATATGAGAGAATGAAAAGTAAAGACATTTCCAGAACGAGTTAAGGAAAATTTTGAAAAAGAGATTACTATTACTGGATCGGATGCAGAACTTATGGAATTCCTTGGTGGAATCTCAACATCAATATGCTGCATAACAGAAGGAAAAACATCATGGTAAAAGTTAGGAAGTGCAGCACCAAGCAGGATAAAGCCACTCACATCAAACTAAACAACTCAGAGGACAAATAAAGTCTACCAAAGCCAAATTCTAGGAAAATTTGGTCTCCCAGGCCAAGAACAATGACAACACATTCTTTAGCTATGTCCACAACCTCAACGGCAATACACAGTTATGTGCAGAGCTCATTGTTAATGAAGCCACCTATACTAAGCCAAAAAATATAGCAAACCTATTGGCTGACAAATTCTACCCCAACTTTGCCACCCACCATCCTTCCCTCAGGAAATACCATCAACTATAACTCCCCATGCTATCATTAGGGAACAGGTTCTTAATGCTCTGTCTAATGCAAAAAGCACTGCATCAAAGGGACCAGACAATATTCCAGGATGCCTTCTAAATAGTATGAAACATGACCTATCAAGCCATTGGAATTGCTATTTAACTGTAGCTTCCAAATAGGGTTCATGCCTCATTAATCCATCTGCACAAAGGTGGGGCATCTGCTAAACCTGGAAACTACAGACCCATAAGACTCACTAGTCTCATATTCAAAGCCATGGAAAAAAGTATAGGAAACCTCTAGACACTGGACCCAAACCAATTTGGTTTCATCAAGGGCAGGTCATACCTACTCAACCCAGTGGCCTTCTTTGAGAAGGTCACCAAAGCAAAGGATAAGGGCAAATGATTCACAGTGCCTACCTTAACCTGCCAAGGCATTTGTCACAATACTCCTCTCAGGGATTGTTGAAAAACTAAAGAGGTTAGGTATAAATTTTTATTAATCAGGTAGATAGTCCAGATCTACAAAGAGGCCAATCACAAGTGGAGTTCCTTAGGGATCAGCCCTGGGACTGCTCCTGTCTGGCATTTATTTTTCTGAATTCAAGGCCAATGTCAATGGCCACTGGCTGTCGAAATTTTCAGATGATTTCAAATTAGGAGCAGTCATAGAATGCCACACTGACACAAATGTTCTCCAGGACGAGCGGACACAAATTTCTGGTGGCAAAGCTATAGAAAAAAAATTAAATGAAAGAAAAAATAGATTCCTTCAGAAAGTCATCCACACCAGGTAACTTTGATATTGACAGCACACCCCTAAGAGATGACCCAGTAGTCAGGAACTTGGGGACACACATAGACAGTAATCTATCCTTTGGCCATCAAGTGTCTACAGCAGTGAGGAAGTCATTCTATGTTGTGTAAAATGCAGACAAAGGTATGGCATCTAGGTCCAAAGAAGTCATTGTTTCACTGTATTCAGCATTCATCAGACCTGTCATTTAGTACAATGCCCCTTTGGTAAGTACCTAACCAGGCATATCCAACAACTGAATGTCCACAGAGGTTCCTCACTAAAAGGATACAGGGTATAAGTAACATTGCTGACTGCCTGATTACCATATCCAACAGGCTATTGTAGGGAGATCTATGCCCAACATGCAAGGCATTGTCAGACCCTACCCTGATGGACCTCCTGGATAATCATAGAACAAACAGCACCAGAATAACCCATTCTAAAGACTTAAACCTTGCCTGTGATATAAATAGGACCTGCTAGAGAGACAGGTATATATCCCAGAGACTACTCTTTCTCTGAAACAGGATAGTTGGATGGAGAACAGGAAATTCATCCATGGTTTGGCACCTATGTCTCTAATGGACACAGGCAACCTGTAAATGGCTCATCTCCTAGGCTCCTGGTTGTAAATGTTTCATCTCCCAAGCCCCTGTTTACACTTACCATGGGTTCCAGAATTTGTCCGAGATTTGAGATGTATGTCTAGGCTTAAAAAGGCCCCTGTGGTTGTTATCCTAGTAAACACTTATAAACCTATGAGTCTATGAAATGTCGATTCAGTATTAGGCCCAGATGGTATAGGGTATGGAATGCACAATGAATTAATGGACTGGCAAAGATGGCATTTTCTAAATGTACTGAATGAATGATTGAAGAAAGGATGTGTTTATGAAGATTTATGTAGTGGCCATTAAAGTGTATATAGGTTCATAGGTTCATAGGTTCATACTAGGCTATCTGCCCGAGGGCATTTACAAGCCTAGCCCATAGTTTTGTGGCTTACGCCACCCCTTTAGTATGGGGAACTATACCCATTATTTTGCTGTGCCTCTGTTGAGCAGTGACACTGAGGTAATCCCTGGGGTATATCTGCGATCTCCCATCCATTGGTCAAGATTTCTCTTGAACAAGGCCAGCGAGGTGCTCTGCCTCACATATACCGGGATTTTATTCCACAGCATAGGGAGTCTTTGGGTGATGAATCTATCCCTCCAGCACGTCCTATTAATAGCCGTGTCGAGGTTTAAGTCTCCCGCCCTTGTGGCTCTGACGGATCTAGATTTTTGAGGTGAAGCATATTCATCAAATCTGGGTTTGACATGGCCTTGTATGTTAGGCAAAGGTCACCTCTGAGCAAGCGGTGGCGACTGAATAGAGCTGGAGTTCTTTCAGTCGGGCAGCATAGGACAGATGTTTGAGACCCTTTATCCTTTTGGTGAGGAACTTTTGTGGCCTCTCCAGCTGCTGCAAGTGTCGGGTCAGATACATTCCGAATGGGGCATTGTACTCAATCATTGGTCTGATGAGTGATGAGTATAGGGAGACTATGACCTCCCTTGATCTAGATGAGAATCCCTTCATGATAAGGTGGGCAATGTAGAAGGTCTTCCTAACTACTTTAGCTACATGGGTGTCGAATGACAGGCGACTATCAACCTGGGTCCCCAGGTCCCTGATAACTTCTTCTGTGCTCAGTGGATTGCCACCTATTTGGTAGCTAGGGGTAACCTTGTTTTTCCCGAAGGGTATGACTATGCATTTTGGCATTTAACTTTAGGCCATGGCTCTGGCACCAGTTATCCGTTTCTGTGAGACCCTTCTGAAGGATATCTGTGTCAGATGTGTTTTCTACTATGGCACCCAGTTTGCAGTCATCTGCAAACTTTGTCAGCCATAACCCTCCTGTGTTTGCTTGTCCTTGGAAAAGTAGATGCCAAACAAGAGTGGGCCCAGGACTGAGCCCTGTGGTACACCACTTGTGACAGGCTTTGAGTCTGACATGGCGCCAGCAACTCTGACCCTGTGGGTTCTGTCACTCAGCCAGTTTGCAACCCATCTTGTGATGTATGGGTTAACATTTAAGCTGATGAGTTTTTCAATGATACCCGAGTGGGGTATTGTATCGAAGGCCTTTGCCAGATCGAGGTAGGCTGTATGGACTGCCTTTCCTCATCAATGGCTTTGGTGACTGTTTGAAAAAGTCAACCAAGTTTAGAAGGCATGATCTGCCTTTGACAAAGCCAAACTGGGATGGATCCAAAGTCTGCAAATTCCCTATGTCTTTATTTATGAGGTCCATTATGATCCTCTCCATGGCTTTGCAGATAAGGCTTGTCAAGCTAATGGGCGGTAATTTCCAGGGTCGGTGGAGGCACCGCCTTTGTGAAGTGGGACCACAGTTGCAGTGCGCCACTCCTGGGTACGTATCCAGAGGTAAGACTATGATTAAACAGCTGTCCTAGCTGTGGGTTTAATTCCTCATTGAGTTCATGGAGCACACAGCCGGGGACACCATCAGGTCCCATGGATGCTGTGTTTTTTGCTTTGGAGAGAGCAGTTCTCACTTGGGCGTTGGAGATGTTTGGGGGCTGCAATCGCTTGGTATAAATATCTCTCCTTTGGGGGAGGGGAGAAGTTTGCACTGAACCTGTCAGCCAGTATGTTGGCAATGTCTGTAGGATCAGTAATCTTCACATCATTTTGAACTAGTTCTGAGCATATCTGGGAGTTTCCTCCCAGGTTTCTAACATAGCTAAAGAAGGCCTTATGATTGTCTTTTGAGTCTTTAGCTATTTTCTCTCAAAATTTGCTTTGGATGATTTTATGAGAGCTCTTAGTTTTTTACTTATAGTGATCAAGGGTGTCTTACCTTTTAAGGATTTTGCTCTATCTTGTAGTAGCTTCCTCCTTTTGTTGTAGAGTTTGTTTATGGCTGGGGTCCACCAGACTGGACGCTTGCCTTTGGTACAAAGAGTCTTTGTTTTGCTTGGGATTGCCTTATCCATGCAGTCCTGCAGGTGCTGGTAGAAGGCATTTGTAAGTGATTCAGCGGCTTGAGTACTGTTTTCTGCCGGCTTGGGTGCCTTAAAGGAGTCCACACTAGTCTTTAGAAGTGTGAAGTCGGCTTTCGAGAAGTTCTTTACTGTGGTCTTTTTATTTCAGGTGGGGGTGGGATGAGGACCTCTAGCGAGATTAGTTTGTGATCTGATCTCACCAGTGAGGGGTATACTTCCGGTGTTGAACATTGTGCTCCCATGTTCGTGATGATGAGATCAAGTATGTTTTCTCCTCTTGTGGGGATGGTGACTAGTTGTTCCATGGCATTTGAGTTTATGAATTCCAGGAACTTTTGGGCTAGGGTGTTTGGGCTTGAGTAGTGTTCCCAGTCTATATTAGGGTAATTGAAGTCACCTAGTATGATGGTGTTTGGTGATACATTTATCCCCTCTAGTGTTTTCAGGAAGGCCATGTGAGGTTCTTGAGTTTGTGAGGGTGGCCTGTAACATGCTACAATTTGCAGAAGAAGAAGAAGAAGAAGAAGAATTAACTAAAGTAAAAGTGAGGATGTGAAACTTATGGTAGGTGATATTAGTGGCTCTATATTACATCACTGAAAAGACAGTTCACTGATCGGCACTTACATTGAAAATGCCATTCATCAAATTTGCAGCCCCCCACACCCCTCGCTAATTATATATACGAAATCTGAGATCACATTACAGTGAGGAAAGGGCAAATTTTCTAATATTCACTGTACCACAATCTCACTATGAACAGTTTGATGTATGGTATTTTCGTTGTAAGTACCGTTTGCTGAACTGACTTTTCGATTATATAATATAGACCCAACATTAGCAGGGCATTTGATACAGTAGGACATGATGCTTTGTGGGATGTTATGGAGAAGTACGGAATTGGTAACAGAATTAGGAGAGCGTGTATGTCAATATATCAGAGTAATAACGTAAGAGAGTTAGTTAATGGGTGGTTGAATAAAGAAATATGCATGAAGTGTGGTATAAGACAAAGATGTACCATGAGGGAATGTGAGTTGCATTGGTAAGGAAGTGATAGTGAGTGAAACCTGCTAGATATGTGATGCAAAATATGGATGAGGGAAGTGACAGTTTGTCTGAATAGATGGTTAAAGGAAATTGGAATCGTCTTGAATAAAGATAAAAGTAAGGATGATGTGATGAAAATTCAGGCATGTAGTTTTCAATGAATGTTGTGTTTTAGCTAGAAATAAAATTTGGGAAAATTATGTAGTTATTATGCAATGTATGGGTCTAATAAAAGAAACGAAAGAAATATGTCTTCTGTGGAGGATGTATAGATTAGTTTTCAAGAAAAAGGTTCATCTGGTGAATTCAGTATTAATGGGAAAAATAACATATATGTCAAATGTTTATATGATCCCAGCAAAATATGCAAAATAAATTGTCCACTTGGTGTTTACTTTCATATTAGGATCACAATTAAACCCAATGGAAAGAGATGTGTTATATATGAGTGAAGACATGGTGGATTGGGATTACTAAATCCAGTTGTCTATTCTGCTTCTATAAACTTGTATAGAACATTAAAGTGGGTAAAAGAAGAGAATGAGAATTTAATGGTGAGAATGTCTAACAGTAAGTGCAAAAAATTCTGGGAGATGAGAATAAAAAAAATGAAAAAGAATATGACTCTATGAAACTGAAGAAATTAAAAAGTATCAAGAAAAATAGTAACATGGAAAATAAAAAACTGATGATACAGATAAAGATAGAAGGATGTGGTATAATAATGTAATGAAACAATATTGCTATGTAAATCCATGGGAAAATTAACAAGAATGAATTATTAAAAACATTGAAGTCAGGAAAAAGTGGTGTACCAAGAAAATAGAGCTTCAGGATTTCCTATGGAAGCTGGTAATAAATAAGTTACCACTAAAGGGGAATACATTATATAATGAGAAAGTTGAAAGAGTGTGTTTATTTTATAGGGAGCAAGTGACAAGAGCATGTTTTTGAAATGTAAAAGAGTGGTGAAATTCTTGAAAAACTTGTGTGAATAATATTTTTGAGAATATAAATGACATAAAATAAATATAACTATGACTATGACTATGCATGAGTATAATAAGAATAAGAAGAAAGAAGAATTTATTTTCTCTAATATGGGTTATTTAGAATGAAAGACTGAAATTTTGATTCATGGGAAATGGATTTTGGCAAATATATTGTAAAATCTCAATTTAGGGTTGTAGATGGAGTGAGGATCAGTTATAGAAGAATAACAATGAGGATGCTATAAGAAAAAAAGATCAATTGTAAAAATAGAAATGTGTATATATGTGCCTGTAAATATGTATGTTTTCTAAATATTCAAATAATGTTTTTTTATGTTGTGTTAAATGAAGGACACCTACTCTTTTCAGTAGGTGCAGCTGGATTTTTTAAATATACTTGCGCTACCACCAACTCAAGCAAATGGGACCTCAGTTTAATATCTCATCTAAAAGGCTGGCAAACTCATGACTGCAGCATCCCTACTTATAGTACACTGCAATGTCAGCAATTCAGCTACTGGATGTGGGAATCGAACCCACAACTTAATACACCACGTAACAAGTGCACTACCTGTTGTACCATTGATACTGCTTTAAAAGTTACTTGCAAAGTTCTCATTGAACTTTTGAGATGGGACTGCCAGAATTATTGTTCCATATTCACTTAAAAAAATAGAAAAAAAAAAAAAACTAAAAAAGTAAGATTATCCTGGCAATGTGCAGTAAAACTCTTTGCTGACTGAAGTGTTGCCAATTCTCAGCAGTATAAGCTAGCAGAATTAAGTCCAATCTAGAAATGAGAGGATAAGCTGGAGGATAAAGTCATGTTTGACAATTACCCATAAGCAGTCGGGAGATAATGTATGTGCTCTTTTCATTCTGTATGCTTTCTTAGTGCATTTATGTTACTGATCATGTAATCTGATCTTTGGCCTTAATGTTATTTTACACTGAAGGACATGCATTACTAACGGGTGAATTAGAGACTTATTAAATGCATAAGCTACATTTTAACAGGTACTTTATATACATTAGTAAATTAATAGTATACATTAAGATTAAACTATCCAAATATAACTTAAATGCTGCATACTATCCACTATGTTTAAATGTAATGAACGACTATCAGGTGGCAGATTTGTTGTTCTGTTTTCTCCCCCTCAGGTTGCAGTGATAAATAGACTTTGCCTATTTCCTTCCTTCATTTCTTCCCTTTTTTTTCTTTTTTGTCACCTCTAATAAAAACTGTCTTCAGAAAACAAGTTCCTGTTAAACATCTAGTCATATTTCAGCTGTACTTCATTCAAGGGTAAGACGGCTGTGAAAGATGTTACTAATCTAAAAATTAGGCCACAGGCTAACTACTTTAAGGGTGGGTATAATTTAAAAACTGGATCAAATCCAGCTTTGGAAATTTTCTTACAGCTTTCTTGTTATGTTTATGTTGACATGTCATGTTCCTAATCACTGCATGCATCCTAGCTGTAAGATGTACCAATTTTAAAATATGTTAACTGGCTTTCCATTTCTAAGTCTGAAATCTTTATATTTCTTTACACTGTGGGATTGGAAGTTTTAGGCCATGCATCTCAGTTAAACTCTGTCTAGCAATTATAATACCAGAAGGAAAGCTGAAATGAAAAATAAAGTGCACAGATGTTTGTTTCTCATATACAGCACTTTGGCTGCACAACATCATAAGGGCAGTAGTGGTGTGTCAGGCTATTTCACTTACAGGAGATAAAGGATGATTGTATGCAGTTTACTGCTATTCCATCTTCATTTCCATGTCGGTTATGTATTCTGATATGGTTTCACGATTTCCTGATAAATAAATACTCTGACTTTGTGATGCCCTCAAATGTGTATTCATCCGCAAGCTTTTCTGCAGAAAAGCTATTTTGTTTTCTTTTTTTTTTTTTTTTTTTTTGTTTCTGATGTAGTTGAATCAGAACACTGGACACCTCCTATAAATGCTATAACAACTGCAAGTGTTTTTCATGATTAAATGATTTGTTTTTTTTTTTTTTTTGGAGAGCAATGGACATTTTCATCACTATGACTAAATATTAGTATTTTGATATATTATGTTTATAATAAACTTGGAAACAATACAGAAGACATCTTGCCATATCTGTATGCTATCTCTTCAGTGGTGTATTCTTATCTCTTTTACAAATCCCAGAAAGTGAACATTTTCAGACACCTCCCAACCTATCACTGTGTATCACAGGTACATAAACACATTTTGGATGTCATCTAGAAAAATGATAGTTTTCTCATGGTGTTGTATTAGAAGTTCAAAAGTTGATTATGCAAGTTATAAAACTAGAAAAGTTTAGTAACACCATATTGTGAAAGCTGATTTTTACACATGGGGACTTCCACCGTGATAACCTCACTACTTTCAGTTTTAACTTTGAGATCTCTGTACCCTGGAGAGATGGAAATATGCCAAATTCAGCAATCTCAGTCTTACAATTTAACAGTTTTAGACTTATATGTTTGTGTATTTTCCTGTAACTGTACTGACATTTGTGCACCTATGAGGATCTTGGCTGTGGTTTGTGGACACATAATGGGAGCCTTCATCTCATTCATGCTTTTATGAACAAGTGTTTGTGCTGACAGTCTTCCACTGCAGTGCAAGGCTGTAAAACTGAATATGCACATTTTAAGACAAGTTCATATACTGAGATTTTGTAAGTTTATGGCAAGCACCAGAATTTTTAATAACAGCAAAGACAGTGCGGATTTTGAGTGTTTAAGGTTTGTGCCTCCAGGTTCAGGGGTTCAGTCTTGAACAATAGTCATTATCTATGTGGAATTTATAGGTTCTCTTTATGGCAGTGTATGTTTTCTGCACCTCAGTTTTATCCCACCTCAGAAAAACATGCTTGGTCATTGACTGCATATATATATATATATATATATATATATATATATATATATATATATATATATGTTAACTATCAAAATCCTGAAGGGCACTTGTGCAGTTATTCACGTCACTGAACCATCTTGCTGAAATAAAAAATGATTTCACATCCCAGTTTTGAACCATGTTAATACCAATGGTTCGAAATTCATTGTTTTGAAACTCTGACCACTGGCTTTCATTTGCTATTCGGTGTTCCTTGTTACAACTTTGCTATGTTTCTGTTTGATTTTCAGCTGCTTTGAAACTGTACTCCGATGTAATGGCAGTTGACGAAGTGCCCTTCAAGATTTTAACAGTAAATTATGTATGTATATATATATATGTGTGTGTGTGTGTGTGTGTGTGTGTGTGTGTGTGTGTACACACACACATATATATATATATATATATATATATATATATATATATATATATATATAGGTTTACTATCAAAATGTTGCCATGCAATTTCACGGCTATGAAGTATTCGAACAACATATGTTCGAACACTTCATAGTTCGGCAGGTTATGTGAGCGAACGTTATTATTGCGAATGGACTGTGCATTTGCAATTATAACATTCGCTCATGTAAGGGGATCGTGGTACAGTGTGGTTAGGGAAATACATCCCTTTCCTCACTGTAGTGCGATCTCGGAGTTGGAATATTAGGTTAGGGGGGTGCAGCCCCCCCATGGGGGGTGCAGGGGGGCTTGCATAGATGTGATTTTAGGCTAGTTAGGTAGGGAGTTAAGGGAAGGGTGGGAGTGCTGTCAATTTTTCGACAATTAACAGCTGTTTTCGATATTAGGTACTTATGGAAATGCTCATTTCTGATGTTAAAATTCAAACAATAATACACTTTTTTTTATTTTCGATTTTATGATAGTAAACCTATATATATATATATATATATATATATATATACTTTTTTCTTTTGGCTGCTCCCTTTAGTGGGTCACCACAGCAGTTCATCTATTCTCATTTCTTCCTGTCATCTGCATCTTGATCTGTCCTCTCTCACCATATTCATAAACCATATCTTAGGCCTTCCTCTTTTCCTTTTACCCAGCAGCTCTATCCTTGGCATCCTTCTCCCACTATACCCAGCATCCCTCCTTAGCACATGTCCAAACCAACACAATCTCATATGTCTGGCTTTGCTCCAAACCGTCCAACCTTAGCTGATCCTAAAACATACTGATTTCTAATCCTGTCCATCCTCGTCACACCCAATGCAAATTCTAACAACTTTAACTCTGCCTCCTCCAGCTCTGACTCCTGTCTTTTCATTAATGTCACCATCTTCAACCCATATAACATATCTGTTCTCACTACCATCTTGTGGACCTTCCCTTTCACTCTTACTGGTGCCCATCTGCGACAAATCCTAATAACGCTCTACTCCACCCACTCCACCCTGCCAGCACTCTCTTATTCACCTCTGTTCCACACTCACCGTTACTCTGAACTGTTGATCCAAGTATTTGAACTCATCCGCCTTCACCAACTCTACTCTCTGCATCCTCACCATGCCTCTGTCCTCCCTCTCACTCACACACATATATTCTTAGTCCTGCTGACCTTCATTCCTAGAGCATATCTTTACCCCTCCAGGGTCTCCTCAACCTGTTTGCTACCCTCACTAGAGATCACAGTGTCATCTGCAAACATCATAGTCCACAGGGACTCCTGTATGATCTCATCTGTTAACCTGTCCATCACTATTGCAAATAAGAAAGGGCTCAGAGCTGATCCTTGATGTTATCCCACCTCCACCTTGAATGTATCCATCACCACTGTCAGACTGTCCTCGTAAATATCCTGAACCACTCTTACATACTTCTTTGCCACTCCCGACTTCTTCATACAATACCACAACTCCTCTCTAGGCACTCTGTCATATGATTTCTCTAAATCCACAAAGACACAATGCAACTCCTTCCTGACCTTCTCTATACTTCTCCATCAAGACACTCAGAGCAAACATTGCATCTGTAGTGCTCTTAACAACATAAAACCATACTACAACTCAGTAAGCATCACCTCCCTTCTTAACCTAGTTTCCACTACTATTTCCCATAACTTCATGCTGTGGCTGATCAATTTTATCCCTCTGTATTTAATACAGCTCTGCACATCACCTTATTCTTAAAAATTGGTATCGATACACTTCTTCTCCACTCCTCAGTCCTCCTCTCACTTTCCAAGATTTCATTAAATAATCTGGTTAAAAACTCGACTGCCATCTCTCCTAAACACCTCCATGCTTCCACAGGTATGTCATTTGGACCAACAGCATTTCCATTCTTTATCCTCTTCATAGTTGTCCTTACTTCCTTCTTGCTAATCTGAAGTACTTCCTGATTCACTACCCTCACATCATCCAATCTTCTCTCCCTCTCTCTCTCTCTCTCTCTCTCTCTCTCTATTTCTCTCTCCTCTATCTCTCATTCTCTTCATTCATTAACCCCTCAAAGTACTCTTTCTATCTACTTAACACACTCTCTTCGCTTGTGAGTATGTTTCTCTCATAATCCTCTATCACCCTAACCTGCTGCACATCTTTCCCAGCTCAGTCCCTCTGTCTAGCCAATCAGTACAGGTCCTTTTCTCTCTCTTTAGTGTCCAACCTTTCATATAACTCACCATAAGCCTTATTGCCCCTAGAGGCTCATTGCCCCTACTATTTTGTACCATGCGTAATCTTCTTATTTGGGTATATTCCTTGTTGCTCCATTAGAGCATGTTACAACATGATTTTGTTCTTATATTATGTTTTGTTTTACTTTTATTGTATACAGTAATTTCTTAAACTGTGTAATAATTTGTGAACATATGTTCATTTTCAATTTGTATACTGTTTAAGGAGCTTTTCTCCCCGGGCCTCCATTGAAAATGGGCTCTTTTCGTCTCAATGGACTATCCCGGTAAACAAACTGTAAATATATAAATAAATAAAATAAATTATCTTTAGCCTTCACCACCTATCTCTTTACCATACGCCTCTTCATCTCTCTGATAATCCCACTTCTTCTTCACCAAACTCTTCCTCTGTATATTCTCGTGTACTTCCTTATTCCACTATCAGGTTTCTTTGTCCTCCTTCCTCTGTCCAAATGTCATACCAAGCACCTTTCTAGCTGTCTCCCTTATCACTTTTGCTGTGGCTGTCCAGCTATCAGGTAAATCTTCACTGCCACCCAGTGCTTTTCTTAACTCTTCCTTGAGCTCCACCTTACAGTCATCCTTTTTCAAATTTCATCATTTGCTCCTTGGCACTGGCCTCACTCTCCTCTTCTTCTTGATCTCCAACATCATCCTACAGACTACCATCCTATGCTGCCTAATTACGCTTTCCCCTGTCACCACTTTGCAGTCTCCAATCTCCTTCAGACTGGCCTTCCTATATAGGATATAATCCACCTTTGTGCATCTTCCTTCACTCTTGTACATCAACCTATGCTCCTCTTTCTTCTTGAAATACATATTCACCACTACCATCTGACCTTCTGCATTCCTCTCCTTTAACACCATACCTACCCAACACCTCCTCATCCCCTCTATTCCCTTCACCAACACGCCCATTGAAATATGATCCAATCACCACTCTCTCACCCTTGGGTACACTCACCACCACTACATCCAACTCACTCCAAAATTTTTCTTCTTATCCATCCCACACACAACTTGCAGAGCATATGCACTAACGACATTCATCATCACACCATCAATTTCCACCTTCATAAACATCACTCTATCCAACACTCTTTTCACCTCCAAAACACTTTTGGCATACTGGTCCTTTAGGATAATCCATACCCCATTTAAACTCCCATTCACACCAGGGTAAAACAATTTGAACCCTCCTCTGATACACCTGGCCTTATTCCCCTTCCATCTGGTCTCTTGTAGGCACCTATATTAACCTTCCTTCTCTCCATCATATCAGCTAGCTCTCTCTCTTTACCAGTCATACAGCCAACATTCAATTCAACGTTCCTACCCTGGCTTCCACACTCCTAACCTTCCTCCTCTCTTCCTGCCTCCAGACATGTTTCCTCCTCTTCTTCTCCTTCTCCTTCACCCAACAGTAGCCCAGTTTCCACAAACACCATGTTGGCTAACAGTACTGGTGGCAGCATTATTAACCCGTTTCTTGACAAATCCAGTACGGAAATCTGGATTGTTGTCCACATATTTGTGTGTGTGTGTGTGTGTGTGTGTGTGTGTGTGTGTGTGTGTGTGTGTGCGTGTATGTGTGTGTGTGTGTGTGTGTGTGTGTGTGTGTGTGTGTGTGTGTGTGTGTGTGTGTTTGTATAAATATGTATATATATATATATATATATATATATATATATATATATATATATATAGTTATATAGTTATATAAAATATATGTGCATACACACACACGCACACACACACACACACACACACACACACACACACACACACACACACACACACACACATATATATACATACACATATATAGTAATAGATATTGCATTTACCCTTTCTCTTAATTATGCAGCTGAAGTAGTAGCTGAAAAGGACTTTAGAAAGACCAGTTGACTTTCTCATTAAAAAAATCAACAGACTAAATTTAAAATAAGGCAATTACAATGCAACCGTGGCAACAAAAAGGTGTTTTCAGCATTATTGAATGCCTAGTATAAAGCTTTAATGACATCAAGAAAGGTAATATTTTACGGAAAAAAAATGTTAATTAGGAAACAGAAGAAGGTTGGAATATTTTTATTGACGCTCATATTATTGTTAAATATGATGTGCCATGTTCAGGTCTGAAACTTAGTTATGTTCTTGTCTTAACTCATTCCCTCCAGTACAAGTCTTTTGAGTGTGTACCTTTAACTTCTAGTGGGTGTGGCCTAAGCCTTTAAAAATGAAGTTATCACCTTACAATTCTAATAAATACTCATTGACAGAGGTCAAATATCAGTACAATTGCGTTTGCCATCATGTATGCTTCAAGATAAAATATTCTGGTACCTTGTATGTAGTGTGGTTTTGGAATTATTAATGCAAGTATGAACAAGTAATATTTGACGCCTAGAGGAGCAGTAGGGGGTAACTGCAGATACACCTGGAGGCATCACTCGGAGCATCATCAGTGTTGTCGGTACTGATCATGTACAGTTAACCATACAGCCAAAAAAAAAAACATTCTAAAGTACACAGATTTTCAGTGCTCATTTATAAACCTACATTTGTTAAATGTTAAAAAGACGTGTATGAATATCTATTTATATAAGTAATATGAAATGTAACCAAATTGTACATAAAATAGAAATTATTTGGCTTACTAGCTCAGCAATGCATAATATATGTTTTTGTGCTTTTACATTATTATGACTTCAACAGCTTACCTGCTCCGTAAAATCTTGGATTCAATTTGTCATCATAAAGTTTCAGGTGAAGTATTTTGGTTTGATTACAGTTAAATAATAGCTAAAAAACACTAAGATATGCTTTTCTCTGAGATGTTCGAAAATATGGTTTAGTTACCCTCAACAAGAGCTGAAGGAACATAAATTAAAGAAATTTCAGAGGGATGCCAGAGACTATGTTAATAGCAGGCCATTTTCTTTTCAGAAATCTGTCAAGTTTCAACAACAATGGGTGGATCCTGGTTATGATTGTGGCAGGGCCACAGACAAAAGGAAGAGAAGCAGACCATTTTAAAGAAGGCAGGGAACACATTGGAGACATTGGCTGAGGAATCCCCCTCAGCTATTGATACAGATGGGAAGATGGTTTTGGAGTCACTCTTAGTCAAAAAGAAAAACTATTTTAACCCTTTACATTCAGCAGAGCTGAATATAAACATTCTTAAAGAGGCATCGACATTGGATGCCCTGTTATGTCTAACAATTCCAGATTAGATGCATGTCAAATTGTACACATTTCTTCTGCAACTTTATCTTTGGCAGAATTGGATGTGCTGAATAAAGTGTTACATTTTGTGACAACTTTTTCTGTTTCAGAAGAGGCTTTTGTAAAGAATGTGATATCTGCTTGTATAAAATTGAACTTGAAATTGTTTTTTGACAATAAAGATAGCCCTAACAATATTGAATTTAAATTTAGGGGGTCGAGTTTTACCACTCCTATGAACAAATATCTTGCAGCATTTTAGCAAAGTGTTCTTAAGGATTTAAATTTTAATTTTTATTATGGTGTTGGGCAACAAAATATGTCTTCTATACAGAAAAAAAATTTTTACAAACTTTGAAAAGTAATAAAAACACTGTTGTCAATAATGCTGATAAGGACGGGGTGGCAGTTGTTTGGGATTGGGCAATGTATTTACAAGAAGCTTATAAACAATTATTGAATAACCATTTTTATCAGAGAATGCTCTTAGATCCTATTTTAAAATGTAAACATGAGATAGATATCTTTTTGGCATTGTACATGGCTGAAGGTATTGTTTCTAAAGATGTAATATATAATCTTGCAGTACAGGATCCTTCTCCACAATATTTTTATATGCTTCCAAAATTACCTAAAGATCCAGCTTGCCCTCCAGATAGTCCCATAGTTTTTTGCCATGGTTCTTTAACTGAGCCATTGTCAGCTTTTTTTTTGACACAATATTTGAGGCTCTTGTTAGTTGGTATCCATTCTCAAATTCAGGGTACTTTTCATTTTTTTTAATATTTTGCAGGATGCTCAATTAGACAATGATTGGTATATGTGTACTCTTGATGTTAAGACACTTTATACCATCATCCTAGATTGGGCTTGGCTAATGGCATTAGAATATTGATTGAACAGAATACGTATATATAGCCCTGGCTTTAACACCTTTTGATATGTTTAATGGAACATGTGTTAACTAAAAATGTGTTTTATTTCAATGGGGAATGTTCTTATAATTGAAAGGTACAGCAATGAGGGCATCCTTTGCTCCCATTTATGCAGATTTATTTATGGGTTTTTGGAAGAACAGCTTATTTATGATATCAGTCATAATATCTACCAAGATGGCATAGATATATGGTGTAGATATTTGGATGATTGTTGGGTGGTTTGGAAATCTGATATAAATTATTTTTAGGAATTAAAACAATATCTTAATAAATCAAGTGGGGATTGCAATTTAGTCTTAATTTTGATCTTAAGAAAATTTATTTTTTAGGCACAAGGGTGTCAAAAAAATAAAATGAGACTTTATTAACTTCACTTTTCAAAAATTAATTTCATTTCAATTCCTTTCTGGATACCACCAGTTGTCACCCCACACATATAATTAAGAACATTCCTAAATCTCAATTTTTGAGGGTTAGGAGAATTTGTGCCACTGAAAGTGTACTTAAATAGCATGACTTAGACTTGTTCCAAAGATTTTATGCCAGGGAATATAAGGTATGTGATATTCAAAAGGCCTATAATTCCACCAGGTTCATTGCAAGATCAGAATTATTAAAATATGTAGAAAGAAGGGGTCTGCTAGTTCTTTATATCTGGTGACTAGTTTTTGTAGCAATTCTTCAGCCTTTTGAGGCTTAATTGATAAACATTGGGATATTCTTTTATCCAACAATAAGTTGGCAGAATTGAAATCATCACGCTGTTCTTTTTCCTATAGATTAGGGAAAATAATAGACAATCAATTAAAACTGCAAAGTAGTTTTCTTCTTCTAACAGTTTGGGTTTTTGATATGAGGTATCTTAGCAGTTGTACTTCTGAATGGTTGATGTATTTGGTAGTGTGTAGTTGTGCTGCCTTTTATGTGGGACAGACCTCTTAATAATTTAACTCTCAAATTTTAAACATCTCAGCAACATTAGAAATGATAATTCTTTTAGTGCTTTATATAAACACTATCAAACATTCTGCTACAATATTTAGTTTCATAGCTATAGATAGAATATGGCATCTGGGTTTTAATAGATTAGGTTGGCATGATATCTTAAACAATAACAAACAGATCTGGATAGTTTAACTGGGTTAAATGATGTTTTGTGATTGGATTTGTGATTAATTTGGGGGAGGGGTTTTGTTGGTTATCTATTTATTTGTTTCTTCATTTGTGAAAAATGTATATTTACTTTGTTGCATGGTAGAAGGCTCATTTGCTGAAACCAGTTTGCTTTAGATGGATTAAAATATTTTTTTCTTATTTCACTGACAAAGAATGCTAGCCATTTGTGTTTTTTTTTTGTTTTACGGATTATTTTGGCTTTGCAACTTGCCATACTTGTGTGGGAATGGCTTCTCATATATGCAAATGACCCCTTAAGGACATCAAGTGTTTCAGCTATAAGGCTTCTGAATGCCCACGAGTTTTTAATTTTTCTTTCAAAGTCTTTATGGATACATTCAGGCCAATAAAGCCAAATCTCACTAGCTAGGGACATGCATGTTTCGGCCTTCTTATGACCTCATCAGTACAGCGTAAGTGGACCATTTGTCTATACTTTAGAAACACAAGTTATTTAAACCTGATGATGCCCATAACCATTAAGATGTCTGCTGTGCTGATGAGGTCATAAGAATGCCTGAATGTATCCATAAAGATGGCATACCTAAATTCCAACCCCCCCTCCAAACTCAGAGAACACAACAGCATATGCAGAAGTATTCACAGAAACCTTGTACATGCATGTAAATAATTGCACAGATATGTCAGTACCAAATTGAAAAAAAAAAACTTAGGACAAACTCCAAAAACAAGCCCCCTTGGTGGACCCCAAGTATAAATAGGTTTTACAACAAAAGGAAGAAAATCCTATCCAAACATAGGAAGGGCTCTACCCAAAAGACAAAAAACTCCCTTGTCAGTCTCAACAAGCAACTCAGGGGACTAATCAAGTCCACCAAAGCCAACGTCAACGCAAAATAGCCTTCCAGGCTAAAGATACCCATAAAGCATTTTTCAGTTATGTATGCAGTGCTAAAGGGAACACCCAGTAGTGTGCTGAACTAAGAGAAAATTGAACTTCTTATACTAAATCAGGTGATATAGCAAATTTGCTGGACAATACATTTAGTTCCAATTTCACCCCCTATCACCCCTAGATCCCCCCAGGAAATACCATCTGCTATATATCCCCAACTACCACTAAATAACAGGTTCTCACTGCACTTTCCAAAGCTAAAAACACTCCATAATGGATCCTGCTAATATCTCAGGATGCCTCATAAACAACTTGAAACATGATATGTAAGACCAACTAGAATCTCTATACAAACACAGCCACCAGGTACGCTTCATCCCTAGGGAATGGAGGACTTCAACTGCCATCCCTCTACACAAAGGCAGACCATCAACTGACTCAGGGAACTACACACTCATAACTTTGACTAGTCTTATATGCAAGCCCATGGGCAGAATTATTGTGGACATGATAAAAAAAAAAAAACATACAAAATCTTCAGTCAGTGGAGCGAACAAAGTTTTTTTTTTTTTTAAGGGCAGGTCTTGCCATCTAAACTTGGTGTACTTCTTTGAGAAGGTCAGTGGAACAATGCATGAGGGCAACATGGTACATGCTGCCTACCCTGACCTGGTAAAGGCATTTAACATAGTACCTCACTTGGGTATTATAGACAAACTCAAATTTTTTGCATAGATCCCTATATCATGTAATAGATAGCCAGATGGCTCACAGGTAGGACACATAAAGTAAGTATGGGGGAATCCATCGCCTCCAAGATGCCTGTTACTAGTGATGTCCAACAGGGCCCCATACTGGGACCGCTCTTGTTTGGATTATACATCTCTGAAGTCCAGCCAAACATAGAGGGCCATTGGCTGACCAAACTTGCTGATGAGGACAATCTGGGTGCAATCACTGAATAACCCAAAGATGTAGATATCCTCCAGGAGGATATAACAAAGACAAATAACTGGTGCCAGAACAGTGGCCTAAAACTCAATGCTAAAATGCATAGTTGTACCCTTTGAGAAGATGACCTCCCCTGCAAATTACAATATTGATAACACCTCCCTAAGAGTAGACCCAGTGGTAAGGGACTTGGGAACTCATGCTGACAGTAACATGAACTTTGATCACCATGTGTCCACGGTAGTGCGAAAATCCATCCATGTGGTGCAACTTATAAGTTAGGGCAAGGCATTCAGATGTAAGGAGATCACAGTCCCACTGTAATCAGACCTGATTAAACCATTAATTGAGTACAATGCACTCTTTGACATGTACCTGACCAGGCACTTGCAACAGCTGGAATGGTCACAGACGTTCCTCACTTATACAGGGTATAAATAATATGTTCTATGTGGACTGCCTCAAATCCTTGTCCCTGTACTTTGTCTCCTACAGATTTCTGAGGGGAGATCTATGCCTAACCTATGAGGCATTCTCTGATCCAGCCCTGATAGATCTGCTACACATTCTCACAACAAGCAGCACTAGAATTACCTAATCTAAGGATTTAGACCTTGTCTGTAACATAAACAAAACACTTTGAAGGGACAAATATGTGTCTCAGAGATTACTGCTTCTCTGGAACAGATTCCTCATTCATGAGAAACAGAGCTCTTCACTAAGCCAATTCAAACACAATTTAGACAAATGGATGTGAAATCACAAATTCACCCTGGCTCACCATCTTTGGCCCTTATAGACAGGAGCAGATTGGAGATGCCCTACGGCACAGGCATATAGCAAAGCCATTCTAGCCCATGCACAATGAAAACTGGGAAAACTGGGGCATGAATGGATAGGCATAAAAAGGCTCTAGGGCCATTAGCCTAGTAAGCTGGTATGATCCGATGCTCCTATGAACCCAAGGTCTGCCTCATGCTTACTGATAACCACTTGATTTTTCATACAGACTGTATATGACAGGTGTATGTATCGCTTATCCATGGAGGCCAACCTCTTATCAAAAAAATTATTGGATCTGGTTCTCAACACATTTAAATCTTATGCTTGCCAGCAATTACCATATTACTTGATAAATCTCATCACCATGCTGGAACAATCACTACAAGGGTACTACCACTAAACTCTTCTGTCTTTAGAGACTACTCTAAGACAAACCTAATCCAGCTAACTGTGACTTGATGAAATTTAAGAGTTCTCCTCACTTCAACTACCCTATCTCACATGCTGCCACATTTGCAGATAACTTTTATGTCCACCTCAAAACATGCATCAATGTATCTCCCCATAAGACATAAATACAATGCAAGAATCAGAAATAAGCCCCTGTGGTGGATCCCTAGAATAAAAGTTTTACACTGAGAGGGAAAAACACATAGCCTGCAAAAACAAGTGTAAAACCCTTTCATCTAGGAATGAACTCAAAAAGGTAAAAAAAGATCTCGTAAACAAAATCAACTCCTACAAAAGTAGGTAAAAATTGAGAATTGCTACACCTGATAAAAGCAGCCACTAAACCTTCTTCAGCAATATCAGAAATCTTAGAGGTAATGCCCAGCAATGTTCAGAGATAATACATAAGAACAAATTTTAGCCATCTCCAAATTACAGTCAACATTTTAGTGGACAAATTCAACTCTGACATTACTCTACTATCTCCACCTAACGTTCATCAGCTTATTAACACATATACATACCACTGCTTTTAATCACATCTGAGCTAATCCTGAATGATCTAGAAAGGCAAAAAAATCACTTGTTCTTTGAATCATGGTAATTTGCCAGGCTAACTTCTTGTCAGCACCAGACATTATCTGACAGACTCACCACTAAGACTATTCAAACTCAGACACTCCACTGGATTCATGCTAGCAGAATGGAGAACTATGGTAGTCATCTTATACCAGAAAGGGGAGAGCCACTACCGATTCAGGAAACTATAGACCTATACACCTTATCCACAGTGCAATGGAATGCATCATTATGGAAATTATTAACAAGGACTTAGAGAATATGCAAGCCTTGCACCTGAGCTAGTCTGATTTTGTTAAAAACCAATACTGTCTCTTGATACTGGAGAGTTTCTTTGTACATGTCATTGATGCATTAGGCTGAGACTTATCAGTTCACACTGCCCTCCAGGACCTGGCCAAGGCCGTTGATATAATCCCACATTGTGGCATTATCAACAAGCAAATCAAACAAAATTTAAACCCCTGTGTTACCAGGTGTGTGGGATAAATGGTCTCTTCAAAAAGAGTGGTTATTAATGATGTCCTATGGTCTCTGCAAAAAAAAGTAGTTATCAATGATGTCCCAAATAAATCAAACAAAATGTAAAATCCTGTGTTACCAGCTGCATAGTAAATTGGTTAACTAACAGAACTTAATCTAGTATTGTGAGAAAGATGGTCTCTTTAGAAAGAGTAATTTTCAGTAATGTCCCACAAGAATCAGCCCCAGGACCACTTTTCTTTGATATTTACTTCTCTGATGTCAAGGCTGACATCAAGGAGACTAAGTTTGTTGATAACATCAGACTTGGAGATGCCATTATCTCCTCATCTGACTTCAAAATAATTCAGGAGGATCTAATACACACACGCACACACACACACACACACACACACACACACACACACACACACACACACACACACACACACACACACACACACACACACGCACACACACACATAAATATTGCCTACAGCATGCCAAAAAACTAAATACCAAGAAATGCAGAAGTCTTTCCTTTGGCAAAACTGGGTATCCTTGCACCTACCACATATATGACACCTCTTTGAAAGATAAGTCAGCCATTAGGGACCTGGGAACTTCCTTTGACAATGATATATCCTTTGATGACCATGTATCCACTTAACTTAGGAAATCCTTTTAACTTGCCACAGTAATCATGTCTTGAAAGGTGACCTTTTTCTTGCCCATGGTGTCTCGAAAGATTCCCATCCCATTTGACCTCCTGCACATCCATAAAGTTAATAACACCCTTAATACCCACTTAAGAGAACTTAACTTTCACCAAAACATCAATGGGATCTGTTAGTGAGATAGATATATGTAGCACTAGAAAGCCTTAAACTAATACAAGCCTTCTAGCTTAGAAGAGAGACTTTGGAGTGATTAAGTATCAGTTTTCTGTACTTTCTTGCTGTACTTAACTGTTTTCCACATAAACACAGATTTTCCAGTGTTTACTGTGATTTAAAAGCTTGTTTTTTTCACATATTGTACGTATTTGACTGCCTGCACTTTTAAAAAGTTGCTTTTTGTTTAAATAATTTGTTTAACTGTTGTAGGCTACACACTAAAGTGTGATGGCCTTTTCTGATCGTTTGTAGTCGTTTAAAGCTGTTTTAAGTGTATTTTTTACTGTTTTTGCCTTATCTTTTCAAAAAAAAAAAAAAAAATCCTTGTTTCCCACCGTTCTAAGCTAGGATAGTCCAGTTTTCAGGCTAGTGCTGAATTCAGGGCTGTGATACTAGTTTTTGAGTTGCCCATACCTTACTTGGATAGAAGGAAGTTTCTCTGTTCACCTGTGAGAGAGGGGAGCTTTGAGCAACCTATCTGTCCCTGGAGGAGTGGTTCCAGCCCAGAAGTTAGTAGTTTATTGGCCATTTTGGGCTAATTTCTATCTCTTTCATTTTCCTACTATAAAAAAACGTGTTTGCATGGTTTTGCAAACTGAGCAGTGCCGGTTAGCTACGGTTAAATTATTCCCGGCTCCACTAAATCTCCTCTTCAGTTTTTCCCTTGAAACTAGTCTAATTTTCAACCTAAGCACTCAAAAATCATCTTACAGCCCAGCACTTGTTCAGACCTAATAGCAAGCACTAATATACTCTGACACTGATTGCCCAGCAGGGCAAGGCTCTTTATTCACCTCTCACCAACCAAGCGACTAAGCAGCTCACCCTACTATTCATGCATGACCAAAGGGCATCTTCAGGTGCACTCTCTAGTCCAGCTGGTGAATCTGGATATCCTGAGGCAATGTTACAACTGCCTCATATACACAGACAACCCTCTCCTCCTACCACAAAACACTAACATATGCGAGAGATGCAATTATACAGCCAAACTGGAAGCTAAGCGGTCTCCACCCAAGACTGGGACAGACAGTCAAGAGGAGAAGGTTAACACTTGCACCACAACACCAGCTGTACACAGACCTACTAAAACAGCACTGGCAAAAATACACATAAATACATAAAATCATACTCTGAGGCTCTAAATAAAAACTTGCAAAAGCATCAGAGACCTCCAAAGCAGACACCCAAACAACCTGCACTTCCCGTCACAAACCAGACAACACATAAAACACAAAATCAGTGTGTCGCACAATCACAGCCCTTAAGGCAAAATAACATACCTAACACACTAGTAATTGGTGACTCTATAGTCAGGCACACTGATGTCCCACTCGCTAGGCTGGAAAAGCAGATGGTTACTGTTAGTTGCCTGTCAGGAACCAGAATCCGCCACATAACACAAGCACTCAGGTCACTCCAGAACAAGTACAAATATGACTCTGTCATTGTTCATGTTGGTGTGAATGACCTGAGACGTACCTCCCTGGACTACATGAAAAGAGACATGGAAGAGCTCTCTGATCATGTAGCCCAGGCTGGTATGACCCTGAGTAGCATTCTGCCCTTACCAAGAGTGATACCGCAGTATAAAGAAAAAAATAATCAATTTCAACAATTGGCTAAGCTTCTGGTGTCATTCAAAGGGGATCCAGTATCTGTCAGCCTGGGACGACATGCTCGACAAGCCGCATTGCTTCACAAGAGATGGCTTGCACCTGTCACCCCTAGGCTTTTGAATATTGGCCAATTCTCTTGCTACCGCCATAGTGCCTTTTTTAGGCAAGGCTCAAAAGTCAAACCCACCTCCGTAAACAGCACAATTAACAAAAAACTGAGGGTTATGCTACTCAATGCCAAGAGTTTAAATCTCAAAATGCACATGCACAAAGCACTCCTCAGTATGGAGAATGTTGACATCTGTGCAGTAACTGAAACCTGGTTCAAGGCTCCAGAGAGCACCCCAGTACTATTGGGCTACAACTCATACCACACGTTTTGGCCACAGAACATGGACCGAAACACAAAAAACACAAAAGGAGGGGGTGTCTCCATATTCATCAAGGATAACTACATCTCCAGGTAAGTGGCGCAGCATAATACCTCTGAGATCATCCATGTGCAACTAACATCAGGAAAATCTGCAATGCAAATTGTGGCCTGCTACAGATCACCATCCATGACCCAGGACCACCACTTCACCTTTCTGGAGACACTGGAAAACATGAAGGTCCTACCGAACACCCTGATATTGGGCAATTTCAATTACCCTACCATTCACTGGGAAAACTACTCGAGTACAAATTCCCAGGCCCAGCGCTTCCTGGAATTCATCAACTCAAACACCCTGGATCAGCTGGTAAACTCCCCTACCAGAGGTGAAAACATATTGGACCTGGTCATCACCAACATGGGCGACAGGTGTTCCACACCGGAGGTCAACCCGTCACTGGTTAGATCAGACCATAAACTAATCACTCTGGATGTCCACACCCCACCACCACCCCCAAGTAAGGAAACCACAGTACAAAACTTTTCTAAAGCAAACTTTACCTTACTTAAGACAGAGGTGGTAAGTTTCACAGCCCCCATGCTAAAGGATAACGCTGCCCAAGATGCAGAAACCTTTACAAATGCGCTCTATGAGCACCTACAAGGATGCATGGATCATGCCATCCCTAGCAAAATCAAGACTCACTCCTCTAAGAGAAGGAAAACAGTTTGGTGGACCCCTGCAATAAGCAGGTTATACAATAGTAGGAGGAAACTAGTTCAGAAAAAAGAAGTAAAGACATCCCTGATCAGTATCAGTAAGAAACTAAGGTCCCTCATGAAATCATCCAAGGCTAACTCTGAAAGGAAAATAGCCAAGAATTCAAAAGATAACCACAAAGCCTTCTTTAGCTATGTTAAGAATCTAAGTGGCAACTGAAAGATATGCACTGAACTAGTGCAAAATAACACAAAATATACTGAACCTACTGATATTGCCAACATCCTGGCAGATAGATTCAGTGCAAACTTCACCCCCCTCTCACCTCCAAAAGGGCCCAGAACAATACCGGAAAAGTATAGTGTCCCAAAAATCACAGACGCACAGGTGAAAACAGCCCTTTCAAAATCCAAAACACAGTGTCAATGGGACCAGATGGTGTCCCAGGCTGCGTCTTTCACGAACTACAGAACAAAGTAACCCCCCACCTAAAAACACTGTTCAACCTCAGCCTCTCCACAGGCTATGTGCCCATAGAATGGTGCACAGCAACGGTTATTCCTCTCCACAAAGGAGGGGCTACAACTGACCCTGGTAACTATTGCCACATAAGCCTGACTAGCCTGGTCTGCAAGGCTATGGAGTGCATTATCATGGAACTCATTAACAAAGACATTGGGAACCTCCAAACACTTGACCCAACTCAGTTCGGCTTTGTTAAGGGCAGATCATGCCTACTAAACCTGGCTGACTTCTTCGAGACAGTCACTAAGGCCATAGATGAGGGAAAGGTGGTTCACACAACCTACCTTAACCTTGCCAAGGCTTTTGACACCATTCCCCACTCGGGTATTAAAGAAAAACTCACCAGCCTGAACATAAACCCCTACATCACGAGATGGGTTGCCAACTGGCTTACAGACAGAACTCACATGGTAAGAATAGTGGGCTCCAGGTCTGACTCTAAACCAGTCACAAGTGGTGTCCCGCAAGGCTCGGTCCTGGGACCCCTACTGTTCAGTATATACTTCTCAGAAGTACAGGCAAACACAGGAGGACTATGGCTAACCAAGTTTGCTGATGACTGCAAACTGGAAGCCATAATTGAACCTCCGGCTGACACGGACATCCTCCAAATGGGCCTTACTGAGACGGACACCTGGTGTCAAAGTCATGGCCTCAAGCTAAATGCCAAAAAATGCATAGTCATCCCATTTGGGAAAAAAAAACACTCATGAATTACCACATAGGTGGCAGCCCCCTTAATACAGAAGAGGTAATAAGAGATCTGGGGACCCAGGTAGATAGTACTCTCTCCTTTGACAATCATATTGCCAAAGTAGTTAGGAAATCCTTCTATGTGGACCATCTAATTACTAAAGGGTTCGCATCTAGAAATAAAGAGGTTATAGTGCCCCTCTACTCATCACTCATTAGACCCATCATAGAGTACAATGAATCATTTGGGATGTACCTCACAAGACACTTCCAACAGCTGGAAAGACCACAAAAGTACATCACCAAGAGGATTACTGGCCTCAAACATATGTCCTATGCAGCCCGACTGAAAAAAACTCCAGCTGTACTCAGTGGCATATCACTTACTTAGAGGTGATCTCTGCCTGACTTACAAAGCCATGTCCAACTCAGAATTGATGGACATGCTCCACCTAAAGAAATCCAAGTCACTGCGAGCCACGCACTCTAATGAGCTAAACCTCGCCACAACAATAAATAGAACATGCTGGAGGGATAGATTTCTGTCACAGAGACTCCCCATGCTTTGGAACAAAATTCCAAATTACATCAGGCAGATCCCCTCACTAACACTCTTCAAGAGAAACCTTGATGAGTGGATGGGTTACAGAAAATACACCCCTGGGATCACTTCATTGGCTCTGCTTGACAGAGGATCAGTTAATTAATCAATGGGGTGGTGAAAGCCGACACACTCTGACTAGGCTTATAAATGCCCTCGGGCAGATAGCCTAGTACCTACCTTTGAACCTATATACCCCAGATAATCTTTCTTTGTGGATGGATGTAAAGCAAAGAAGCTCGCTTAGCCTCTTTAAAGATCATGCTCAAAGGTCTGCCCTACCTGCTGAAACATTATGAGTAAGTTTTCCCGACAAAATCTGCATTTCACATGCATACATTTCATACAAAATTGTAGAATTTTATTTGCTTTAAATTAAAACTAAAAAGCTTATTTAGTATGCTTGCCAGATGCAGAACTCATCTCCAGGGATACTGACGTCATCACACCTAGCAATGTAATTCCATAATTTGGGGTGACTAATATTATGCAGGTAAATAAAAGAATGGCTTACAATAATAATGGAGACATTCATTTTCTCTTCTCAACAAAAAACACAGCACTTGTACCGTTGAAAGGACAAACAGATATGTCTAGTAGTAGTAAGTGCACAGACTAGAGGGGTGGGCAACGTTTTTGATTCGTGGGCCACATTGAGTTCTAACATTTGACAAAGGGGCCGGAACAGGAGCAGATAGATGGCATGCTTTGAAAACATCACCTCATTGGGGGAAAAATACACATCTTGGGATATGGAGAAAAGATGTGCTTTAATTTCCAATGAAAATGAAGAAAAGCATTACAATAAAATCTCTGACTTCGAAATGAGTCTTTAAACACTGAAAATCAAATAAATGACCATTTTATTTTAAAGCACTGAAAGTTCTGTTATCCTTCAGGATATCACCATCACTCTCCTCCTGACTGTCTTTTTTTTCAAAAACGGTAGGAGATGTCCGCCGTGATAAACTGATTTTCTCAAATTTGTCTTTGGTCTCTGGGCACAAAATACCTGCTGTCTCCACCATACATTCTTTTAAAAACTCGCCCTCAGACAGTGGTTTGCTGGCCTTTGCTATTTTGAATGAAAGCATAAAACTGGCCTTGGTACTTGACTCTTGAATGGCAGTTTGACGGTGAAAAAAACTTTGCTGAGCCTTCAGATTAGCTGCCACCTTATCAGCAGCAGCTTCCAGTTCTTTTGTTGAGAGCTTGCTAGCATAATTAGCGTGCTTTGTGGCAAAGTGACGGCTAATATTATACTCTTTAAAAACCGCCACAGTTTCTTGGCATATCAGGCAAACAGCAGATGATCGGTGTTCAGTGAAAAAATATTTAGTTGTCCACTCCTTATTGAATACTCGACATTCTCTGTCCACTTTCCTTTTCTTGGGTCCGCTCATCTTCATAGAGGGGCGGTGGGTCAAAGGGTAAAGTGCAAACGTGGAGTAATAGGCCTACGCTTCACCTCAACAAAGCCAATATATCTAGAGTGCGCCATCTAGTGAGGAAACATCAGAATTGCAGGGGAAATAACACATTAACAAGGTTAATTTATTACATTTTTTCAAGTTTGGCGGGCCGAATCAAAACGTTTAACGGGCCGCATGTGGCCCCTGGGCCGTAGTTTGCCCATGCCTGGACTAGACAGATAAAAGGACATATGCTGCTGTAGCAGAACACCTGGAACAGCTGTTCTGTTCAGTCATAACATTTTGGATAAGTAAGGTAAGATTAAAATCTATTTAATCTTATCTTAATTACTCAAAGGGTTCTGACTGAACAGAAGATCTGTTTCAGTCTATGTGTTGGAGCTGTTTCATTTACATATTTTTATTTACTTTTTTTTTTTTAATTTTCTTTTGTTTGACTTAGGGTGCAAGTGTTTCTGCTCACAGAAGTCCATCCATCTGGCCACACCATTCATGTCCACATAGTGGGAATGACTTGAGCATGAACAGTGGAAACGTGGAATTTTAAAGTCCTCATTCATGTGAAACAGAGCTCATCCTTAAGCCTGTTCGAAAGCAGTTTAAACCAATGAATTTAAAATTACAAAATCACCTTTGGCTTATCATCTGTTGTCCTTACCGACAGGGGCAGTATGTAGATGCCCTAAAGCACAGGCATATACCAAAGCCATTCTAGCCCATAGGCATTCATAGCTGGGGAAATTGGCACAGGAATGGCTACGCTTAAAAAGGCTCTAGGGGTATTAGTTTAATAACCTTATATGATCCTATGTCCTATGATACTATGACCCCAAGAACTGCTTCATGCTTGCTGACAGCTGTTTGATTTTTTCCTATAGACTTTTCATATAGGAGAGATACAAGTATCGCTTATCCATGGAGGCCAAGCTCTCTTCAAAACAATATTGGATCTGATTCTCAACAACATTCCCATCCCATGATCACCTGCAATTACCACATCACTGTACAAATCTCACCACCACTCCATAACTCTCACTACAAGGATAAAACCTGACTACCACAAAACTCTTCTGTCTTTAGGGCCTCTTCTAAGATGAACCTAATCCAGCTAACTGTGACATGATGAAATTTGAAGTCACTCCTCATCACAATTACCCCATGTTATATGCTGCCACATTTGCAAATAATTTCTATGCCCATCACAAAGCATGCATCAAGGCACCACCCCGATAAGACATAAATACAATGCCAAAATCAGAAATTAGACCCTATGATGAATCCCCTAGTATAAGAATTGCACAATGAAAGGGAGAAACACATAGCCTGTAAAAACAAGGGTAAAACCATTTCATCTAGGGATGAATTCAAAAAGGTCAGCAAAGGGCTCACAGTCACATCCTCCAAAAGTAAGTACAGATTGAGAATTGCTACATCTGCTAAGAAAAGCCACTAAACCTTCCCCAGCTATGTCAGAAAACGTAGAGGTAATGCCCAGCAATGCTCAGAGATAATACATAGCAGCATTTACCCATACCCTGAGGACATAGCCAATACTTCAGTGGACAAATTCAACTCTGACATTACTCCACTATCTCTTCCTAACTTTCCCCATCTTATTAACATGCATGCACACCACTGCCTTTAGTCACGTCCAAGCTACTCCTGAATGATCTATCCAAGATAAAAAAACACTTGCTCTTTGAATCATGAGGATATGCCAGGCTGACTTCTTGTAAGCACCAAACATTATCTGACAGACTCACTACTAAGCGTATTCAAACTCAGGCTCTTTACTGTATTCATGATAGAGGAATGGAGAACTGTGGTAGTCATCTTGTATCAGAAGAGGGGATCCACTTCTGATTCAGGAAGCTATAGACCTAGACACTTCATCTGACTTATCTGCAGTGCAATGGAATACATTATTATGAAAATTGTTAACAAGGACATAGGGAATCTACAAGCCTTGCACCTGAGCCAGTTTGCTTTTGTTAAAAGCCAATACTGCCTCTAGACCCTGGCATAAAGAGCACACCACAAAACAAGGGGGATGGAAGGAGAGGACAACTACTCCAGTAGTGATCATTTGAATATCTACTGTTATGGCAAGTTTACTTAACACTATTGTATTATGTTTATCATATTAATCACTGCTGCAGCTGCCTTAGCTATACGGGTAGATCACCCAAGCTTACAACACTTGCGAGGTAGAAAGTGAAGGGCTCAGGAGCCTTTGGTGAGTGGTTCTAGCAAAGCCTGCTCTAGACCTTGAGAAGGAATCAAGAAACATGGAGAAGTAAGAAAGGCCATAGAATAGTAACTTACACAAATATTGTAAAACCAGAGAAACACTAGCCCTGAAAATGTGATGGTTATGCTGTTGGCACCAACTAGGAAACCTTTTCTATTTGTTGATATATGATTAGCCTACCCTGTCACAATTCTTATAAACCGCTCTATACAAGAAACCTACGTACTGCATCTATGGAAAGTGTCACATATAATTCCCCTTCACAAAGGCAGAAACTCCTATGAACTATCAAACTACTGCCAAATTGCTATCTAGTCCCCCCTTTCCAAGCTTCTGGAGAAATGTATTCACAACCAGGTAATGCACTTCTTATCCTCACAAAACCTCCTTTCCCTCACACAGCATGGTTTCTGCCCAAACCATAGCACAACCACTGCTCTACTCTCCTTTACCAATCAGATTAACCATCTAAGAAACAACAACAAATTAATCTCAGCCATTTTCCTAGATCTACCAAAAGCATTTTATATGATCTCCCACAGCCTACTCTTAGACACTCTGTCAACCTCATCCTTCGCCCCCTCTACTCCATGGTTTAGAAGCTATCTCTCTGACAGAAAACAATCAGTTAAATGGCAAATACACTATCTCCTCTATTACCAACTACTATAGGTGTCCCACAAGGATCAGTACTGGGTCCTCTACTATTCACCATTTTCACTAATAAACTACATACTTCCACCCTGCATGCATCACTTATACAGTACGCAGATGACTCCACCCTAATCTGCTCAGCCCCATCCATAACCACTCTTCAAAAGCTCACCCAAGAATCCTTCTGCTCCGTGGAACAATGGATTACCGATATCCAACTCATTCTAAACCCCAGCAAGACCAAATGACTCCTTTTTATCCCCAATAAATCCAACATCCACACCTCCTACCTTCACTATCACCTCCAAAAATGGGACCACAATCTCCCCCTCCCCTCACACTAAGCTGGTTGGGGTAGAAATAGATAACAATCTAAACTTTAATGTCCATATCTCACAAACCATCACAAAGGTACATAAGAAACTAGGCACCCTATACAAACACAAACAGTTCCTATCGACCAAGCTAGAATCTCCTTAGCCCAAACCCACCTCTTGTCTACTCTAATGTATGCATCATCAATCCTAATTCATATCAGGAAAACAGACCTAAACAAACTAGAGTCATGTTACAATAACATTTCAAAATTTGCTAACAACTCCACTTTTAGAAGTCATCACTGTCTTGCCCTGAAGCAACTACAGTGGTTAGAACTCCCTCAGCTAATTAGCTATCACCAATTAGTCCTCACCTTCAACATAATAAGGAACCCTCTGAAAACCCCAGCCCTAAACCAACTTCTAAACCAATATTCTGCAAATCGCCCTCTACGCTCATCCAACAAAATCCTGCTCTGCATAACCAAAGCCAATAACATTGCAGGGAAAAGTCTGTTCTCCCACACCATTGCTAGGGGAATGGAATAACCTCCTCCAAAGTATCTCCTCTGCACCATCCATCTCACTTTTCAAGAAATCACTAAAGTCACACCTCTTGCAATCATGGCTCTGTCCCTGTATCACATAAAATATTTTTTGCTCTCCTCCTAACTTGCCACACCTCATCTCCTCTGCTTACCTCAGCTATTCTGTATTCCCTATCAGGAACTACTATCCTACAACCTATTTCTCACGCTATGACATATCTCCTGAATAGCATTATTTTCCAGATTGCATTCCTTCATTTTTATGCTTTGTACTACCAATAGGGAATTCAAAGTTTTTCTACCTATATACCATGCTTGCTCAAATCAAACTAAGGTACGAAAAATCTCCTAGACTGTATATATGCCACTGTATAAAAAGTTTCTGTCATTCGTGGATTGTGTTGTCATATAAAGACATGGAGCTCTGATTGTATATATGCCTTTGTACAGAAATTTTTTGTCATTTGTTGTAATTTTACCATTATGTTATGGAGCTTTTCTCCCTGGGCCTCCGCTGTAAATGGACCTTGTTCCAGTCAGACTTTCCCGGTAAACAAATGTAAAATAAAAATAAATGAAATTTTCTAGTAGCAGGCTTGTCCTCGGTAAACAGGTGTTTAAAGGGAAGTAAGATCCCATCATATAGGCAGTCAGTAAATGTTGTTTGGGGTTAGGCTGTATCAACTACTCCTGTTTTTGACTGACTAGATCCATTCTTTGAGGAGCTTGTGATGATTGTCTCTGCCATTTATTAAAGAAGGGAGAACCTCTCTTGCCAGTGCAGAAGGGTGTCATCATAATGGTCTTGGAGGATTCCTTCTGAATCTTCAGAAATACCCTGGATACTAGAGAAAAGGGGAGAAAACAACACAGAAACATTCTTGTCCATGGAAAGGAAGAGGCATCTGTCTTCTGGACCTTCTTGGATGTGGTTGTGGAGCAGAAGTTTACCAGTTGATTGTTCAGAGTGGAGGCAAGGATGTCTTGTGGAACTCCCCACAGATGAATCATCACGGACTCCCTGATCTAGTTTCCATTTGTCAAGGTCTGCCTTTGTCCTGCTCAGCATGTCTGCCACAGTTTTGCTCTGATGCAATATAGAATGCCTGTAGTGTGAGATTGTGCTGTAAAGCTATTTCCCAAGCTAACATGACTAGTCTGTAAAGGGGGTTAGACCTGGATCCCCCTTGCTTGTTGATGTACTACATGACTGTGGTATTGTCTATAACAACTTGAAGAGGTCCAGATGTCCAAATATGATTCAGATTGTATTGTATTTATGTGCTTGCATCTGTCCTTAGTGTCCCAAACACATTGCACTTTTAGTCCTCCTGAAACTGGTGACTGACTGCTTTGGAGTGGGGGAGGGGTACCTGCATTTATGGATGCTTGCTGAATCCACCAACTGATTTTTCATCTGACCAATCTCAGAACCAGGATGTGAAAAGATAATGAGTGTTGGTGCTGGGACCAAAGAGACTTCAGATACCATTATATCTTTTTCATGAAGAATCTTGTCAGGGGTATCCTGAGAATCACAGATGTCATGAGACCAAAATCCTGAGGCATTCCCTTGCAGAGACCAATATCTGAGTGGAAAACCCTAGAAGTAAATTTAGATACAGATATGTTTTTTTTTCCTTTAGAAGACAATCTCTTTGAAGTGAGTGCAGACAGACCAGGAGCATAATCATGGGTAACGGAGTCAAAAAAGTCTTTTGAATGTTTTCTTGGAATCCCACCCGAGAGAGACTTCTGACACTTTGAAAAAGACTCTGCAATGATAAACAAGTAATCTAAATATGGAAAAATGTGGATACTTTGCAGCCTGCAATGAGCTATAACTGGAGCTAGATGCTTTATGAACACTTTTGTTCCACTGGATAGTCCACAGGATAAATCAGAGAACTAATAATGTGACCCAGACGCACAAAACCTTAAGAAATGCCTGAAATATGGATTAACTGTGATGTGATTATAAGCATATTTTAAATCTAGTATTACCAGAATACTAAAATGAGTAAGAAAAGGTAACAGGTTATGAAGTGACAGGATTTTGAACATGGGCACTGTCACAAATTGGTTTAGGAAAGAAGGATCCAGAAATGGTCTCCAGGCATTGCTTTTCTTTGATAATAAAAACATCTTTGAATACAAATCTTCCCAAAACTGGCTCTATTACTCCCTGAGACAACATATGTTGAAGAACCAGGGTATATAGGGTAGTATGGTCTGGTGGATGAGGAGTTCCTCCCTAAAAAGGAGGAATTACCTCCCACTGCAATCTGTAATTTTGATAAATGGCATTCAGAACCCATTTGTCTGCAACTATCAATTGCTAAAGAGAGAGAAGTGGAGGTTAAGACTTTCTGGAAGGGAAACGTGACTGCAAGGAAGGAGGAGAGTCATGATCCTTTAAACAGTCATTCTGATTTGTTAGACTATCCTTTGTTTTTTTGGGGGGTGGGGGTTCCATCCATCCTTTTCAAACACCGTTGACACTGTTTCTTAAGCATCTGTTTACTATCATTTTGCTGAGACTGTTTATTTTGGTTCTTGCCAAAACTGGATGATGGGTTAGAGAATCCCTTGGAAAATTTGAAAAAGGAGGATTGAAATTCCCTAAATCAGCTTACCCTTCTCCTCAAATTACTCTCTACAGCAGAGAGACCAAAAACTAAAATTCTATTCAGAGGAAAACAATCTAATTTTCAACATTTTCTGGGAGGTTCTGTGAACAGCCAGGAAAAACCTCCTGAAAACATTACCAGCATCCATAACCCTGGAAGAAGTCTAAATAGAGTCATACATACACTTTAAAGTATGAGTTGTGACCTGTTTACACAGATCACAACTCGTTTATAATGAATGTATGACTCTTTCTTTACAAGAAACTAAACCATTTAAAACAGGTTCTTCCTCACAAGAAGAAACTATGGACAAAATATTCCTTGTACTTTCACAATTAGTCAGAATAAACTTTGACATATAAGCCTAACAACTTAAAAATTCTGAAAATCAAAGGTGCAGAAGTACACACTTTTTCCCATACTTATCAATAATTTTAACATCCTTGTCAGAAAGTGTCAAATTTGAATTAACCAAATGTTTAGCAGCAGTTGGATTAACTGAAGTTGTAGTTGCTGTTTCAGGTTCTGGGATGAGTATGTAAAAATGTAAAGACCAAGGAACTTTATAGACTATCAGTCCTTTCAGGAACAGCAGGCCGACTATCAGGGAAGTTGCAGACTGCGACAAACACATCCTCCAATGCTGACAGCGTTGGGGTGGGGTGAGGATTCTGGAAATTCCATTTGTAATTGCTCATAGTATTTTCTGAGGAACTGAGAAACCTCAGTGTTCTCCCATGGAAAACATTGGCACATTCTGGAAATAGTTTAAAAAAAGAGAAACCTTCACATGGTAATCAGTACCATGCTTACTTCTGAATCTTAATCAGAAATCTGAGGACAAAACCTGCATCTGTCCCATTGTCTTCCTGTCCAGAGTCAGAATCTTGAATATTTTCAGGAAAGACATAGGCCTTTTTTCTTTTACCAGAAACTACCCTATAAGAAGGACCAATAGCCTAAATTAGACCCTGAGTTAGACCTAATAAAATACACCTATCCAGGGAAATGTTTTTACAGAAAAAGTGGTGCCAACTGGGTTGTTAATGGCAGCAGCAGCTACCCCAGGGATGAGCACAACATTCTCAATAAACAGGAATGTCTTCCTTGTCCCTTCTCCTAGGACTGACAAGAGTGGCCCTCCCTTTTCCAGCGAGGGGAACCCACCAACTGCAGAGGACATGCCTATCCAACAGTCCATAATGGCTGTACGTGCTGCACCAGAGTGATCTGGGGAAAAAGATGAGTGGTCTGAGTTGCTGTCCCATTTGATAATACAGTACAGTTCTGAGACACTGTTAAAATACAAACTCCTAGAAGAAAAATAACTTTCTTAATTAAGAAAACACAATCAGAAAATAGATATTTCAATGGGAAAGGTTTTTCTTGAAAGGGAACTTATCTACCCAGCAATGGAACAGTGCAAGCTGACTGTCAATCCTTGAAAGCCTGTAGAGAAGCATTCTCTTCAGTGGCAGGAAGCTCTGAAGGGCTTGGAGCTCAAGCCTGTCTTTTTAGACAGCTCATATAGCTAAGGCTACTGCAGCAGTGATCATTACGATGAACATCAGAATGTTATTTGACTAAGAAGACACAATAGAATCTTATGGATTCTTTGTTGTATATGGTACCCACTGTGTCAATGCATATGAAAAGGACACTAACAATACAACAAATAAGCTACCCCACCTGGTCACACCTCATTTCCTCCAGTTGTAGAATTACTAGTTTATCAATGAAAAATAGGAAAACATTTTGTAAAACAATTCTTATTCACAATAATAAGCCATAATAAATCACACAAAAAGAAAAAAAAAACTGGCAATAAAGGAATTAACACCTTTCGCTTGCAGCTTAGTAAACATATAGTACCAGTAGTATAGAAGTTAGCAGACAGGGCTTATTAAAACTGCTAAATAATTGAGAAGAACATGAATTTAATTGATAAATAATGCATTATTTTCAGCTCCTCTAGTTATTGATTTGATGGACAGAATAGCTCTTTATGGAGTCTTAAGGTATGAAAATTAGAGTACTTTATTTGAAAGGGACCTAATGTTAAGATGAGAGCTTGCATGACGGGAACTGATGATTTAAACACTCTTCTAACTGGTATGTTTCAACTATGTTTGTAGCAAAAGTTCCAGCTGAAGGTGCTTATATACACATTAAACCATCAGTGATCTACAAATCCATGCATCCGTCCATGCTGACAATCATAGCCAACTCATGTAGTGACTCCATTAACAGCAACTGCCACCCACAGAGTTTGCACATAATGGAAATAGATTGTTAGGCCTTTGATCAATGATCTACTACATGCACATGTGGGAAGATTTAAAGTGTAGATCAGCCTACCTTATGTCTTTGGAAGTTGGGAGGAAACTAGAATTCTCGGAAAGAAAACATGCAAGCATAAGGTGGACCTACAGAACTCAGTAACCTTTTGCTATGAGGTGACAATGTTACCCACTGCACCACTGTGCCAGTCACGATGTATAAATTACTGTGGAATATTCATTCATCAAGAAATCATTTCCTTCAAAAATGTTTGCTATATACAGAGAAAATAAAATGTTGGAGATGCAATGAGATTCTAGATGCAGACTGGCTTCTTTATATGATTATCGAACGTAAAATGGTCGTTCCAAATTGGGAAGAGTTCATAAACTTCACTAAAGCATTGTAGTCAGACAATTGTACTGTTAGCAATTCCATCAGTCTATTTAATGCTCCAATTCTAGATTCAATACCAAAAATACAAGGGCCTCCCACTCAGTCCATTTTGGCTATTGCCAGAAAAATTATTACTGTGAATTGGAAAAGTAAAAATATCTTCTCTTTCACTGAATTTGTTTGTTTAGCAAGGAGTATGTATAGAGAATTGCAAACTATCTAGAAGAGAATATCAAATGTCACATACCATTATTTTGTTATGGATCTTGTATATAGTTTTTTATTGTTATGTTTTGTTAAATGTTATATCTTGTTTTTATTCTCTTTTAAAATTTAATAAAAACATTAAAAATGTTTGCTTTATAGGTATTAACTAGTAATGCCTTCAACATCATTTTTTCATATATAAAATACTTTACATGAATGATGAAGTCAGTGACGTTATTCATTTTATATACACTTTGTTGACTGTGTACAGCTGGGCAGAACCCATATTCAGAGGGGACCCGAGTTCATGATATCAAACATGAATACATACCTGTTTACATCTGTACAGTATGTATTGAATACACAGAAATTCTCCAGGCCTTTCTGCATGAAATTGGTTATAGATGAACAGTACTAACAATTAAGAAAGGCAAAGTTACATAAGGGCTTATTAATAATTACTGTGTGTGTACATCAAGTGAATAATAGACAGAGAGTGGTAGAATACAAAATTGTACATAAGTTGATAGGAAATAATTAAAATAGAAAAATTGATGTGGTTTATATATGTATTATCAAAGAAAAGTGCCAAAACAAGATCATATATGCATAAGGATATCATATTAATTATGACGTAGTTGGGAAACCGAGTGTTGTTAATGAAATGAGTTGTAATAGGAAATACCAGCAGTGGGTAATGTAGTAAAAAAAATTGTCCGAAAGATAATTTTGTATCAGTTTGGCTGGAGAGCAGTTTGGTTACTTCACAAACTATTTTAGGAAAGTAAGGAGAGAGCTACATATATATTTTTTAATTAGATGGATTTGTAGCTGAAAGAAGTATGTTCCATTGCTTTTTTGGTACGCCCTAGGTATGCTACTACTTTTTCTTGCTAGTGGTATTGTTTGCATGTGTGAGATATCTTTTGGAAAATCTTAGAGACATTTATAATATTCCAGGAAAGTAGGGAGCTAAGGCCTAGTCAACAGACTTTTTTTTTGTTTGTTTCAAAGTTTCAAACACCTTTATTGAATTATCATTTCTGACATTCACACATTTACATTCATATAAAATTAATGAAACTATATTAACATAACAAACATTATATTTCACATATATTGCTATATATCATATAACCTAAGGAATATTACATACCTTATTTAATTCCTGCCTTTTTTTAAAGAAATATCATTATTAAACCATTACTCACTACACAGGCAATCATACATTTATATGAATGAAAGCAAACCACACTGACACAATCCTAGTTGCAAGCATTTTACATCACAAACCATACTGACACACTCCCAGATGCAAACACAATACATCAATTATAATCTACCCAATTTTTCTCACTCAAACATTACATAGCTCATTTAAGTCCTGACACCTTTTAAACCTCACTCCTCCCTTGCATGTATTGTTCCCACAATTCCCATTTGTTCCTATGTAGTTTGCTCATATCCCATTCTAAAGATCACTTTACGGGTGAAAATAAGGAGCATGTATTTAATTATACCTTCAAACGACATGCAATTTCATGTACTGAGTAGCTTACTGTGATGAGATTGACATGGGAGTTGAGAGCTGAATTTGGTTATTTTATAGTAGGTATTAGAAAGTGTATAAAAATAGTTTTCCAGTGTTTTCTATGCCAATAATTCCATACAATTTGAAAGAGAGTAGTGCGACTGGCTAATATAGCTGATGACAGACAATTAATAATCCTACATAAAATTTTTGTTGATTATGTATTCATAAATATTTGTCATGAATTCTTCAAATGTGATATTTCTGTCAAGAGCAGCACATAACTATTTCCACAGAGGCACAATTTGTAGAGCTGTAGTCTTTATCTGGTTTACCTATGCATTTACAAATAGTAATTTTTCAGTGCACTGTTTTCTGAAAGATGTATGTCAAAAACGGAGAGAAAAAAACATCTAAAAAAGCACAAAATATGCATTTTTGCATGGGGAAGGCTCCCCTTCACAGTGTATATGGAGTGTTCAACACCCATTCTCCCCAGATTATACATGCCAATTCCTCAATTGCTTCACAGTGGAGAAAATGAAAAAAATGAAGTGTTCTGCCAGTAGGCACAATACGACACAACACACTGCGATGAAACTCATCTCGCTTCAACATCTAATTTTCAGAATAAAACTCCTTCTCGGAAAACCCATTGTCTATTTGTAGGCACGGTCCTTTACCATTTTATATTTCTACCTTTATAATTGATCAGAAGTTTGCTATAGAGTTGAGCAAGTACTGTTAACTAAGATTAAGAATGTGATTTTGTTCTGATTTAGTGTTAGTATTAATTCATGATCCTACAGCTAGGAGAGGGGCTATTGACTGAGTTTTGCATTTGGTTGATGGGAGTGGTTGTATTTATAGTGCTTTGGATAATAGTAGTTACCTAATTACTGTAAAATAAATTCAGGTCTTGGATGCATTTCATTAGTAAAGATAGGAAGAGTAGTGTTCCCAGAAAATATCTCGGTATTAGTCCTATATTGGATGTTATAGCAGGCTATAGTCTGTGCAGTATCTGTTATTTGACTGTAAAACCATTTACTGAAAGCTGTGACTTGAGGACAGTACGATTTACAACACAGAAGTCTTCAGAGTAGCCTAAATACAAAAGTGATGTGTAAAATCATTTGTAACTGTGAGCTGCAGGAATTACTACTTCAGTTACAACAATCTAGGTACAGTAGCCTGGTCACTATCCATGTTGGGTAGGTGAAATTATGATATGGTTAGAGAGGTTATCCATTATTTCAATATCCATGATTCTTTCAGTTGTCATGAATAAAGGAGTTAGCATAGTGATTGGCCTGTAGTTTTCCATTCTGTAATACTCACCACATTTAAAAAGAGACACATTTTTTATAGGGAGCTCTTTCACTGAGGTTTATTTATTTAATTTTGGTTAGCGCATTGATCAACCTTGACCAATATGAAGGCTCAACCTGCGTTATGAAAAACAAAGTCAAGTTGTGGTTAGTTTTCAATGTGAATAGTAAAACAGTTAAAGAAGAATAATAAAGCAAAGTACATTTAGCACAGGAAATATATAAATATTTACAAGTAATGGTCACAGCACTTATAAGGAAGTGTAACTGAAATAGACTGTATTAAATGCTGAGGCTTAGAATTTGTACTAGTTGTCTAGTTGTTAAAAACATTTGTTACTTGCTAGGTTATCTCTTCACTGAGGAGTAAGCAGAAGTCAAGTAAGCAAAGTGGGAACATATTGAAGGTAAGTTAGATGTAAAGAAATGTAATGATATATATATATATATATATATATATATATATATATATATATATATATATATATATATATATATATATATATATATATATATATTCATAGGTTCATAGGAGGTTACTAGGCTATTCGCCCTAGGACCATTATAAGCCTAGGCATGTTATACCCTTGTTCCCTTATTGTCCAAATTGTATGGTCTGCAGCACTAGTCTATAATTAGCACCAACAGCCCTTATCCAAGTGAGACATATTTGACACACCTGAGGTAAATTTACTGTCTCCCATCCAGTTGTCTAAGTTATGCTTAAATAAGGTCATTGATGAGGTCTGTTTTATGTGAATTGGGAGTTTGCTCCAGATGAGTGACAATCTCTGGGAGATGTACCTGTCTCTCCAGCATGTCCTGTTAATGTAGCATGATAGGTTAAGATCCCTAGAGCGAGTGAATCTTGCCCCATTTAACTTGCAGATGTGCAGCAATTGCATTATGTCAGGGTCTGAGACTGCTCTGTAGGCTAGGCACAAGTTGCCTCTCTGCAGCCTATAAGATACAGTAACAGGGTCTTCAGTCTGTCCATGTAAGTCATGTGTTGAAGGCCCTAAATTTTCTTGGTGAGAAACCCATGAGGTCTCTTGAGCTGCTGCAGATGTCTGGTGAGATACATACAGAAGGGAGCATTGTACTCTATTAGTAGTCTGATGAGGGATGAGTAGAGGGTAGTTATAATATCCTTAGCTCTGGATGTGATGCCTTTACTTATGAGATGTGTAACATAGAAGGTCTTCCTTAGCACTGTGGACACATGGTAATCAAAGTTAAGTTTGCTGTCAACCTGTGATCCCAAATCTCTCACCACAGTTTTTTTAACATCTTTATTGAATTATCACTTGTGACATATGCACATTTACATTTATATAGGGTCATAAGTGTGTACTGGGATAATGGCCCTGGAGCCTTTACAAGCCTAGCCCATAGGATTACTCTGGCATTGTGCCACCTGACCTTAGTTTCCAGTGCTTCTATTGAGTAGAGCCACTGGAGTGATCCCCGAGGTGAATTTTCTATTTCCCATCTACTCATCAAAATTACTCTTGAAGAGGGCCAGTGAGCTGCTCTGTTTGACATGTGTGGGAAGTCTATTCCATAGCATGGGCAGTCTCTTGGTTATGAACCTGTCCCTCCAACATGTTCTGTTGATTGTGGTAATGAGGTCGAGGTCTCTGGAGTGTGTATTGTGGAGGGACTGGGATTTCTTTAGATGTAGCATTTTTGACAGAGCTGGGTCAGACATGGCTTTATAAGTCAAGTAGAGATCGCCTCTAAGTAGGTGATATGAGACAGAGAATAGTTGGAGTTTTTTGAGTCCGTCCATAATAGGAAAAGTGTTTAAGGCCTAGGATACTCTTTCTGAGGTACTTTTGTGGCCACTCTAGTTGTTGCAGGTGTCTAGTGAGGTACCTGCCAAATGGGGCATTGTACTCGTTGATTGGCCTAATGAGAGAAGAGTAGAGGGAGACAATGACCTCTTTCTTCCTGGATGCAAAGACCTTAATAATGAGATGTGCCACATAGAAGGACTTTCTGACCACAGTGGCAGTGTGGTGGTCAAAAGAGAGGTTCCTGTCAACCTGTGTTCCCAGATCTCTTATAACGCCTTCTATGTTCAGTGGACTACCATCAATGTGGTAGTTAATGGGAACTGGACTTTTCCCAAAGGGGATAATGACACATTTTTTGGCATTGAGCTTAAGGCCATGGTTTTGACACCAGTCGTAGGTCTCAGTGAGGCCTTTCTGTAGGATGTCAACATCTCTTGGGAAGTTAATAATGGCTCCCAGCTTGCAATCATCTGTGAACCTTGTCATCCAGAGTCCCTTCATGTTAGACTGGACTTTTGAGAATTAGATACCAAACAGAAGAGGACCCACGACTGATCCCTGTGGGACTACACTCATGACTGGTCATCAGTCTGACTTGGAGTCAGCTACTTTCACACTGTGGGTTCTATCTCTGAGCCAGTTTGCAACCCACCTAGTGATATAGGGGTTGATGCCTAGCTTAGTGAGGTTTTTCTATGATTCCTGAGTGGAGAATGATATCAAAGGCCTTGGCCAGATTAAGGTAGGCTGTATGAACCACCTTGCCTTCATCCACAGCTCTGGTGACTGACTCAAGGAAGTCGACCAGGTTGAGCAGGCATGATCTACCCTTCACAAAACCAAACTGTGTGGGATCCAGAGTTTGGAGATTCCCTATATCTTTGTTTATTAGGTCCATGATTATGTGTTCCATAGCTTTGCATATCAGACTTATCAGGCTAATGGGGCAATAATTCCCAGCATCTGTAGTTGCTCCTCCTTTGTGGAGAGGAATGACTATAGCAGTGTGCCATTCAGTAGGGACAAAGCCTGAGGTGAGGCTGTGATTGAACAGGGCACACATGTGAGGTGCCAGTTCACTCTGTAGTTCATGTAGAACACAGCCAGGGATATTGTCATGTCCCATAGAAGCTGTATTCTTGGCCTTGGACAGTGCTGTTTTAACCTATGCAGCAGTAATACTGGGTGCCCAGTAAGTAAAAGTAATCAAACTGTATTAACAAGTTAAAATTAACAAACATTATGCTTCAACTATATTGCTATATATCATATAACCTAAGTGACATTACATAAATTATTCGATTCTTACCCCTTTTTTTTAAACAAGAAACATCTTTTTAAACCATCACTTACAACATACCACACAGACACAATCCAAGTTCCAAGCATTTTACATCACAAACCGTATTGACCCACTCCCAGTTGCAAACATTATACATCAGTTATAATCTACCCAATCATTTTCAGTCAAACATTACAAAGCTCATTTAAGTCTTGCCCTCTTTTAAACCTCACTCTTCCTCTGTATGTATTGTTCCCACAGTTCCCATTTTTCCTGTGTAGTTTGCTCCTACCTTTTTTCTAAAGATCTCAGTTCTAGTTGTTTTATGTCTGTTACTATATTCACTGCTTCTAATATAGCTGGTTTAAATTTTGATTTCCATTTTCTAGTAGTTGCTTTCTTGGCAGCCACCATAATTAGAGACAGTAAGGCCTTAGCATGTCTAGGCAATTATGGTTCTGTATCACAGCTCAGAAAAAATATCTCCCTCATCACACCAATCTGCCCATCCAGCATCTGTGCAAGTGTGTCCTGTAGGGTTTGAGCTAAGGGGAGTAATGTTAATATTGTAATTAGCACAGACTTCCCCCTTGCTGAAAGGGATGATAGTGCATTTTTTTGCATTTAGTTTAAGTCCGTGGCTTTGGCACCAATTATTTGTCTGTGTAAGTCCTTTATGTAGTATGTCAACATCGTTGATGACTCAACAATTGCACCCAATTTGCAGTCATCAGCAAACTTGGTAAGCCACAGGCAATCTATTTTCACCTGGACTTCTGATAAATAGATTCCAAACAGTAGGGGCCACAGCACAGATCCTTGTGGTACACCACTGGTAACTGGTGTGCTGGTAGAGGTGGAATCCCCAACATTGACTGTATGCATTCTGTCAGTGAGCCAGTTGGCTACCCATCTAGTGAAATATGGGTTAATTCCTAGCTGAATGAGTTTCTCATTGATGCCTGAGTGGAGGATTGTGTCAAAAGCCTTGACTAAGTTAAGATAGACTGTATGTACTGTTTTGCCTTCATCCAGGGCTTTGGTGACATTCTCGATGAAGTTCACCAGGTTTAATAAGCATGATCTATCTTTAATGAATCCAAATTGGGCTGGGTCAATGGTTTGAAGGTCACTTAAGTTTTTGTTGATAAGGTCCATTATTATTCTCTCCATGGCCTTGCAGATAAGGCTGGTTAGGCTTATGGGTCTATAGTTCCCAGGGTCAGTTGATGGAGTCCCTTTGTTCAAGGGAATTACTGTTGCTGTTTTTTACTCTGCTGGGACAAAGCCAGTACATAGACCGTGATTGAAGAGAGTGCCAAATGGTTCTGCTAGGTCCTGTTTTAGACCATTTAGTAGGCAGCCTGGGATGTTATCCAGTCCCATAGAGGCTGTGACTTTGGCCACAGAGAATGCGGTTATGACCTGCTCTTTGGAGATACTAGACAGAGTATTGGCGACAGCTTTGGGGTATGTCTGGTGGGGACAGACAGATGAAGTTTGCACCAAATCTGTCTGCTAGCTGGTTGGTGATGTCCTCAGGGTGAATATGAGTGGTACCATCCACTACTAGTTCAGCACACAGCTGGGCCTTCCCTTTTAGATTTTTGATGTAGCTAAAGAATGTCTTGTGATTATCCCTAGCTAGGGATGCTAGTTTAGCTTCATAATTGGCTTTAGAGGATTTTACAAGATATCTAATTTTCTCCTTCAAGCTGTGAAGGGTGTCCTTCCTCTGCTGAGTCAGTTCTGTCTTGTTCTTTGACATTAGTGTCTTCCTTTTGTTGTATAACCTATTTATGCTTGATGTCCACCAGGGTGGCTTGTTTTTTGTGAGGACCTTTTTTTGATCCGTTCAGGTACAGCTGAGTCTATACATTGTATATGTGTTTATACAGGGCATTTGTGCACACCTCTGTATAAGAGTCATTGTTGACAGTGATAGCAGGGGGGTTGAAACTATGTACACCATCCCTTAGGAGGCTATAGTTTGCTTTGGGCAAATTTTTCATCCCTTTTGCTCTTGGGGTGGGGTCAGGTATGATTGTTACTTTGAAAAGGACTGATTTATGATCGGACTTCACCAGGGAGGGCAACACACAGTGGGTAGTGCAGAGACCCACTCTGTTGGTGAGTACTAAGTCTAGGACATTCAAGTTGCTTGTAGGGATGCAGACTATCTGCTCCAGTGCATTTGTATTAACAAAGTCCAGAAATATTAGGGCAAGCATGTCTGTGCTCATATATGACTCCCAGTTGATGGAAGGAAAGTTGAAGTCACACATGACCAAGGTGTTTGGCTGTATAGTGAGTGACTTAAGTAGGTCCATGTAGGCAGAGTGGTTCTTGTGGATCATGGTGGGAGCCCTATATATATGGAAGGGGTTTAGCCTACAGTTAGTTGTACCTGGAGTAGCTCTATGGAGTCGTACTATCTGACCAGTCTCAAGGTGTATTTGCCTTTACTGAAGATGGATACACATCTGCCTTTGGTTCTTTCATGCTCATTTTGAGGTCTGAACATGTGGAAGGCATGGCCAGGGTGCTCTCTGCTACCTTCAACTATGTCTCTGTGACTGCACAGACATCGGCATCTTACAAAGTAAGGAGTGTTTCCAGTGAGTGCAGTTTCCAATTTAGGCTAGTAGCATTAAGCAGCATAACCTTAAGTTTGTCTCTAGTGGATTTTTTATATTGGAAATGTTGTTGTTATGACATTGCCTAAAAAGGCACTATAGGAGAGGCAAATACCTTTGCCAGTAACCAAAAGCCAAAAGGCAACAGGTGAAGACCATCTCTGGCAAATCAGCATGGTCTATCGATGATCTCTTCCCAGGTTGACAGATACTGGATCTCCATGGACTGACACCAGAAACTAAGCCAATGGTTGAAGTTAGCAATTTTTTGGATATATTGAGGCATCATCCTGGGTGAAGGTAAAATGCTGCTCAGGGCTAGGGACATACCTGCCTGGGACATATAATCTGACAGCTCAGTCATGTCTCTCTTCATGAGGTACATCTCCACTCATTCACTCCAACATGGACTATGACAGAGTCATAACGGTACTTGTTGTTGAGAGACCTGAGTGCACATGTGATCTGACAGATACTGGCACCTGACAGGCAGCTGACCTTGACCTTCTTCTTGCCCAGCTTGGTGAGGGGACATCTGTGTGCCTCACTATGGAGTCACATATGACCAAGACATTTGGTTTTCAGGTGTTTTGCCTTATGATCTTATTGGCTGAGACACTGTTATGTGCATTAGTATATGTAGTGGATTCTGTTGGGTCTGCAGTGTATGCAGTAAGTTTGCACTTTGGAAGTCTCTGATCTTTAGGTAGGCTTCTAGTGAGTACCTCCATGTATATAGTTTTATGTGTTGTGAGCTTGTTATGTGCAAGAGCTGAAGTGTGTGTGCTGACAACCTGTTTGATATCTGGTTTGTTGTTATGTGAAGGAAATGAGTCCAAATTCATACTATAGATACATCACTCACATGTTGTATTTGTTTGTTTTAGCAGTAACTGGTTGTCATATACATGAGGGAATTGCTACATTGCCTCAGGTTTCCTGTGTCAATCAGGCTGGCTAAAGAAATGGTGGGAAACTGTCAGTCCATTATGGCAGGTATATACTGTAGTAACTAGTGGCGAGTTGACTAGATGGATCAGGTTTTGCTATAAGACTAACAAAAAGTGGCTATTGTATGGAGGGCTAGGGGTAGAAAACTATGTCAGTTCTTCACATTGCACAACTGAGTTGCTCGCAGGGCAGCAGTGCAATCTCTGAGCAACTCTGGTAAACTGTGCACAAACCCACACAAACACAATACTTAAATTCAAGCAAAGTTAAACAATTTTAAACAAAGTAACCAAAGAGAAAGACCAAGACTGAGCCTTATTCCAGCAATCCCCAACTCATATGGGTCCTTGGCTTCACATGTCTGCCATAAGGGCACAGGTTGGCCTTCTTAATGTAAGATGGCTGTTTTTTTACCAAACAGTCTAGATTCAGCAACCCTGAATATAGCCTATGCTATAAAATGCAGAAGTACTAGAAATTCAAAGTGCAGAAAATAGCAGTCGCAACAGCAAAAAAATAAAAACAGTTTAAATAAAGCAGCAGTTCAGCAGAATTCTCCCATAAGAGTGAAGACCACAAACCAAAAAAAGACAGGCACACTAACCATTCACCAGCAATTCTCAGCTTTGAAGGGTGTAGGCTACACTTTCCTACCACGAGAGTCTAGACCACAAACCTTACTAATGTAAAATAACTAGTTTGGAGCCCAAGTGCTTAAACCAGAACTAAGACACTTTCAGAATAACAGACACAATAAGCCTTCAACCAGCAATTCCCAGTTTAGAAAGGTGTAGGTTATCATCTCCTGCCACAAGAGTATAGACCACAAATCTTCCTATTAATGCAGGCCACCAGTCTAAACAAGAAGCACATTGTTGTGAGATATAACATGATTGGTATACCTAACCTACACAGTAAAGTGCATTGACTCACTTTACAGTGGCAACTTACACTGACTGATGTTACAGATTTAATGGAATTAGGGGGCTTATTTCCCTGCAAGACATTTTAAATATTAAGAAAGCTCAGAAGAATTACTGAAGGGACTTAGTGAAATTCAACCTATTAACTTTTAAGATTTTATCTTCCCCTTTATTAACCTCTGTCAATATGGTGCTCCCAGAATATCTGGCTGTATTTGCATTTTAGTAAGGATGTGTAAGCCTACCACATGATTATAAATGACAAAGACAATGATGGTTATTACATGAAGTTTTGTCAGGTGGAAGAATATCCTTCCCCTTTACTTTACTTTACTTTTTTCACCCAAAACCTAGCTTGAACAGTCTTACTGTCCCAGAGCTCAAATGACATTTTACTTAAACACTGCTGAAGCACCTTGCTCCATCTACTTTCTAGAGAATAAAATGGTTGTCATGAAGTATCACTGAAAAAATAAAATACCTAGCTGCTCTTTCACAGTTGTTCACATAGCACTGGTATCATCTATTTCTTCTACTCTGGTGTTAACCTGACCTAGATTTAGGTCTAATTGTGTATATGTATTTATTTGAAGGAGTAGCTAGACAATACAGTAGAAACATGAATATCAGTGGGATCTGTTTCTTCAGTTATGACCTCAAACAGCTGAAGAGTTACAAATGGGTACCCCTGAAGAAATAGGTCCTTTGTAATAGCATCAGGATTTGCGTTCACTGCAAAAATACCTCTGTTTACATATTCTTGGGAGATGCATGAAGAGAAGAGTTAATGACCTAAGCATTTATTTAGCTAAACTTGACTCTGGAAAGTGCTGTACTCGAGGGCTGTTACTTAATAATTCAGCATAATTTAATACTGGGAATGTGATCTTTTCAAATAGTTTTGTCTTTGTTAAGCAGTCTGTTAGAAGTATTGAAAGTCTATAGTTCTCCAGCCAGGGGAAAGAGAATAGCTGATTGTTATAATGAAATAAAAATGTGTCTAGAAATAATAGCATAGATTAAATATTTCCATTTTTCAATTTAATGATTAAAGTAACAAAGGCTTTGTCTTCTCAGTACAGACAGGTAAAATAATCATGTTTAGTCGAACCCTCCTTCTCTTTCTGGCCACTATCAGTTTATAGAAATCCAATTCACTAGGCTAAGATATATTTCTCCTTGGTTGCAGTCAAGAGATCAAATTACGAAATGTTTAATTATTGATGAATGAGTACCCATCCAGCATGCTTGCTTGGTTCTTATCTTTTCTTTGTTTGCCCATACACACAGTTCTTTAACACTAAGGTTCGTGGGGTGGAGCCCTTTCAAATTGTCAGGGATCCCCAGTATTCTTATGTTGTGTAGACCTGTCTCTCGAGGTTATCATTCTCAGCCTTGAGTGCTTGAGTATCATTCCTCAGCAGTGACTCTCTGTGTAAGGTAATACTCAAGCATGGTTGGTCTTGATTGGTCCCTTCACTTTTTCACTTGCTTGCTGCAGGGTTCTGCTTTTACCTTCATACTCTGCATGGGGCTCCATTGTTGCCATTTGTTCCCAGCAGTGCATTTTACTCTAAGAGTGTAAGACTGCCTAGACTGCTAGTGCTTCATTTACATCAAAGTCCTCAGATGTGGCGATCAACAACCATTGATTTGTCCACTGCAGGTGCACTAATCACAGCCATTAATCTTGGGAATCAGTTCAGTGACTAATAGCAAAAGTGTCATTGCTGATATTATGCATTTTCTGTAAACATCTCAAAATTATATTAATTCATTTTATTATCCATGTGATATGATGTTCTACGAGGATATATCTAGCTAAGCCTACTGCATCCTTTCTGTAACCCCATACATACAATGCTGTGTTTAGCAAAAATCTCTCCATCTAGATCATTTATGTGTCTGTCTGTGAACTTAGCATTCTAATTTGCTTAAAAAAATAATGGATATCAAATAGTATAAAACATTTTTTAAATATCTGGTGGCCTGTGTAATGCAACACTTAAGGCACAATGGAAGCCAAAAAGGAATGTCATTCTGAGCTAATGTTAGGTTTTTGACTGATTTATCAGGCAAGAACAATTAAGTACATGTTCAACTTATCTAAATGCTAATTTAAAAAAATTATTAGCAAAAATGCCATCATAACAGAACCCTTACATAAATTATTTTATTTTTTTAATCCAGGATCTTATTTATTTAGTTATTTCCAATGTGTTAATTGTAAAGCCCATTTGGGATATACAATTTTTGTGATATTACCAGGAGACATCTTGTAAACTAAAGAAATGGATCAGATAAAGCATCAATGATAAAATGCAGAAAAATTACAGAACAGGTTGACAGAGGAAAGAAATAAGACAAAGCAATACAAGTATTTAGACCACTCGGGGAATAAAAACTGAAGCAGAAAGCAACCTAGGGCATTCTTCTCAACCTACAGATATTGAAAACTGCTATGATGTCTCTTAAAAAGTAGGAATATGCAACCCAAAAATATGGGCTGCTGATTATATATATTTAAATGCCAAATAGCACATAACCCTTCCCACTTTAAAAGTTAGTCTGGAATAATATTCAAAAAAACAAGCAGAATGACAAGAATAACGAAAAATGTAAGCATATTAACAAAGACAGTGCAAACTCTGTATACTTCAATGAATGATTTTGAAAAAAAAATTGCCTCAAAAAATGGTTTTATTTTTGCTTCTAAATAGGGAAGATGTAATGTGTATCCTCTTTCTTTAAAGTATTGGTGCAACTTGTATGTTGGTCATGTAGCCTGGATTCCTGTGTACCAAGTTTTAAACTCTGTATGAGGGTGGGACATTTGTTAATGCATGCAAAGGGATAAATCAAGTCTGAAAATAAAATGTACTTCCAAAACAAGGTACACCATGTGAGGAGACAAATCATGCTGGAAAAATAAATGTGTGACTCTAAAAATAGGTGCATCTTGTAAAATAGGTAGAGTTAGAAGGTATGTTTGGGAATTGTTATCTCAGATAACCAAAGAAATGCAAGAAACATTACAAATCAATAAGAAAGGCAAATTAAATATTTTGATGTGTTAGAAAGATCATGGGTGATATTATTTTATTTCATAAATACTTTGTCTACATATAATGTATTGCATTCAGTTATGGAGACTTAGTATAGTGATGCTGACAGAATAGAAGCTGTTCAAAGAATGACAGAAAAAAAACAACAATGATCAGCATCAGAAACTATAAGAAGAGAAAAGCAAAAGAAGTGAATATGTACAGATACAAAGGAAGATGTTAAGGCTGGGTGTGAAGACAAGGTGAAGTACCTCAGGCGAATCACCAGACACCGAATCGTATCGCATTTCACAAAAAGTATTTTTGAGAAAAAGTGGTTAAAGTCGGAGCATACAAGGAAGTGTTATTTCACTGAAGTGGTGGTAGAGAAGTGGGAGAACTTTCTGAAAGATGTAGCAGTGTCATGAGCAGTGATTGAATTCAGAAATTAATGGTATAGCAAAATAAAGTCCTTAGAAGGACTGCATTTTATTTATTATTTGACGTGTTTACCAGGAAAGTCTGATTGGGTGGGTATCCATTTTCAGTGGAGGCCTGGGGAGAAAAGCTCTAGAGACAATTATATTAGATTAGCTTACATTAGCTTATTACAGGGCAACAATGAATATTTTCACTTACAAGAAAGAATATACAATAATGGACAGCACATCATTTTTACATATATTAGACGAAACATACTTGCACATTAATTACAGACATTAGATATTACTAAGGAGACTACATACATGAGACAAATGGTCTTTACAATTATATGACTCAGATTAGTATGATTCTGCTTGATAGTTAAATAATTTTTGTTTATTATAATTTACTGTGTATACATATTTTATAGTACAGGGTTGAGAGAGGAGGGGAATTACAGGAAAGGGAAAGTAGGTGACAGAAACTTATGTGTTTATTAGTAAAGTGAGGAGTATGGATAGGGAAGAAGCAAAAGGGAGAAAGAAAAGTTAGGGGACTGTATTGCGAAAATAGTAGTGTCAGGTATAGGTAAAAGAGGCAAAAAATGATCAATTGTATAAAATATAATAGCAGGGTAATGCTGTTACAGTTACAGATTAAGGAGCTATGTTTTAAGGGCAAGCAGCTAGATAATAAATAGACTGGGCAGACTATGTGGTCTTTATCTGTTAAAAACATTTAAGTTTTCATACACCTGACAAACTTCACCCATGTATGTGTGCAAGGGCTACGTGATCTTTAGCTGCTAAAACCTCTAAGTTTTCATATACTTGACAAACTTCGCCCACATATGTGTGCAAGGGCTAAGTGTCCTTATCTGCTAAAAAATCCAAGTTTTCGTATACCAGACAAATTTCACCCAAGTAGCATGTATGTGCATGCAGGTATGTGTGTGCATGTATGTGCTGCCTGCATATTTGTGTGCACTTGGAGGTTAACATCATTAAGACACTAATAAAAGGTGTGTCATAGGTAACTACTCCTTTTTGAATTATTCAGTTGCTTTTACGTGTATTATAAAACTGAAACAGAGAAACCAAAGCTATGGGATGAAGAAAACTCTCTTAATTTGATGATCAAATTATACAAACAGCTGACCAGAACTTGAACTGTAGAAATAAATTCCATGCAGTTGTTGTTTCATGAACTCTGTCTGACTGGCTTCCTCTATATAGCATCTGACAGCAAAATTATTAGCTAGATGGTTGCATGCTAAATGAGGTATGCTAGCTGAAATACGTTTTAGTGGGTGCCATTTTAATAAGCATAGTACTTAGCTGCAAAATCCTAAAAAATACAAAGCTGTTATTTTCTGAAAGGGGTCCTGTATCCAAGCTGTATAGCCTTTTCTTATCATAAGCAGAAAGATCCCTTGCACCTTACTCATTAGTAAAGTTAACTTTGAATTTACTTTATTGTGAACAAAAGTGTTATTTTCTTGATGTGGTGAATTTGGTTAAAAAAGTGTAATTAATATATTGCATTCTGAAAGCAGTTTCTCACTGAAATGTAACTTGGCGTATTTAATGACTAGTACCACCTGGCACAAGTAGGGAGGGCCCATAATGCCCACTGATGTATCGTCTGAGTAGGGAATTATTTATGGTCTAGCTGATGCAGCCTAGTTGTAGAAATGTTAATATTTATAAATCCCTTACCTCTTTTGTGCATGCCCCTGAGGTCTGCAGTCAGTATTGCTCACTTAGAGGTATATTAGCATATATTTAACTCTTTACATGTATACATTTATAATAGTATAGAAGCAGATATTTTACTTTTTACATATATACATATATAATAGTATAGGAACAGATACTTAATTCTTCACACGTATGTAATTATAATAATATAGGTGCAGATATTTAATTCTTTACTTGTGTACATGTGTAAAAGTATATGTGCAGATATTTTATTATTTAGATGTATACATTTATAATAGTATACATGCAGATATTTAATTCTTTACATGTATACATTTATAATTGTATAGGTGCGGATATTTAGTTCTTTACATGTATACATTTATTATAGTATAGGATCAGATATTTAACTCTTTACATGTATACATTTATAATAGTATAGGAGAAAATATTTAACTCTACATATATACATTTATAATAGTATAGTATAGATTTATAATAGTATAGGAGCAGATATTTAGCTCTTTACATGTATACATTTATAATAGTATACGCAGCTGTATTTAATTCTGTACATTTTACATTTATAATTGCACTGGAACTGATATGTAATTCTTTGCATGTGTACATTTATAACAGTATACATGCAAATATTTAATTTTCTACATATATACATTTATAATAGTACATGTGCAGATGTTTAATTCTTTACATGTATAGATTTATAATAGTGTACATGCAGATATTTAATCCTTTACATGTATACATTTATAATGGCATATGTGCAGATATATACTTCTTTACATGTATAAATCTATAATTGCTTTGGTGCAGATATTTCTTTCTTTGCATGTATACATTTATTATAGTATAGGAGCAGATATTTAACTTTTATATGTATACATTTATAATAGTATACATGCAGATGTTTAATTTTTTATATGTATATATGTATAATAGTATATGCACAGCTATTTAATGCTTCACATGTATATGTTTGTAAATGCTTTGGAGCAGATATTTAATTATTTGCATGTACACAGTCATAATAATATAGGAGCAGATATGTACATTTTTCCATTTATACATTTATAATACTATTCGTGCAGATATTTAATTCTTTACATACATACATTTATAATAGTATCTGTGCAGATGTTTAATTTGTGTACATTTATAATAGTGTACATGCAGATATTTAATCCTTTACCTGTACACATTTATATTTGTATAGGAGAAGACTTTGTTGAGAAAGAGTCATAAAACATTCAAATATAAGTAGATCTAGAGAGAAAAGCTTAGGCAGGAGTGTGGGGGAAGTATGAGATAAAGGGAGGGTGGTGTGAGAGGGCTACAAATGTTTAAGCCCAAAGAAGTGCTCCTAGTAGACATCTGGGTGTGGTTCACACGAGGATGGAGGACTTGCCAGTAGATGGTTGCATTTCTGTTATTGGGGGGGGGGTTGAAGCATATACATGCTGATCTTTTCTTTTTAAAGTATAATTAGTTTGTGTCTTTATTGGTTGTAATCAGTGTTGTTAAATAGGGAAACTTTAGATTTAGTAAGTGTGTTACATATGTGAAAATCAATTACTTACGGGCACAGCTGCACACTTTGTGAAATCTGAATTATTCCATTCATTTAGGTCAAGGGCAAGTCTTATGCATTTAAGCATTTTGTTTCACTGTTAGAAGCCAAAAAATAAAATAAGCTATGCATATAGAATTTCCAAATTAAAACACATTTAATTTTAAAATGTTGAGCATGCTTTATAAACTTACTGAGTTTTACTTCCTGGGCCAAAGTTGGTGTCAATTGATTAACAAATTAACAAAAAAAATTAACAATTATTTACTCACTTCAGCTGTGCAGTGACAGTACTGTTGTAAGAAGCATATATTTGAGAGAGGCAAGGCAGATAAAGAGGCCTGTACAGATATGATAGGAAAAAAAATAATAGGATGCATTCAGTGCACAGACAGGTTATGAATTGCCAAGTCTTGAACCCCCCCCCCCCAAGAATATACAGAAGAAAAGCAAATATCAGACATCACTCTTCATCTTTAAACTTGTTTTTGCTAGGGGTGGGGGGGGCAAGTCATCACCCCCACCCCTGAAATTACGTGTATCAACTCAAAGATTGCCATACCTTGGAGTAAAGGGAGTATTCAGTGAAGTGACAGTCTTGGACTTAATATATGTAACTCGAGATTTTCGGTCATTCGATCTCCACATTCTGGGACTTGGCATTGTGAGTCCCAAGATGCAAAAGATTACCTTATCAAATATGAGAGTATACATGGGTGAATATGTGCATGATAGCTAGAAGATATCTGACTTGTCCTTCTAATAACTTAATTAAAATTGTTACATTATTTCACAAAGCAATGGTTTTCCATGTGTTCCAGCTCATGTTGTTTGTTCTTTTTTGTATTGGTTACTTAGATTGTGATGATGTCCTTTTCTACTGCCGGTGCTGGACCTGGTTCTCAACTGCCATGTGGAGTAGATTAGCTAGCAGCCAGTATTGGATTATTAATGCAGCTGGTGCAGCAATTAACTCAGCAGGTTTCTGTTTTGGCAGCTGGTACTGGTTTGGATAATGTTTTGATGTCCCAGGCTGCATCTATCCCTCCTGGATAAACAACCACTGTCAACTTGGTAACTAAGCCCTTGAAAAATTAGTTTTTGGCTACACCAAGGGATTTAAATGATGATGCCAGTTGTAACAATACCAGTAATATAAATATTACTACTTGGTTTAATCAAAGTTTACAATTTAATTGTGCCATTTCTAGTGAGAACGGCACCATTCAGCGCTCCATTGATTCTTTGCAAGGCAAACTTTTAAAAATCAGAAGTTGCAAATTGAAAATAACTATTTTAGAGAAAGCATCAAGGACCATAGAGTCCCAAAGGGGCTCCAACACTGGAAATTCCCCAATGGTTTGACTGTTAACTCCTCTTTATACCATGAGTTCATGGAGTATTTGATCGGCAGGAGTGAGAGTTATTAGAGGTGCTTATTAAATATAATAAAAAAAACTATTGATGTACTTATGGGAGAGGCCACTACTCTTGAGGGGGTTATTACCAATGATTTACTTTTTGACCGATATAAAGACAAGTTTTCCAACATTTTTAGCTTTGTGAATAAAACTATAACAAGTATAAAATCTAGGAAGGATAGAACATTTGAAGGTGATAATATTAACTGTTTAAAAGGTTTGGCCTATCCTAAACCATCTGACTCATCTGTTTCTTTTAATGATGAATTATCCACAATTAAGGCATGTATGAGTGATGATGCTGCATATAATAATCCCGCCCCTTTAGACTAGAACCTTTCCAGATGGTTGGAGAGGATAAAAAAATCACTAGAACAACCAACAGGTTCAGCAGAATACGACTAGAGGTAAGAATGGCTTTTGTCGCCATCAGTATTGGAGGAAACATCTTCAAATAAGGAATTAATGTGCATTTCAGTGTTTGATGAAACAGACTTTCCAGCAGTTGATGACTTTGGGTTGAACATTGTAACAAACACTCAAGGTGACCTTTCGATATGCAACTATATTGAAAATTTGTTTGATACCAAATTGGCTGACCTTTTAAGCAGAAGAATTACCCTTGCCTCTACAGTTAGGGCTAAGATTGATGATTTGGTTATTGACTTGAAAATGTTTTTAAGAAAGTTAAATCTTAAATTCTTATTTAAGAATAGAAATGTTTATATTGTTCACAATGTGTTTAACAGAAGTAGTTTGTTCAACCCCCCCCTTGTTTTTCCCTTAATTTCTTTTGAGAAGCTATGTGAATTCGAGTTTAGGTCTTTGTTATATAAGAATTCTCGTAAGAAAATTAATTATCTTTCAGACAGTGAGCTTGAGCTTCTAAGAAAATTAAGTAGTGATAAAAGATTAAGGGTGATGAAATCTGATAAGGGAGGGGGGTTGTAATTATGAACAACGTTGACTATTTAAACAAGATGTATGAGTTTCTTTATGATGGTAATTTTTATGAAGAAACATCATTGAATTTTGTGCATATTTCATATCCTAAGATAGAATGGTTCCTTAAAGACATGGTAGACCAGGGACAAATAACTCAGGATGAATGGAACTTTTTGGAGGTTAGGTTTCCTATGATACCATCCATTTTTGACCTAACCAAGATCCATAAAGACATGAGTGACCCCCCCCCCGATGAGACCGAATGTGAATGTATCTAGTTCCAAACCACATCTCTTTGCTAAAGTCATTGATTTAAAACCAAAACATGTATTGGATGGCTATGCTCACATTTGTAGGGACTCCTGGGATTTTCTTGGGAAACTCGGGAAAGTGAGGTATGGGGATGATTTAATTTTTTGTACAGTGGATGTGGTGAACCTTTTTGATGTGATATCACATGACACTGGTCTGAGTTAGTTTCATGGTTTCCTTATAGAGTTGACTAACTTTTCTAATAATGAGGTTAACACCTTGGGCAATCTTATGGAAATGGTGTTAAAAATAATTTTGTATATATTGGAGGTCACTACTTTTACTACTTGTGCCCACATCTTTGCCAACATAATTATGTTGTAGTGGGAAAAAAATATCTACTTGATCACTTTAACCCACCACCTTAGGAATTGTACATCTGTTTTTTGGATGATATATTCATTGTATGGAATAAGTTGGTAGGAGAGCTTCAATTTTTCATTGAATATTTAAATCAGATTATGTCCTTTCTTAGATGTACCTCACAACGGAATTATTCGGATATTACATATTTGGATGTGCACATTTTTAAAGACATTTTTAGTAAGAGACTGGTCAGTAACATCCATAGGAAGTCTACTTACTCAAATGGTCTTTGCATTATGATAGTTGTCACCCTGAACATCAAAAAGGGGGGAGTTTGAAGGGACAATTTGTACATCTCACTAGAATGGTTATGGAAGATGATACTTTTCAGTTGGAGGCTAGGGGTTTGCTCGATATGTTTGTATCTAGGGGTTACCTCCCACCAGCTTTAGTACACACTATTTTTGTGGAAGTCAATCAGAAAAGGGTGAATGGTCAATATGTGCCATTGCTTAGAATTAACGATGATGACAGATTGAGTTTTAAGGTGAACAGAAGGACTAATAATCAAGATTTTTCTCTTTCCTTTGTCACCACTTATACTATTGACAATCCTCACATTTTTGGAATTCTAAGAAAGAAATGGAAGCTTTTTTTAATGATATGAGGGGTTTGTTGAGATCTTGGGTATTGTACCTAAGTTAGTTTATAGAAAAAGTAGATAATTTAAACAGCTTTTGGAAGCTATTAACCGTGATAATTCATCTCCCTCATGTAGAAAAAAATGGCACCTTTAGATGTGGATTCTGCAATCAATGCAAATATATGATGGTACAAAATGAGGTTAATGTGAATGGGGTGGTTGTTAAAAAAAGAAGTTATGTACTCACCATAATGTTCTATGTTTGTTGTCCATCTCATCATTCATTCTTACAATGATGGGTTTGGAGCCAATTCTCGGCTCCGACTTTGCCAAATACATAGCTGAAAGACTCAAACTTGGCTCTTGGCAAGTAGGTATCCCACAATGCGGTTGTGTAATTCCCCTTGTTTGCTGCTACTACTGAATGAATTGTAAAACTATATATATATATATATATATATATATATATATATATATATATATATATATATGTACATACATACGAATATATACTATCCCCAATAGAAGGAGAAACAAACTGAAACAAAAAAAATTCCTGAAAGTAGTAAAAACATCCACCAGCTCCACAAGGAGTCTTTGACGGGGGGAAGAGGGAGGGTTCATAAGAATGAATGGTGAGATGGACAACAAACATGGAATGTTATGGTGAGTACATAACTTTTTTATGTTATGTTGTCCTATCTCACCTTCATTCTTACAATGATGGGACAGCGTCCCTAGCACCTTTTCCCTGGGTGGCTCACGAGAGTACACCTTTAAGCACCATGGAACTAAAGGAGGCCCTGTCCCTGGAGACCATATCCACTTTGTAATATGTGATAAAAGTATGAGGAGTGGTCCAAGTAGCTGCTGCACAAATGTTATCCATAGGAATTCTGGCTTGAAAAGCAGAAGATGTAGCCATTGCTCTAGTGGAATGAGCCTTCACTTTGAATGGTAAATCTCTGTTATTTGAGGTATAGATGAACGTAATGCAGTCTGAGAGCCAGTTAGAAAGAGTAGTTTTAGAAACTGAGCTACCTTTTTTGCATCAGAGAAGGATACAAATAACTGGTCAGATTTTCTAAAATCTTTGGTCCAATGCAAATAGAATCTGAGTTGTCTATGCACATCTAGTTGATATAATTTGTATTCTGCCTTTTTGCTATGATTAGGAAAGAACACTGAAAGCTCAATAGATTGATTTATGTTAGTTGAAGAAGAGACTTTTGGTAAAAATGATTGATTAGTTCACAAGGATACCCTATCCTTATGAAATATCAAATATCTTGAAACAGCCACACCAACTGACAAATAATGTGTATTCAGGAAGACCCCAATGAGTGCACAACTTCCTGTAAATGTTTAGATTTTATTGCGGACAAGAAAATAAAAACTGAGAACCTGATACAAGTTTGAAAAAAGTTGAGCGCTTTCACTCACTATGTGAGCTTCTTCAGAACACTGTTATACACTGTAGATACCATTAAATATTCGAACTTGGCGCCAAAAAAATCACCTGTAATGTGTACTTAAAGGTACAACTCATATCAAGTAGTATTGCATGATAAAATTCCATTTGAATCAATAACCTAAGATTTTTTTCTTTTTTTTCCCTTTTTTTTCTTTTAAAACCATTTGTTATAAAAATCATTTTAAAAAACAAATATATGTATATATATATTTTAAAAAGGTTTTGTATTTGTGTATGAAAAAAGTGCTTAAAAACGCTATACTTAAATATAACTACATAACACTGACACTGGTCTGCTGCTCCTATTCCTGAACCAAGTATAACCACTAGTAAAAACTAGTGAAAATGAGTGTTCAAGAATTAATATGCTACATTCAATATTAAAATGAAATGTAATATGTTTTACACATACGAAATAATATGTCTCGGTCCATAGGAAATCCATAAAATATATGAACTACAATCTTTGTATATGTATTCGTAATTAAACACATTTGTTGATGTTCATGTACCTATTGTCTATCTGTTTTCCATCTCCAAAATGGGTTTACAAGAAATAAAATCATTCAAACCCGGTGGGTTTGTTGCGTCTAAATACAATTGCCACCATATTTCCTTAAAATTCAACAATTTCTTAGCATCCCCTCCTTTCGGATTGCTATATATAATATCTAATATGGCAAATTTGAATATATATATAACATGCAAAGGGTGTATGAATGGCAGCGATTGTTCTTTTGGGATTGAAGTCACGGATGTAAACAAGGGAAACGATCCTGGAACGTCAGCACAAACCATCCAAGGCACCAACACAGTGGTTGGGTCTTTACAAGAAGGGGAAAAACATTTAGGATACACTGGTTACAAAGAATGACTGGGAGCAGTGACAGGTTTGTGCTCTAAAGATTTTCCCTTATTTGTTAACAACAACGCTAATGACGCAAAGTCATTAAATGGACCTCATAAGGGACACGATACCTTGGAAAATAGTTTTACTATTCCTAATGGAGAAAGTTCTGGTGTGCAAAAATTAATCAAAGACACTTGTCATAAACTGGACATTACGGAGACATTTAATAATAGTAAAATTAATTTAACTGATTTGACTTTTGATTTTTCAATATACGAAATAGAGGAAGAAGCCAAACGTATTGGGACCAAACCCAAATGGTTACTTCCTACTAAAACATATTCTATAGCAGCTGCAAATACTATGGTTAAAAAGAACAATGCAAATGCACATTCTGTTAAAGATAATTTTTCAGGTAGATGTACTAAGGGTAATCAAGAAATGTATCTTAAGAAATTTTTAAACACGTTTTAACATAGACACTGGTACTGCAATTAAAGGGCAACACAGCACATTTAACAAACCATTAGGAAGTTTAAAGGAGATGATATATGCATTTGGTAAATTATTGAAGCAAATCAATGGATTGAAAATTGATAATGCTTATTTACATAAATGTATTGAAACGAAAATAGTCCCCCAAGGATTGAGATTTTTCAAAATGCCTATGGGAATTATATTAGAAGAGAATGGTATTACAGAATTTAATGAATTTTTTGATGAATGTGGATTAAAATACATGAATATTCTCATCAAGTACAATGATGAGAAATTAATCAGACTGATTCAAGAAGTTGAAACTTTAGATTCTCAAATCACTAGTGATTTATTATTTACAGAATGGGAAAATTTATATACCAAACAATTCACCATAGCAGAAAAATGGATAATTAATATTGGGGAGAGGAAAAAGAAAAAAATGATTAGGGATGTACAACAATACAAAAATGGTGAAGCTTATGTTTGGATAAAACACAGTAAGAAATTTGAACAGGGGCAGATGTATAAGACATATGAAGGGAAAGATGTTCATAATAGTACTCTGTCTGACAAATATGAATCCCATTTTCAGGGGCAACAGGAGAAATACACTCAACCCTATTGGAATCCAAACAGAAAACAACAATCAAGATATGGAAGGAACAACAACAGACATTGGGTGTAGAACCAGAAACCATATTAAAAAAATCTGAGGTTTCTAACATTAATACAAAAGGAATTCTAGTAAAGGGCAATACGTATACATGCAATAATTTTACTATATATAATTTTTCTAACATAGACATAAATAGCAGTCATTTCGATCTACTAGTCAAGGGTAGGAAATATATCCCTAACCCTCGTTTCAATTTAGTTGACTGTTTATGTGAGATAAAAAAATATGTAAGAAAGATCAATTTAGCTATATTTTTCAATAACAAGTCTACTACACCCAAATTAGAAAGCAAGGAAGAGAGTAGTAAAGAGATCAAGAAAACGAGTCTAAAAACCAAAAGTACATATATTCCACCGTACTATCCCAGAGTAGAAATATTTGAGAAAGTGGTAACTAAAGAAATTTATAACATGTACAATGAACAGAAAAAAAACATTTTTTTCAAATAATTTAACCAAACAAGAGAATGAAACATTAGATGCACTAAGGACGAATACTCAAATCAGGGTTATGAAACCGGACAAGGGGGGAGGGATAGTCATATACGACAAGATGCAATATATCATGAAAATGTACGATATATTGCATAAATCAGGTAATTATGAGACTATTTCTATTAACGAAGTAAATATTGCATATCAGAGAATTGATTCATACCTAGAAGAATGTTTAATAGACGGAAGGATATCTGGAGAAATACATAATTATCTTAGAGTCAAACTTCCTACAATGGCTATCCTGATAGGAATACCTAAGATACACAAAGATACTAGTAACCCCCCATTTAGACCAATTGTGTCAGGTAATCAAGCTAAAACATACCCCATAGGTAAATACATTGATATCATGTTAAAACACGTTTACAAGAAAATCTCACATATGGTCAAAGATTCGTGGGAATTTTTGAGCATGTATCCTACAAATTTTTGGAAGGAGGAAAACTGTTTCGTCACCATAGATATAATAGATTTATTCTCATGCATCCCTAAACAAGCAGGATTAGATGCATTCGCTAATAGTATTTTTAAACATTCAGAACTGGAATGGGATGAGATTTGCCTCATAACTGAATGTATGTCTATGGTTTTGGATAATAATTTTATTTATTTTGAAGGAGAATATTTTAGGCAGACAAAAGGTGTAGCAATGGGGGCTGCTTGTGCCCCCATATTTGCCAATATGGTGATGCTTGACTGGGAAGAAACTACTCTTTTTCCCAGTTGTTGGTACAAGAGCATGCTCCATTATTCAAGATTTTTGGATGACATACATTTAATATAGGGTGGTACCAAAGACGAATTGGATAGATTCATTGAATTTTTGAACAACAGTAGTGATTTTCTAAAATTCACTTATTCAAAGAGTTTTGAAGGTATAGCATACCTCGACACCTATATATACGAAGACAAGGGTGAACTAAAATCCAAAATTTATAGAAAAAAATACATTTTCCAATGACTATTTAGCCTATGACAGTTGTCACCCCATTAGATTAAAGCGGAACATATTTAAGGGTCAGTGTATTCGTGCTTCACAGATGCCATCTGATTACAGGATAATGAATGATGAAATTGATTATATTATTGGGTTATTCAAAGAAAGAGGATACCCAATCAAAATGTTGAATGAAGTAGGGAAATATGTGATCAATGAGTGGGGCAAAAAATACAAACCCTTATTTGGTTCAGGACGAATTAATTATAATAGAAGTTCAAATTCCAACAACTCAAAGGAGTTAGCTGGATATCAATGGGCATTAATATTATGTTATAGTCCCATATCTGATAAAATAATAGACATAGTGAATACATTTTGGTATTTGTTATATTCTGATGCCAATGTTAAAGAAATTGTAGGTAGTAGACCTGGAATAGTGTATAAAATGGGGGACAACATTAAGAATATTTTACAAAAAAATCCCAGAGATGGTATGAAAAACATGCAAAACATGAACATTATTGACAGGAGGGTCTCCATAGAAGGTATTAGAAAATGTGGAGCTTGTAATCAATGTAAACACATTCTAGAGGTGAACAAAAATGTGCATTTATAATGATTGCAAACAAGTGGTCAAACCAAAAAAGGGGAATTGTAATACAAAGATAGTAATATACATTGCAAAGTGTGGGGCATGTACAAGTTTTTACGTTGGTAAGACTGAGAGAAATTTCAGAAAGCGTATATATGACCACATTTATAGTATAACAAAAAAAGATTCCACCAATGCACTTTCTAGACACGTAGAAAAATGGGGATTAATCATGAATTCAAATTTGCCATATTAGATATTATATATAGCAAGCCGAAAGGAGGGGATGCTAAGAAATTGTTGAATTTTAAGGAAATATGGTGGCAATTGTATTTTGACGCAACAAACCCACCGGGTTTGAATGATTTTATTTCTTGTAAACCCATTTTGGAGATGGAAAACAGATAGACAATAGGTACAAGAACATCAACAAACGTGTTTAATTACGAATATATCTACAAAGATTGTAGTTCATATATTTTATGGATTTCCTATGGACCGAGACATATTATTTCATATGTGTAAAACATATTACATTTCATTTTAATATTGAATGTAGCATATTAATTCTTGAACACTCATTTTCACTAGTTTTTACTAGTGGTTATACTTGGTTCAGGAATAGGAGCAGCAGACCAGTGTCAGTGTTATGTAGTTATATTTAAGTATAGTGTTTTTTAAGCATTTTTTTCATACACAAATACAAAACCTTTTTAAAATATATACACATATATTTGTTTTTTAAAATGATTTTTATAACAAATGGTTTTAAATGAAAAAAAAGGGAAAAAAAAGAAAAAATTCTTAGGTTATTGATTTAAATGGAAATTTATCATGTAATACTACTTGATATGAGTTGTACCTTTAAGTACACATTACAGGTGATTTTTTGGCGCCAAGTTCGAATATTTAATGGTATCTACAGTGTATAACAGTGTTCTGAAGAAGCTCACATAGTGAGTGAAAGCGCCAACTTTTTTCAAACTTGTATCAGGTTCTCAGTTTTTATTTTCTTGTCCGCAATAAAATCTAAACATTTAGAGGAAGTTGTGCACTCATTGGGGTCATCCTGAATACACATGAAATATCAAATATGGCAGTTTAATAGAAAGAGCTTGAAACTCTAATACTCTTCTTGCAGATGTTATAGCCACCAGAAAAATGGTCTTCCAGGAATGGAACTTGAGGTCTGAAGATGATGAGGGCTTAAAGATGGTAATGTCAGGTGAGACATAACAAAATTTAAATCCCAAGGAGAAAGGGGTTCCTTAAAGGGAGGTCTTAATAAGGAGGCACCTTTCAAGAAAGTTCTACACAACCTGTGTGACATTAAGTTCAAGATAGAATCACCAATGTGGAAATTTGAGATTGCAGCAAGTTGTACCCTGATGGTTGCTGCAGCTGAACCTTGTTGGAAGAGTTCCGCCAAAAATTCCAAAATAGAATGGATGGGTGTAGAAAAGGGATCAATGTTCCTGTTTTGAGCCCAAAGGGAAAACCTTTTCCACTTGCTAGTATACAGTTTTCTAGTGGAAGCTTAATGAGAGGACATTAAGATATGTTTAACTGTAGGACTGAAATTCTGAAGCCTGACTAAATTGGGAAGTGAAGCAGCCAAGCTGTCAATTTTAGGGTGCAGAGAGAAGGATTAAGCACACCTGACATATGTGTCAGCAGGATTGGAACTGGGTCCAGAGTCCAAGGCTTCTCCTGAAGATGAGGCCAAAGGAAGGGGAACCAAACTTGATGAGGCCAGTAAGAAGCAATGAGAATTATCCTGCTTCCCAAGGACTATGCTTTCTGAATGACTCTGGGTATGAGGAAATGGAGGAAAGGCATACAGAAGTCCTGAGGGCCAATTGTGAGCAAGTGCGTCTCTCGGTGTCTCCCCCGGAGGGGGAATTAGGATAAAGTAGTTGCTGCACTTGGCATTCATGGGAGTAGCAAGGCAGACCCCATGTTTGGAAAATCATTTCCGCTACATTGTGATTGAGAGACCACTCATGCGGCATTAATATTTCCCTTCTCATCTTGTCTGCTATCACGTTGGACTTCCCTGCAATGTGCGTTGCTATTAGATAGCGATTGTATGAAACTGCTCATTGCCAAACTCTTAGGGCCTTGAGACAAAGAGGATAAGATCTAGTTTCCCCCTGCTTGTTTATGTACCAAACCACAGACATATTGTCTGACTGTATCGCAATAGTTCCTAGAGGTAGAGAATCATGAAGCGCTTGCAACGCAATAAGCCCTGCTCTCATTTCTAGGACATTTATTTGGAAGTGAGCCTCGTGTTCTTGCCATGTACCTTGGACTGTTCTCCCCAGATAATACCCCCTCCACCCTATTTGGGAAGCATCCGTGGTCACCGTAGCTATGGGTTGTTGTGGAACAAGGTGGTCTCCCTATGGTCACATGACTGGAGTGTATCCACCATCTTAAGTCATTCTTGCATGATTCCATTATCCTGATTGGGTGAGACATAGGAAGCTCTTGAAGTGACCATTGGGAGAATAACAGCCATTGAAGGATTCTCATATGCATTCTGGCAAGATGAACCAGTGTTATTGTGGAAGCCATTGTCCCTAGTAATCTTAGAACTATCTTTGCTTTCACCTTGGTCTTCGGAAGGAGATAAAGTATCTGCTGTCTGAGTGCTAAACCTCTTTCTGTTGGAAGACGTGCTACCATAGAGTCAGTGTCTAGATCTGTGCCTATAAATGTAATACGTTGACAGGGCAACAAGGCAGATTTTTGAAAGTTGACTGTAATACCCAACTGAGTGCAAATGTCCAAAGTTAGATCCCTGGCTTGTTGGAGTAGATGCTTGGTGGAGGCAGATAGGAGCCAGTCGTCTAGATAGGGAAACACTTGGAATCCTAGATGCCTCAGGTGAGCTGTGACTACTCCCATGCATTTGGTGAACACTCTGGGGACTGTAGTGAGACCAAAGGGCAGCGCTCGGGACTGATAATGGTTGACTCCCAGCTGGAAGCGTAAGTACCTTCTCGATGTCCTGTCCATTTTTATGTGGTAGTAAGCATCTTGAAAGTCTATCAAGCACATCCAATCATCTTTACCTAAAAAGGGAAGTATAGACTGCAGTGTCACCATTCGGAACTTTGACTTCTTGACAGATTTGTTTAATTTGCTTAGGTATAATATGGGTCTCCAGTCCCCTGTTCTTTTTGGCACCAAAAAGAATCTTGAGTAAGTACCCAATCCTATTTGGTCTGTGAGGAATTCTTGGATGACTCTTTTGTGCAGCAACTTTTGAATCACTATAGTTGCTTGCTCCCTTAGATTGGGTGGAACATCTGGGATTGTTCTGGGGTTCCTATTGGAACATCAAATTTTCAATTGTTCTAATCACTAAAGATTGACCTTTAATGATAGAACAATTGAAAATTCAAAATGTTCAAAATGAACATAAAAAAAAGAGAAGTAAAGGGTGTAGGCAGGGGGCAAGCCCCCCTGCACCCCCATGTCGGCCCCACACCCCCCGCTACTTAAATATACCAACTCTGAGATCGCGCTACAGTGTAGGAAAGGGAAATCTTCCCTTTTTGCACTGTAGTGCATTAAAGTGCAATCTCAGAGTTGGTATATTTAGGTAGTGGGCAGTGTGGGGGGTGTAGGGGGGCTTGCCCCCCTGCTTTAACCCATCATGGTACGCTGTATTTTTATTTTTTTTTTAAACTACGGAACTTCGATCATATGGTGTCGACCATATGGTATTCGAAGTTCCATAACTTTGATTTTCTAATAGGTAACCATTGTTCTGGTATGTGGAACAGGGCTGGAGAATGGAATGGAGTGTCCTCTGTATATTATTTTTAGTACCCATTTGTCTCTTGTGATAGTTTGCCAGGCTTCTGGGTACAAAGCTAAAAGTCCACTGACTGCCTCCAGAGTAGAGCAGTCGGGCCTCCTTTCAGGAGTGCTGATAAGGGCATCAGCTAAAGGAATCATGGTCACCCTGGTTCTGCGGGCCCCCTCTGCCTCTGGGGCAGTGTCTACCATTGTTACTCGCCATCTGCCCCTGGGGAAGGAATCACCCCATGCATCCTGGAAAACTCTCTGGGATCTTTTGAACCACATTTTCCAACTCTTCTGACCTTTAGGAAAAGGTCTTGAAGGTAGAGAAAAATGTACTCCAATGCCAGAGAGAGTTTTTCCTTCCTGCTTGCATCGGGTGAGAGTGTCTTTTACTTTGGGTCCAAAGAGTGAGGAACCATCAAAAGTGGCATTAGTAAAAGTAGACTTAAAGGGCTTTGCAAAATTGAACAAATGCATCCAGGAGTGTCTCCTAAGGAAAACTCTGGAACCCATTGCCCTGCTCGCTCCATCAGCTGAGTAGGACATCAGCCTCATGGAGGAGTTGACGATGAAATTTAAGGTGGACAGCTGGGAGGATACCTTTTCATTCACCCCTGCAGCTAATGTACCTTGTAGAGTATCTCCTAGCTCTTTCAGGAGATCTCTTTGTAGCCTTGTAAAGTGAGATAGGTAGTTCAGCGATCGGAGTGAAAATGTCACTGACGAAAAGACATGCTTCCCATATCTGTCCATTGTTCGAGAGTCTTTATTCGGAGGATGAACAGATGAGGATGTCTCTGAAAGGTCCTTCTTGTTCGCTGCTGCCACCACTGTAGCATCTACAGGTACACCCTTAGTGAGGAAATCCTTTCCCAAAGGAGCTGACAAGAATTTGTTTGGCCTCCAAGGGACTGGTTCCATTGTGTCAGGTCACTCCCATGCCTTTTGACTAACCAGGTCCATTAGCTCATTGAAAGGCGGAGACACCCAGGAGACTGAAGGTTGAGACCCAAAAGCCTTCAGGTACACTGACTCCTCATCAGAAGGGTTAGTGGCCTGCCAGCCACCTCTCTGCTTCAGTATCTCTAGAATATCTGCAGATGAGATATCATCAGAGGACGACCATGGGGACCCTACCGACTCCTCAAGGTCAGTGTCTTAAGTGATGGGCTCATCTGGAGAGTCTATGTGCTTCCTCTTGCAAGTTCTCTTCTGAGGTGGCTCATCAGAAGGATATTCTGGGGAGGCCTCGGAGGAGAGGGGTTAGCCAAATAGGGGATCTGAGGCTCTGGATTTCTGCTGTCCTGTGCAATGGGTGATGCCAAGACAGTAGCCAGTGCCTTAGGGCAACGAGTGCATGTATCCTTCTGTGGAGCTGTAGGGGTAGACAACATACACCTCATCAGCTCAAATGTGGATCCCACTGGCTCCGAAGACTCCTTCAGCTCTGAGGAGACAGAAGAAGGCACCAGAACCAGCAAGATCGGTCCCAAGGCCAATGTATGAGCCGAGCTAATGTGGGCCAATGCTCCGAGGGGCAGGCTCAGCACCGATGATGATCGGGGCCAAGAATCCCCCCAGAGCCAATCGGGGAACCCCGGCTCCCAGACTCTCTGGATGGTACTGAGAGTGTCGGAGAAGAAAATGGCTCCATGAACACTTAAGGGGATCTCGGAATTGACGGATCCACAGTAAGTGGTACCAAGCACTCTGGCATCAATGGTTCAGCTTGGCTCGGAGGAGGAACAACAGTGGGTACAATTGGTACAGTAGGCACCAAGACCAAATGGGTCAGAGCAAAGTATAATTTATTTAGTGCTGGTGACTTCAAGAGTCTGTGCAACAGCTACCTATTATAAAATAGAGCAGTATTACAGAAAATATAAAGAAATTTTGTCACAACTTAGCCACGGCCAAGATGAGCGCATCCAACCTCATAAAGCGGCAAATGAGATCTGGGGAATTACACAACGGGGTACCTACTTGCCATGAGCCAAGTTTGAGCCTTTTAGCTATGTGTTGGGCTGAGTTAGAGCCAAGAATCGGCTCCGAACCCATCATTGTAAGAATGAAGGCGAGATAGGACAACATAACATCTAAGTTTTTTTGCAACTGTAATTCAATTGACATTATTTAGCTGGCTCTTTGGATCGCAACTGTTTCTATGTGGGTAAAACCCAGAGAAAATTTAAAGAATGCATATATGAGCACATGCTTGATACAAAGAAGTGAAATACGAACCATGCACTTGCAAAACATGTTCTCAACTACCCCGGGCTTAATTTTGGATTTATGGGGTTAGATATGGTTGTTAAGAATGTGAGGGGTGGCCCATGGAATGTCCTTACTGAATTAAAAGAACTTAGATGTCAAGTCAGATTGAATGTTTGTGTCTACCCCTACCCTGGTCTTAATGATAGCCTGTCCATTATGAGTGTTTTGAAACTACATTCACATGTTTTGTGACTTATTTTTTGGATTATCAATAGTAATTGAAAAACTGTGTTTTAATTTGTGTTGTTATTTATTATTTATATGTTTTTGTAGTATTTATACAATTTTAAGATGTCATTTTGATACATATGACTATATAGTCATACTGATAAATATAACTATATAGCTCCAACATAAATTGCCAGACATATGTTGCCATACAACTTGCTGTAGATGAAGATTAGAGGTACTTGGAAAGATAGATATGCAGATGGGCTTTGATCAGACCTTCACTTCAGACATGTTGTAGAGTGTGTTATGGTGCATTGTAACTGACATTTCTTACCTGATCTTCCCCTACAGAACTATGGGTGCAAACCTGCTCCACATTCAAGCCACCTGCAAGTATGAGAGGTCATTCCCCTCTACCCTGTCAGAGACACCAAAAACTCATTGACATCAATGAGTTGTTTTTGTATTAATGGTCCCCCTCTTCTTAAGGATCTGCCTGTCACAATGTCCTGTTATTTTTTTTTGTTTGCATGGTGCAATGTAACACTAGCCCCTCATTTAATCTTTTCTAGAGATCTGTTATGCCCCCACCCACAACATTTAAATCCTCTACAAGTTCCTGCCAAACCTGGTTCTGATATTGCTTGCTTTGATACCCTTGGTGAAGAGATGCACACCATGTGCAATAATACTTCATTCTCCTGGCTAACGATTTCGGTCAGTGAGTGTTTATAGTATGCAGTGGGATGCACATGAATATTATCACAACTTCCTCCTACTTATGAACTTATCAGCTGCATTTAGTACTGTGCATAGCCTCATCTTCTCCATTAATGTACTGCACTCAAGTCTCAACATACAGCCTTTTGACATTACACCCTTTGTGACATGCCCACCCCATACATTCCACTCTTCACAGTTTGAAATCCTCCCCCCCCCCAGCCACAAGCAAATGGTACTGTGACACACCAATGCCATTGGCTTCCAGTTACACATGCATTACATAATCTTCATCTCTTCCTGATATCCACTACAGGGTTTCTTATTGTTAACGAGCTATTTTACCAGGCAGGACTCCTTCCTTACAGCAGTGAAGCCCCACATCTATAGAGGCTTTAATTACATTCCTCTGTTTCAAAGTTGTACAGCTGTAAGCAGTGTTGTCCAAAATATCACTAATACATTGTATATGATTAATAAGTAGCAGTTAGCCTGGCAACTATGAAACTAGTTAACACCAGATCTGTGAATTGCTACTGGTGAACAATGTACTATCCATTCTGGACAGTGCAAGCTGTACATCATACAATGAGCACAAACCATGTGACCTGCATATGCACACTTGAGGTATGTATATGCACATAGTTCCATATCACTATGTTGCAGCCTCTTCTAGAAAATAATCTAAAGACTGTACCACAGCTTTGTGTTGGTAAAGCTTTGAACATGCTTTCCACATATCTTATAATAATCTGGAACTGAACACTCTTAAAACTGTGGAGATGACAGTGGACTTTAGGAGTGGTACTACAATATTATCCCCGTCTTTATATTTAATACTGCTGTGTCACTTGTGGAATCTTTCAAGTTTGTGGGAGCTATAATCTCCCGGGACCTGAAGGAGGAGACCAGTATAGGGTCCATCATAAAAAAGGCCCAATAGCAAAGTACTTTCTGTGACAGTTGAGGAAGTTCAACCTTCCACAGGAACTGTTGATTCAGTTCTATACAGCAGTCATTGAGCCTGTTCTCAGCTCATCCATAAGAGTGTGGTTTGGATCTTTGTCTAATCATGACAAAAATAGGTTACATGGAATAGTCAGGTCTGCCGAAAATATTATTGGTGCTAGTTTGTCCTCCTTATAGGATCTGAACTATTCCAGAGTCATGAAAAGGGCAGGGAAGATCATCACCGACCCTTCACATCCAGGCCACCATCTTTTTGAATTATTACCATCAGTCAGGCATTATAGATTAATATCACCAAAACAAGCAGATATAAGAACATTTTTTTCCACAGGCCATCAAGTTCATAAAATGGTTAACTCAGCTTAATAGGATGGGGTATTCTTTTTCCCAATCCTCCAATGATTCTGCAGTATTATTTACATATTGTTAATACTTGTTTCTTTCAGAGTTTATTTCAGTATTTCTTTCACTGAATTGCACTTTGCACCTTGTATGTATATGTATATGTATATTTACTTTTTTGTCTTGTTCTTAATAGTTATGTCAATTGCCTTGTTCTTAATAGTCATATGTATGTCATTTATGCAATTCATACTTGGAGATTCACTGAAACCAGAGTCAAATTCCTTGTATGTGTGCATACTTTGCCAATAAATGTGATTCTGATTCTGATTCTGATGTCTATTTTGTAAAGCTATAAAACTCCATTTTGAAACTGTTACACCTTTTTAGATCTATTTACAAAATACAGACCATTTAAATGCAAACCAGATCTCATTCTGTAGCTAAAATGAGAAGGAACACTGCTGACAATTTGCACATGACCAATGCATTTAAAATGTAAGTGCAGATAGTTTGCTAATTGTATTTTTTCATAGAAAAACCTAGATCTACTAGTCCTAGAAATAGGATGATGAAAGGTTGAATATGACAGCTATTTTTTGAAAAAAATTGACAATGAAGGTACTGTGAAGACCATGCCCTGGCCCAGCAATCAAGGAGCCTCAATCCTCAACTAAAACCAGAGAGGGCATCTCATATATGAGGAAAGGATAACAAATGCACACAGTAAAGTGCAATTTCCCTTAAGAGCACACAGAGATCACAGTCAGTCCAGGGCTGGTTGCTCCCTTGCTCCCCAGGTCCCCAGTAAGACTCCCCACTGGCACAACTGTAGGGTCCAGATCTCAGCCTAGCGGGGCAAGCTAAAATCTGCAGCACCCTCTCTGTCCAACTAGTGCTTCGAGTCCCTGCCCAAGTAGTTGACACACACACACTTTGAGATAAGAGTTTATACAACCACACAGACACTTCTGGGGAAGGCTGGCACAGGTTCTGCAGCCATGCCCCTTTTACCCAGACTATACAGTAGTACCACTTGCCACCACCCAGCTAATATTATCAGCTACCCAAAGGCCCTTAAAAGGGTGTCCAATTATTACTGTACAATATTATTATCCAATTGGTAGTCTAGTCCACGGCTAAAGCTATAGGAGTGGCTTTGTACAATTTTACCAAAGGCATACAAGTACTCTAAAGAGCTTAAATTATCTCTACACAAAACAGCCACAGTTGAAAGGGTTTAAAAATATTTAATAATAAATACTAAAAACACAAAACAGTACTACTGCAACACAGCGCTAGTCAAGAGTTCAGAGATCACACAGAAATACTTAAAATAAATCAGTAGTACAGTTCTGACATCACAGAAAAACACTTAGTCTAAACTTTCTAATTCCTAGCTATTGCTACAAGAAAACACACTTCTAAAATAAGTTACTTACATGGAGCAACAGGCTGTGAGTTGGATAGTCAGACAAAAATGCTTTATAATCTCTGCTTCTCCCTGTTTAAATTGAAACTGCAGTTTTGATAAAACATTGCATCATCTTTTACACTTTCCTGGTGTTCCCAGGCTAACAGAAACTGCATTTACATACTTTTACACTTAGAGCAATAAAAGACGTGCCACGTGTAAATTCTGGTCATTAACTTTAGCCTTAAAACAATAGGCAGGATGCTTACTCCAGACTCATCGACTCCAAATTCTAACTTCAAAGGAACAGACATAAAGTAATTTTAATTTCAAAGGACCAACAAGAAATGCTTGACTTAGCTTTCTTTATAGCAGAGGGCAATGTTGCCACATTGTTTTAAGTTTAACATTTCACAGCATTTACAAATGATAAAATTATATACCAAATCTATTTGACTAGGCTGGCAGCCTTCACCCATCTCTACCAGTCTTCACAGGCACAATAAGTGAAAGTGGGACAGAGAACTGATCTTATAACATTAGTGACTGTTAAGAAGCTTTACTATGTCACCTCAAGGTATTAGGAGTTTATCAGTTTCCTCTCGTAAAAAGACAGCTTCCACAAATCTCATGTGGGACTTGTGGTCACCCATCAATTCATCAAGTCTCATTTGATGTGTAAGGAAGCCTCTGCCAAAAGAAAGCTATGCATTGTATTGAGTAGCTATCATAGATTCCTATGTTCATAGGTAATTACTCAGCTAGCTGCCCGTGTAGTCCATTTTAAGCATAGCCAGTTTCCCTTTAGGTGCTTGAATTAGCCTATCCCATTTTGTGTGAAATTGGCCTTACCCATGTCATCTCCAATGCTTAAATATTATCTTGAATGAGAATAACGGGAATCATAACAGACAATTTGAAGGGACTCATGCATGGAATACAGCTTTTAGGAGCTGGATCTATCCATTAGTAGCAAGGAGGATAGCCCTGGGGTTAGTTTTCAATTACCCATCCATAGATCCAAGTTGTACTTGAAAATGGATAGGAATGAGCTTTGCTTTATGTGGATGGGAAGTCTGTTCCAGAGCAGGAGTAACCTCTCTTGAGATATACCTGTCCCTTCAAACTGTCCTGTTGATGTTGCAGAAAAAGTTTAAATCCCTGGAACGAGTATTTCTGATGTCATTTGATTTGCTAATGCACAAAGGTCCTTTAGTATTGGGTCAGAAGATGCCTTCTATTCCAAACACAGGTCATCCCTTAGCAGTATGTAGGATTCCAAGTATAGTGACAGGGTTTTAAGGCCATCAATATAGGACATATTGTTTAGGACTTCGAACCTTTAAGTAAGGTATCTCCAGGACCATTCTAGTTGGACCGATACATCACAAAGGGGGCATTATACTCAACGATTGGTATAATGATGACTGAGTAAAAAGGGACAATGGCATCTTTAGATCTAGTCACAATCCCTTCTTTATAACATGCACAACATACAAGGACCAAGGACTTTTTACAACAATAGATACATGGTTGAAAATTAGGGCACTGTCCACATAAGTTGCCAAATCCTGAACAACTAGGTCAACACTCATGGATGTATTGTCATTGCTAAAGTTCCCTGGGGTAGATGACCTCCCAAAGGATATAATAATACATTTGTGGCATATAGATTCAGTCCATGATTTTGGCACCATTTATTTGTTTGTGACAAACCTTCTGCAGGATGGCTAAATCATTTAGCGATTAAATAACTGCTCCTAGTTGCAGTAATTGGCAAATTTAGTCAGCCAGTGATCTTTGGTGTTTGCTTTTACTTCAGAGAAGTAGACACCAAACAACAGAGTGGTACCAGGTTTGGTGCGGTTTAGAGTATTAACCCATTTGTGACTGTCAAGAAATATCTAAATAGTAAATAGATGGTTTTGTAATAAAATTTAAATACTAAGGCATTCTTACAGATTGCAAAACAGGTTTAAGGGAGAAGATCACAATTATATACTTGGACTTAGCCAGGGAAGAAGGGAAAAGAAAAGCAGTAAAGGCTGGGAATATGTTTGTAAAGATGATGTTGAGAACTCTGGTCCTGGTTTATCCCTGAAGAGGGAGACTTTTGCCCAGTGGGCTCATCCAGTTTATTAAAAAAAATATACATAATTAGCACTTCTGGTGTGAAAAGGAAATTATTTGGTCTAAGGAGCTATCATTTACAGAGTCAACACATCTCTGAGCATATTTATTGAATATTTATTTTTTAGCTATATACGTTACTCATCTGATGGAAGGGTAGTTAAAATCTCCTATAAGATGCATTTTTGGTCTAATGGTTATCTTTTTCATCTGGCTTTGGAGTTCTACTTTTGTTGAGAATGACATACAGAGTGAAATATAATTTGCATAATGCAATAGGTTGTTTTATAGAGTGTCACTAAGAAGTCAATAAGTGCTATGTCATTGCTGTGCAGTATATGACAACAGATGATGGAGTGATACATAAATATGAATACCCCCCCCCCCCCCCACACACACACAGTTTCCAGAATACCCAAATACATATTTTCTAATACCTAGTAATGAGGGAGTGTGGTTTTTACACTAAAATCAGTTTATATACAGTTATTTATATCTTCAAAGGTAAGGAAGACCTCAAGCTCAGACATGTTCTTATTAAGACACCAAGTACTGTTATGTTGGTTTTTATTTGAACTGGAATTTGCTACATGGGAATGTCCATGAATTGAACTTTTTTCCTAAAAAAGGCAGTATTGAGGCAGCAAATGTTTTAGCAATTATGTAAAACCCAAGTGGTGAAAGGTGCAGGTCAACCCTATCCATATGAAATGGTATGAGCAATTGTAGTAACAGGCACTCTCATTTCTGAGGCACCAAATTGTCAGTTTTAGACTGCTTTCGGGATGGAACATTTACCAAAAGCACTATTTTAATGTTTGCATTTCATTCTAGGGCTTTCAGATTTTTACACTTCATGTTTACCTTTTGTGCACAACTAGCAGCAGTTAACCTTTACAGTCTATACTGTCCCAAACTTTCTGATAATGTACTCTGTAGTGAGTTTGTAGAATTTGCCAACTTGCTACATTCCTAAAAAAAAACAAACACATGTTCCCAATCACTTCTCTCTTTCCCATCACACCTCCAGCATTTGCTGTCTACCTGAAGACAAATTCTGCTTGGGGTGTACAAATACCTATGCAAACACTTCAGAGAAAAAATCCTAAACTTTTTAAACTCTGTTGCACACTTTGGAGCCATATACATGTCCTCCCATTGTTCCCTCATAAAATGTTTTCCAGGATATCTTCCCAAACCTTTCTAACCTCATTTGATTTAGTTTTATAGTTATCACACATTATTTTACACGTCCTTCTAATATTTTAGACTCAACTAAATGTTTTAGCTAGTGTTTCACTCAGCAACTCCCCATCCATTCCTCTTTGCCTATACTCTCATGATATGATTAATGTTATATATCTAAATTATGTATATTCCAATGATTTGTTTTTCACTGAGATAACATCACAGATCGGGAAATCACTTTATAGTGTTTACTGTGTTAATTACTTTCAAAAAGCTTGCTTTTTGTTAAATTTTAGTCATTATTTTTACTTACTCTTGCAGCAGTTTACCACAGTAGAATAGGAATACAATCTTCTCATAAAATGTATTATGTAGTCTGTTTTCAGCCCTTCAATGTCCATTTGCTTATTGTGTGACTCTGGGCATGTCACTTATGTAGACAGTGTTTATGGGTTGCTGCTGAAAGCAGTTGTGTCTTGAGTTTATATGCTTAATGATTTAGTTGAAAAGTAGTTTGTGTCACTAAAAGCAATGTGCATCGCTAGCTAAATTATAAATGCCACTTTGCATAAACTAAGATCGACAAGCATTTGAACACAGGGATGATTTTCTGTAACACAACAGAGAGATCGATTTGATTTTGGTTAAGGCAGCAGTGGAGGTGACTGAGTATGATTAATGCTGCAATTTTGTATACAAGGCTGACAGACATGTGCCCATCATTGATGTTTTTTGTCCCTGGCTTCCAAGAAATCATAAACTAATCCATCTTCAGATTATTTGCACTCTGTTCTGCCAAGTTATATCAAAGCACCACAACAATGCATTAATTAATTCATTGTCCAGTAACCAATTTTTCCTATTCTGAACTATGTGGTTGTATTCTAGCTGGACCCTATCATGGCAAAACTGCAGTGATCTAATCCTGGGAACAATAGCCCACCAGAGAATGCATGCACCCTCAGTATCAAATGACACGCATGTCTATGTTAAAAGCAATGGATCACTGGTTCACTTAATGGTACATCTGTTGGATGAGGTAGGAAAAGGAAACACCAAGCACATGTGGGACAAGCAGACTCTGCAAAGAGCACATCCGAGTTGTGAACTTGAACCTCAGAACTGACAGAAAGCAGTGTTAGAACTGTGAGGGCACAGTTGTTTCTACCATTATCAATATTACTGTACAATTTACTTAGCATTTATTAACTATACTTAGTGCTAAGTAACATTAGTTAGTCATTTGTTAAGAGTTCCTGTTTCCTAAATTCTGTTTCTTGGATTTTTTCTTGACCTCTGATTGCTGTATTTACTATATTTTCTTTCAGTATCTGTGTATGATTTAAATTCTATCCATGTACTCATACTTCCCTCGATTTAAAAAAATGGCTGACTAATGTGTGTGTGTGTGTGTGTGTGTGTGTGTGTGTGTGTGTGTGTATATGTGTGTGTGTTTCTGTACAGACAGAAATCTTTATATTTTGCATTTACCTAGCCATTATGGCTCAAGTTTCTTAAAATGAGTTTGAGATAGACTATTTCACTTACCCAGTTAACAAATGCATACACTGCAGTAAATTAAACTTCATATGTGGAGTGTAAAGTTATGAAGCCATGGTGGTGCAGCAGTAGCATTGTTGCCTCACAGCAAGAGGTTCTCCCATTTGATTCTCAGCTGGAGTGCTTTCTGTGTGTTGTCTGCATGTCCTTCTGGCATTCGAAAGACGTGTAAATGGGTGTGCCTTCATTGAAGGTTGGGTGTCGAGCTGGCACCTTGGCACTGTAAAAATCTACTGTTAATCATTAGTGGACTGTAGTTCCACTGTGGCGATCCCTAACCGGGAAAAGCCGAAAGAAGAACAACATGTGGAGTGTAAAGTTCAAATGTTTGGAAACAAATATATACATACACACACATATGAGTATAGTGGAGTATTTGTATTTTTAATCCAGTTGCATGTGGAACAATGGATCATACTACACACTGATGGGTTGTGGCAGGGATGACGGACTCTATAGTCATCTATGTCCAGATTTTACTCAGTGCTGCTGTCCTGCTTGGCTGCATCTAGACCTCAGTGCTAATATTGGACCCTACTACCTTTATACTGTTCATCGCATCTGAACAGATGATAATAATATGCTTTTGAGGCAAGTAAATCTTGTTTTATATACTTTTGTTTCCCTAGGAGGCATGCTGCAGTGTGATGCCAGAGTCATGCTATCATCTTTGCTGAACGGGTTGAGATACATACAGACTTAATCTTGATAACTTCACAGTTTGTATTACAGGATGGAGAGCTTTCTTTTTAAGACAACCTCCCACTACAGGGTGGGAGGTTGGCATAATGTTTAAGGTATTTATCTTACAAACAAGATGTAGCATTTGATTCTCACTTGGGGTAATTGGCTAGGCTTAAAATGGCTCACAAGGGCAGTTAGCTTAGTATTAATATATTAACATATAAGTAGTCCTTTCGCGTGATTAATCTTACTGCCAAACTACTACAGATTCACATTGTGTGTCTAATGATAGGTTATTCAGCATTTAATTCTTACAATTCATTATTATAGCTGCTCATCTCCTAAGGAGGAGGAAACAGATTGGGCTATTTGTTTTTGTTACCTAGCAGTCTGCTTCACTTTTGAATTTCACCAGGATCTTAGACTTCAATAAATCTGTCAGAACTGGCTACATAAATTTAACCAGTGTTAGGTATTCCTCTTAGGCAACCTATACTTACAGCAGTATGCTGGTGGCCTCTGCCATGTTTGGTCATAACTATTTTGATGGTTTACTATAAAATGTTTGAAGTGCCTGTGCTTGACTGGCATGTGGTTGAAAGGCACTTTTTAACTGGGCAGAATGCTGAACCGAAATACATGGACTACACTACAGTGAATGGGTAGTGTAGTTCACGTATCTGAGTTCGGCATTGTGAACAGAGATCGCGGTTCAGTGAGGAACAGGGAATTACCCCATTTCCTCACTGTAGTGTGATATTGGAGTTGGTATATTTAATTTGCAGGGGTTGTGGGGTGCAGGGGGACATAGCCCCCCTGCAAAATAATAAATGAACCATTGACTATATAGTGTAACAGTATGTTAAGGTGCATAGCATGGGTGAGTAATGTCACCTCCTGCGATGTCGATGTATTCCTTTTTGCCATGGCTTCTGTTTTGACATTCCAAATTCAGTATTTCAGGTTGACCACTGTGACCCATCAATGAATGCATTTTCAGAATTTCAGTATTAATCTGTTTTGACTTTGGAGATGCCTGGAATGACCATTAATAAACAGTGGTCTCTTCTGGCTGTCAAAGCTTTAATGGACTTATGTTATTCACATTAAAAATGTGATATATTTACATTTTACAGTGCACTAGTTTGCCTTTAATAAAACTGTTTAAATATCATGTTCATGCAGAGTTTGACTGCTTGCTAATTACATTACTTTAGATTAATTTGCTTGATAGCATAAGGAAAGGATTAACCTATGTAGTCTGCATTATATTCATGCCACATTTTACCTCCTGTCTGTCCTGTTCTTTCACCTCATCCCTTCTCTAACTACCATGTCTTCTTGAAAATCTTCTTGGATTCCTTTTACACCACAGGTCCACAGCCCCATCGGGGAAGAAGTATTTTGCTGACTCAGAGAGTAACTTATTCATTCACTCTGCATATTTAGCTTCCTAGCCCTCCAAACATTTCTATTCAATATGACCTCTTTTATTGCTCTAACATAATGGTGTGCACTCATAACAGATTCTAACTTCTTCTTTTGATCTCAAGTGCAAAAAACTTAACTCTTCAAATCTCTCCATCTTAAATGTCCTTCCTTCCTTTCTCTAACTGGATGTCCTTTTTTAAGACTCCCAGAAATGCATTCAGCAAACATGGCAAGTCCAGACAAGATAAGACAGAACAGGAAACCTCCTTCTTTGCTTCTGGAGTTTAGCCCATTGAGGATACACTTAAACATGCATTTACTTTTGCCAATAATTAATAATTGATTAAATTCTGGAAGATCAGCATCCAGTTCCAATGCATTGTGTGATGCAAATCTGCATTTCTATTTACCGCTGTCACTGTCATCTCAATTTGCTCCATGTGGTCCAGTCCAAGGTTTGAAAATCTCTCTCATATCCATTTCCTGCTCTGTCACTGTCAACATCACTCTCAATAGTGTATACTTCATGTCAGAGTTGTGCCAACTGTAGTTTGCACTGAAGTCAGTTGCCCTTTCCTGCATCGCTGGCCATACATTCCAGTTCATTTAATGTTTTCCACATCTTCCACTGCTACACTGATTTTTTTATCATTAGTGACTCCCATTGTTGCCACAGAACAATATGGGTAATTAGCTGGCTGTCTAGGAGTATAAGCATACCATAAATAACAAACAAAGAAGCAAATAAATAAATTACATCAGTGGTAAGCATTTTCATTCCCAAACTGCTTCTGTTCCCACCAACTGTAGTCACTTCATACATTATTGACTATGGATACCTCAGATGTTTGTGATCAAATAAAAATATTGTTCACAGAAAGTATTTCAGACTATTTCACAGAAATGCATTCTATCTCTGCCAAACTAAATCAAGGGCTATTTAGCTGTGCTCAGATTACAGTAGGAATCAGTCACTGATCTACAAAATACCTCTGCAACCACTAATTAGAGCCACTGTATAGACTGTGTACACTTCAGGAGTCTGATTTTGACTGAATAAAATATTGGTTGCAATATATATATATATATATATATATATATATATATATATATATATATATATATATATATATATATATTTCAACTTGATTCACTCAATATTACATACTAACCCTCATAAGCTTGACTGTGGCAAAATATTAATCACAGTAATTTAGCTCAACTTATTTAACACAACTGTATACATTTAAACATGAACAATGTTATCTTTTAAAGTCTGTATCCATCTCTAAATTATTTCCCTAGTTTGGGAACAAAAGCTTCACAAACAAATGCAACACCACAGGAGCTAAGGGGGCTGGAAACAGTATGATGGATGGTTGCAACAAAAAGCAGCACAGATGCATGTAAGTTCATTGGTTGCTTTCTGGTGTTTGTGCTTCACTTGTGGTAGTGTCACTTAAGATGCAGTACAAATCACCATACTGTGAGTGAAGGTGCCAGAACATATAGAAAATACTGACGCAATAAACATAACAGTTTTGAAGACTCATGGAATAATGACACTGAAAGGAAATAGATCTGGCAGATGAAATGTTTTAAGTGCTACATCATACAAGTGATCAAGCTACTGTAAGTGAAAGCAAATATCATAGAAAAGCAGGGTATTCAGTGATCATACATGTACATGTGTTGAAAAACCTGAAGAAAAGCAACAGCTGTTTTTACTTAGACAGCACAGGCTGTTCTGTAGGCATCATTGCAACATGTTGTAGATCGCCAGTAGCACTGTAGGAGCCATATGTGGATATGCCAGAGACTGTGCTGTAGTGGTGAACACGTTAAAGCAAAAATCAATGTATATTGTTATTAATCTGATCAATTAATACCACTCTTTAAATAATAACAACATAGGAAATTCAGTGCACATTAATCATCATAATGTTTGGTCATTAATACATTTATTTTAATAAATACATTTATTATATGTTGCTTTAGACACATTGTTGTAAAAATATGCTGTATTTTTTAAAGCACAGTTTTTTGCGCTCCCCAGCACATTGCAGAAGTCATTTCATAACATAAGTAATTGTTAGTGCACAAAACAATATTGAAAAACAATATTGATTTTTTGTGATATTCATACAAGTATGTGGCTTGTAAGGTATGAGGCTAAAAGATGAGAGTCATTTCACAGTTAAGCATAGTTATCTTACAGCAAAATATATATAATTTCCTTAGTATCCAAATAAAGGCTTGCATTTTAAAAATATTGTTTTGAGATTTTCATAATAAATGGATCATTTGTATGAAGGATTTCTGAAGTGAGTTGAAAAGTAGTTAATTTATTATAGGTAAACCTTTCAACATATCATAGGATCATATAGGTTACTAGGCTATTGGCCTTGAGGCCCTTATAAGCCTAGCTAAGAGTTTAGCCTATGTTTAGACAAATCAGAACCTGATGCCCCTGTCCAGCAGGGACATGGGTGGAATCCCAGGGGTATATTTTCTGTTTATCATCCAGTTATCCAGATTGTGCTTAAAAAGGGGTAAAGATGTATTCTGTTTGATATGGAGATGGAGTCTATTCCATAGATGGGGGAGTCTCTGGGACACAAATCTGTCCTGCCAACAAGTCTTGTTGATGTCACAGACTAGATTGAGGCTGAGCATGCAGGTTACTCGAGTGGAGCTTGACTTGTGGATATGCAGCAGTCTCATCAAGGTGGAGTCTGTCACCTTGTATGCCAGATAGAGGTCACCTTTGAGGAGTCTGCATAAAACTGAGTAGATGGATAGGGCTTTTAGCCTATCTGTGTAGACATACATACATACATAGAAATATTTCAAGCACAAGCATTAATGCCCTTCTAGCTTGTCAATATACCAAAAATACTTGTTCCCATAATAAGTATCCAGGCTGTTCTTAAAAATATCTAAACTAGTACTTGCTTTAATGTAATTTGGTAGTCTGTTCCATGCATCAGCTACTGTCAGAGAACCAATTAGTACACTTCTTATTCCTATAGAATCTCCTACATAGGTTGTCTGATGATTCTCTAGTACCTTTTGTTAACCCCAAACATTTCCAGAGGTAGTTTTCACTAAATGCCTTATATACCTGAATAAGATCTTGTCTTAGATATCTGTAAGAGACACTGTACAAGTTCAGATATTTTAGTATTTCATAATAACTAAAATGTTCACATCTACGGATACCTTTGATATATTTCCATTGCACTCTTTCCAATTTACTCATACTTGTTTTCTTATAGGGTTTCCTTATTGTTATTCCATACCCAAGTTTGGGTCTAATGTAACTAATCAACAATGACTTCATTATTTTTGATTTCCTAGACTTTATAAATCTTTTTATACAACCAATAGTTCTATAACTATCATTAACCAATTGGTTGATATGATTAGAAAAACTCATAGCTGAATATACCCATATACCCAGGTCCATAAATGAGTCTACAGTTTCAATCACTGTGTGCTGTATGAAGTATTCACCATTCAATTTATGCCTACCAAATCTCATATGCTTTATTTTTGATGTATTTATCAGCATATTATTCTCCTGTGTCCAAATGGTCAATTTAGTCAATGTATTTTGCAGACATGCCTTATCTGTAACAAATGTAATCAATTTACCCAATTTCATGTTGTCTGCATATAGACTGTAGAACACTTCAGATGAAAAAGTTAGGTCTGAAAGATACAATCCAAACAAACAAGGGCCTAGGACAGAGCCCTGTGGGACACCCTGACTGTAACCAAGGATTTCACCTGTCCAGTTGCTGTATGATACTTGCTATGTCCTATTTGTAAGCCATGCAGCTATCCATCTTATCAAGAGTGCATCAATACCTAGTTGTATAATTTATTGATCAGTGTTATATATGACCCTGTCAAATGGTGAAGTTAAATCTATACAAATTGCATCACAGCACAATGTTTCATTCATAGCTTATTATATTGTTATAGAACATCATGTTACAGGTGGTAGTAAATCTGTTTTCAACATATGCATGCTGATAGTTCTGTTCCATGCATGTTCCATAGGTTTAAGTCCCATCCTATTCAGTTCTGACACTAACTTATCCAATACTACCTTCTCCATTATTTTTCCACAACATGAAAGTAGACTTAAGAGTCTATATGACTCTGGATTTGTCCTACTCCCCTTTCCCTTAAAAAGTTTAATAAGTGCACGTCTCCAATCTTGAGAAATCTCCCCATATTTATATGACCTAGTGAATAATAGATATATTGGTATTGTAAGTTCTTGCTGAAGTGTTCTCAGGTCATTGTTACTAATTCTGTCTCCTCCCTGTGCTTTCTTTGGATCCAGTTTGTGCAGTCCTTTTTCAATGTAATCTAATCTGATTCCAGTATCTGGGGTTACCTGGATGTCACTAGGACAATGTACCACCCCTTTTGTGGAGCCAAACTGTTTTGCATAAGATTTTGGAAATACATCTATGATCTGTTGTGTCTGAGAATAAATTTTATAATATGCGCACAATCAATTTGTATGTCTTTACTCCTTCCACGTCTTATGCATCTATAAAAAGGTTTTCTATTATGCTCAATATCCTTATATACATTTTCTTCAAAATTTTCTTGATCTTTATTTATTTATTTTTTTATTTTACATTTGTTGACCGGGCTAGTCTAACTGGATACATGTCCATTTTCAGTAGAGGCCCGGGGAGATAAGCTCCAAGATATAACTATGATGTTAACAAGATATCAAAATAAGGTAACATTAACAATACAAAAACAAAGTCATATTTACAATTCATATTACTGGTTTTCGCAGTAAAAAAAAAAAAATTCAGCAGTGCAGAGTACAGGCATAAGATAGCATGCTAGTACAAAACAAGATGTTCTAGAGGGAGATAGTATTGTGGTTAATAAGAAAGGAAAATACAGCTAATGAGATGAAGGGGTAGGAAGAACAAAGTAGTTAGAGACATATAGCTAGTCAGGTTTGGTACAGGGGCATAACCAGTGTGTTCTGAGGAACACTTTCAATTTGTTTTTGAAGCACGATAGAGAGGGAATTGAGGAGAGTTCACTGGGGAGGAGATTCCATGCTTTTCCAACTGTATTAGAAAAGGGAGTTGCCTGCCTTGTTGTTTGGTTTAGTGGTAAGTACTAGAAGTCTCTGAGAAGACCTTAAGGATTTCAGGTTTTTATAGGGAGTGATGAGTGTGGATAGAATAGGAGTTTTGGAAGGTTTGTAAAGAGTGTTGTGGGCTATGGATAGTTGATGGAATTTAATCAGATTTTGTAGTTCAAGCCATCTCAGCTGCTTTAAATTAATGCAGTGGTGGGTTCTAAATGGGTGTCCTGTAGCAAATCTGGCAATGTTATTGTAGGACATTTCCAATTTGCTAAGATTATGTTTAGATAGATTGGTGAAAATGGGAGAGGCATAAAGAAGTGAAGAGATTAGATGAGTGTGTGCTATAGTGGTTTTTGCAGAAGGTAGGAGGAAAGATTTAATCCCATAGAGAGAGCCTAGTTTTTTGTTGACAGTTTTTATAGTATTGTTGATACGGATATCAAAGTTTAGATTGTTGTCTATGGTGATACCTAATAGTTTGGTGGTAGGTTCAGGGGATATAGTACTTTTATTGGTAGAGATAAGTGAGAAATCAAAAGGAGAGGACTTATTGGTGGGAGTGAAGAGGAGGAGTTTAGTCTTTTTGGGGTTAAGGAGAAGACATCTATGTGTGAACCATTTTTCAACTGTGTTAAATACTTGTTGGGTAAGAGATTGAAGTTCAGAAGAGGTGGTAGCTGAGCATATCAGAGTGGAGTCGTCTGCATATTGAATGCATGTGGCTTGGGGGATGGCAAGGTAAAGGTCGTTGATAAATATGGAAAAAAGTAGAGGTCCTAGGATGGAACCTTGGGGGACACCAAGGTTGACAGGCAGGTGAGAGTAAAGAGACTTGTGCCATAGTACGGCCTGTTGTCTTTTATCAAGGTAGGACTGGAACCACTTTATAGAATATGTATCTAATGACAGGGATTTCAGCATTTTGATAAGGATTTGATGATTTACCATGTCAAAAGCTTTAGACAAGTCTATGAATAGTGCTGAAGAAAGGTTGTTAAGATTGCGGTTTTTGTTGATATAATCTGTGAAGGAGAGAAGGGCTGTGGTAGTGCTATGTGAAGGTCTGAAACCATGTTGACAGTTGGAAAGTAAATTATTGTGGGTTAGATGGTCAAGTAATTGTTTATGAATGCATTTCTCCATGATCTTTGCCAAAGGTGAGAGAAGGGCAATGGGGTGGTAGGTGGAGAGTTTAGTGGACTGTCCGCCTTTATGAAGGGGGATAATATGGGAAATTTTCCATAAACTGGGGATATGACATTCGGTAATAGTTCTATTCATCAGAATAGAAATGGGATAAGCAATAGCTTTGGCTGATAGTTGTAGGAATTCAGTGGGTAGTTGGTCTGCTGAGGGTGAACATGGTTTTAGTTTCTGTAAAAGAGTTAGAATATATGTTGTTGGGACAGGTTGAATATGAAAAGTAGGGGTAAGGTTGATTTATAGGAAGGCAGAGTGAAATTATTGGGTGATAGTTGACTAGCTAGAGTTTGTATAGCATTAGAAAAAAGATATTAAAAGCATTAGCTGTATTCACTGGATTTTTGTGGTCAGTATTTTGAGGGTCTGAAGTGGTAGATTGACCAGGACAAAGTAGCTGGTTAATGCTAGCCCCAAATTTTTGTGGGTTGTTTTGATTAGTTTGCTGGGATTGCAGGTAGTAGTTTCTTTTATCAGATATTATAGCTTTCTTGGTTTCATTTCTTAGTTGTCTAAATGTTAGTTGGTCTATAGGGTTTTTAGTCTTCCTCCATTTTGCCCAGAGTTTGTTTCTAAGATTCATTTTGTGTTTCGTTTCTTTTGAAAGCCATGGAATCGATTTGGTTTTGAATCTAATTAATCTAGTTGGAGCATGGTGGTTGAGAATGGCAAGGAAGTTGGAGTTAAAGTAATTAATGGCTTCCCCTAAAGGAAGGTTAAGTAAGGGAGACCAGTTGCATGCTCTTAGTTCCATTTGGAATAGTTCAGGGTTTAAGTACTTCTTGGATCTGATGTTTTTGACAGATGTTGGAATAGGAGAGGTGATTTTATGTCTGATGATATATGTAAGAAAGTGGTCACTTAAGTCATCAAGGAGGGTTCCTGAGTCATAAATGTGAAGGTGATGGCTTATGAGAATCCAGTCTAATAAGCTAGATTTCTTGTTAGATTTATTTATCCTGGCAGGGGAGGCAATGGCTTGGGAATACCCATATAGGTTAATATGGTTTGTGGGGAGGCTGCTGCAGTAGCAGCTCCAGTCAACGTTAGTGTTGCCTAGGATGATGGTTTCTTGGGGCAGGTTTTGGGAAAGCCAGCAAAGAATGTTTTCCATAGTGGTAGTGTTGTTACCGGGTGGTAGATATATACAAATAATATAGATGGCTTTGGCATTGTTAAGATGAAGTTTGGAGATAAGAATTTCTGCATTGGAGTCTATAAGTGGTTTAAAGTTGTGAGTGATTAATTGTAAGCTAGATTTATATAGGATGGCCACCCCACCACCTTTTTCGGATACTCTGTCTAGTCTTAGGATATTATATCCAGGTGGGATGATTTCATTATCTTTGGTTACCAGTTTTAACCAGGTTTCTGTTAGGCAGAGAATATTGAAGGAGTAGATTTCAGTTAGAGCCTGGAGTTGAGTTATTTTATTGTTTATGCTACGTATATTGAGATGAGCAATTAGAAGGGAGTTTGATGGTTTAGAGAGGGCATGCAAGGGTGATTCTTTGTGGTTAAGGAGAGAGACAGGAGTTGTTGGTGGGCCTGGGTTAGGGTGGATGTCACCATCCTTTAAAGAGAGTAGTAGAGTTAGATAGTTAGGGTTGGAAGATCTGCAGTATAGAGGTAGGCCTTTCCTGGGGTTCTGGTTGTTGTATTTTAAGTGAAGTGTTCTGTGGTATTTAGGAAGTATATAGTTGGATGAGGATGTTATATTAGCATGAATAAGGAAGAGAGGAGAGTTTACAGAGTTGGTTTCTTTCTTGGGGTAGTTTAGGTGTGGAGTTAGTGGGTTTTCAAAGGAGGTGAATAGATGGCTGATGATTAAAGGAGGAAGTAGTGTGAGTGTGAATAAGAGTAGAAAATAAAATTGGATGGGTTGTTTATACATTGTGTGAGAAAACATAGTTTGTTTGTTAATAGAAAAAGAAATTGACTGGGTAGGGATGACAGAAGGGAGTAGGGTGTGGTATAATTAAAGGATATTGGTGTGAGGTTAATATTAGAATAGTTGGGTAGATGGAGAGTGTTTAGAAAGTAAGGTGGAAGGATCTTGTCACACACTATGTCTCACACTATGCTTAATCTGTTTGTCCATCTTGTTTATTTCTGTTTTCAAAGTTGTAGCTTTACCTTTCTTCCATTTCTTATATTTTTTGTCTCTCACCTTAATCAGATATCTTGTTCTTATGGAAATATATCAGCCTGATGTTGTATGCCTAGATCCTGATGTTAAACATTTTTTGATGTTTTGCACTAAAACAATTTCTCTTTCAAAACTTTCCGCATTCCATCAGCAGTTTTTCCACTTAACACCTCACTCAAGTTAGTTTTATATAGTGACTGTTTTGCTTCCATATAATCTGCAATTAACCTTCTGTGCATTGGCTTAGATTTCAGTCTGGCAGAATTATCTAGCAACAAATTAATCTCTATATCCCCATGATCACTGCACATCAATGGTGATAAAACTTGACTTGACTTTACAGTAATTTCTTTGGGAACACAAACAATGTCTAGTATGTTCCATCCCCTGGTAGTTTTTTTTTTAGAATCGGAAGCAATTGTTGTTCCTGAATATATGCTGTGAATAGTTTCCTTACTAACGTTGTAGAATCAATATTATTCCAATCTGTTTCTAGTAAATTTAAATCTCCAGCTAATATTATTCTTCCATCCTGTGTTTCATGCAAGAAATGTATGAATTCCTCTAGGTCATCTGCACTTGACTTTGGTGGTCTATACACTCCAACAATTGTTATATGTTCCAGGGTTGTCTTTATTGTCACAGTTACACAGTCTATAGTTTTGGTGTTATCACTGAAAATGTAATAATCACAGGTCTCATAGATATCTTTAATCTCTATCATAACACCTCCCTTCGATTTTTTATTAGAATGTCTGTTACAGTAAAAATATTTATACCCTGACAGAACTGGTTTCCAGTCATTGTTCTTTAACCATGTTTCACAAACAATAACAACATCAATCTTGTGGAAACGTAGAAAATTTTACAATTAAAAAAAAACATATTATCAATGCTCCTAGCATTAACAACCATCATAGAGGCATGAAATGTTGCTATCTGTGGGCTGTTAAATTTTTGACATGCAAAAATCCTGCCTAGTGTTTGTCAAATATAGCAAAATATCTGCTGCAAAAATTCTCTTTCCTGATCTAGACAAATGCACACCATCCTGTCTGAACACATGTATGCCCAAAACAAGTCTCGGATGCTCTACACATTTCCATTTTTGGAAACAGGACTTTTTTCCATGTAGGTATTTACCCAAAAAATCTTTTCCTTCACAGTGACCTGACTATCCTTTCTACAGGTGATTTGTGAAAAATACGTCCTAACACCATTACAAGCAATGCTATCTAAGATGGCTGCCAGTTCCCTACTAACAGTCAGAGAATCCTTGTGGGTGACATCATTTGTACCAGCATGAATAAAAACAGAGCCATACTTCGTTACATTAAGGCACTCCAAGGCTTGTTTCACATCTTCTATTTTTGCTCCTGGCAAGCATAACAATATTTGATGTTCATTATCATCTCTGCAAATATATGTATCAGTTCCTCTAATAATTGAATCTCCAAATACGAGAATATCTTTGCTGGCCAGTTCTAAAGAATCTTCAGCTTCTAATGCAGTAATATCTGCTCTATCAATTGTTATGAAGGATAAATCTTCATCACTATTAGTCTTATTAATCCTACTGTTTTCATTGTGTATTAAATTCTCATCCAGCTGGGGTTGTAAATCTACAGCTTGAGTCATGTAGTCAACATCTGTCTTTCTCCTCTTTTTTCTTACAGTACTGTTCTTCAAACCTTCCACATTCAGTTTTGATTTCTTCCTTTTCCCCTGCCCCTTGCCTCTTTTTTCTACATTCTCTGTTGGAAAGATGATCCCCCAGATTCTCAAAAGCTTGCACTAAGTGCAAGATTGGTGCAGGAGCCCAAGCAGGCAATATGTTTGCAGTGCAATCCAGGAACAGCCTGCAGGGACGTGCACGAGCGCTCCTGCACTAATCTTGCACAGACTAAGCCCTGGTATGCAAATCACCCCATTTGCAGGTGAAATCCATCCAAATGAAGTGATTTTGCAATCCAGGAAGCTTGCAACAGTCCGTGAAAGACTAGTGCTATCTGCAGAAATGTATTCAGTAACCGAGTACATTTCTGTAAAATCCAAAACGGAGCTATGACAGCTCCAAATAAAGGCTGCATATCATTGAGGAAGCAGGCCAATGGCCAAGTATAAGGCCATTGGCATTGCAAACAATACAAAAAATAAAAAAATCAACTTTTATTTTATTTTAGCCAATTTCAGCTGTTTAATCATAGGGCAACAGTAAGCAAAAGGGATCGTGGAGGGGGGGGATAAAAAAATAAACCTAAAATAAGCCTTCTAACTAAAATCAGTATTCTGCCATGCAAGTCAATGGCAGGCAGAAGACAACCTGGCCAGTGAGTAGTGGTTGCTAAGACGGGAGGCTCAGTGTGACACATGTAACTATGCATTAGCAGGCAATCCTATGCAAATGAGGGGAAGGACAGTGAATCCCAATTTTCCCCAGCATGTGAGTCAGGTCCCAACAGTGTAAGAGTATGAATAGCTGGGTGCAAGCCTATGAGGTAGGTGACATCATGGAGGGGGGTGTGTGTGTGTCAGGCATACTGTAAGCGGATTGGAGCCCTGTGGCTCGGGTTTGCTCCTAGCTTAGCACAGCTAAGCTAGGGGGGTGTATCTAAACCTGCCTAGTACTCTTTACAAAGTATAAGTGGGACGTGGCATATAGAACTGTAATAGTACACAATTAAAGATTTTCCATTTCTGCAAACCTGTCTGTGGTGTTTTTCGTATGACCTCTCTGAGGGTATATGTTGCAGGCAACGATTGTCATTTGTATAGGTGGCCCATACAGTGTCCAGTTGTTCAGGTGTTAACTGTAGGTATAGTGGCTGTACCATATTGTGTGCACCTTCTACATATGCATCTTAACTGTACATATAATTGCGTGTGTATGTGTAGTCACATGTATATCTATTTATATATATATATATATATATATATATATATATATATATATATAAATATATATATATATATATATATGTGTGTGTGTGTATATCTGCATCTGCATATCTGTGTCTGTGTATCTGTATCCTGGGGATGTTGATGGCTTTCAGATATTACATTTCCTATGGGAGGCAGACTGTACTGCATGATATGTTACCAATACCAGCCTGACATCATACAGGTGGGATGTAGTACTGGTAACATCTTGTGCCCATGTCGTGTTAGGTCCTGGTTATGGGATCTGCAACACTTGGTTGTGTATTGTAGGACAGATGTGTTTGGCTGTGGGGGGGGGTGCCTATTCATACAAGACATATAGTGTGTGGGGCCTCTTCATCCCATTAACGGTGCATGTGGACATATGTGTGTTTGTTAATCTGCCATTGCTATCTACAAATGTGTGGCCATATATCTATATAGATATATATATTTGTGACATATATATAACTATGTCCGTATATACCTACATAGATATATATCTGTGTACACACATGTAACTTGCTGTGTATATCTAGACATATAGGTGTAGACACATATATAGGTTCATAGGTTCATAGGTAGGTATTAGGCTATCGGCCCAAGGGCCTACGTAAGCCTAGCCAACAAGGTTCCCTGACTTAGGCCACCCAAGAAAGTTATTTTCCTGTGCCACTGTCGAGCAGAGACACAGAAGTGATCCTTGGGGTGTATTTCCTATTTCCCATCCACTCATCAAGATTTTTCTTGAAGAGTGCTAATGAAGAACATTGCTTGACATAGATGGGTAGCCTGTTCCAGAGTATGGGAAGTCTCTTGGACAGGAATCTATCCCTCCAGCATGTTCTGTTTATTGTGGTAACAAGGTTTAGGTCCCTAGAGTGTGTAGCTCGGAGGGATTGGGATTTCTTTAGGTGTAGCATGTCCAACAGCTCTGGGTTTGACATAGCTTTACATGTTAGGCAGAGATCACCTCGGAGTAGGCGATATGCTACAGAGTAAAGCTGGAGTTTTTGAGGCGGTCAGTGTGGGGCATTTGTTTGAGGCCAGTAATCCTCTTTGCGAGGTACTTCTGTGGCCTTTCCAGCTGCTGCAGATGTCTTGTGAGGTGCATTCCAAAAGAGGCGTTGTACTCTATAATGGGTCTAATGAGTGTCGAGTAGAGGGGGAACAATGATCTTTTTTTTCCTGGATGAGAACCCTTTTATTATGAGGTGTGCCACATAAAAGGACTTCCTGACTACTGTGGCGATGTGACTATCAAAGGAGAGACTACTGTCCACCTGGGTACCAAGGTCTCTTATCATGCATTCAGTGTTAAGTAGATTGCTGCCTATGTGGTAGTTCATGGGTACAGAGTTTTTACCAAAGGGGATGACACTGCACTTTTTGGCATTGAGCTTGAGGCCATGGCTCTGACACCAGGCATCTGTCTCAGTGAGGCCCTTATGTAGGATGTCCACATCATTTGGGGCATAACTATGGCTCCTAGTTTGCAGTCATCTGTGAACTTCATTAGCCAGAGGCCTTCTGTGTTAGCCTGTACTTCAGAGAAGTAGATACCAAACAGGAGAGGTCCCAGGATGGAACCCTGTGGTACTCCACTTGTCACTGCTTTGAGGTCAGATTTGGAGTATACAACTTTTACAGTGTGGGTTCTGTCAGTGAGCCATTTGGCAACCCATCTTGTGACATAGGGATTTATACCTAGTTTAGTGAGTTTAGCTATAATTCCAGAATGGGGGATGGTGTTGAAAGCCTTGGTGAGGTCAAGATAGGCTGTGTGAACCACCTTACCCTCATCTATGGCTTTGGTGACTGCCTCAAAGAAGTCAATCAGGTTCTGGAGGCATGATCTGCCTTTCACAAACCTGAACTGGGTGTTATCCAGAGTTTGGAGGTTACCAATGTCTTTGTTTATGAGTTCCATGATGATATGTTCCATGGCCTTGCAGACCAGGCTCGTCAGGCTAATAGTTCGATAGTTCCCAGGATCAGTGGTGGCTCCCCCTTTGTCGAGTGGGATAACTGTTGCTGTGTGCCATTCAGTGGGCACAAAGCCTGATGCAAGGCTGTTATTGAACATGGTGCTTAAGTGGGGAGCCAGTTCATTCTGAAGTTTGTGTAAAACGCAACCTGGGATGTTGTCCAGTCCCATGGATGCTGTGTTTTTGGCTTTAGAAAGTGCAGCTTTTACCTGCATAGTTGTGATTACAGGGACTCTGCATTCTTCCTGTATAGATATGGCCCTTTAGGGGGTGAGAGGGGGGTAAAGTTAGCACTGAACCTATCTTCCAGGATGTTTGCAATATCAGTTGGTTCTGTAATTTTTGTGCCTTTGTGTTGTAACTCAGAGCAGATCTGGGTGTTGCCATCAAGATTCTTGGCATAGCTATAGAATGCTTTGTGGCTGTCCTTGGAATTAGTGGTGATTTTGTTTTCGTATCTATCTTTGAAGGATCTTATAAGGGATCTCATCTTCTTACTGAGGCTGACCAGGGAGCTCCTCCACTCATGGGATTTTACTCTCTTTTGCAACAGTTTCTTCCTTCTGTTGTACAGTTTGTTTATGGCAGGGGACCACCAGATTGGCTTCCTTTTTTTGGAGGATAGTGTCTTGGTTCTGTTTGGGATAGCATGATTCATGCACTCGTGTAAGTGCTTATAGAGTGCATTTGTGTAGGATTCAGCAGTTGTAACTGTATTGTCCATCTGCATGGGTGTCATGAAGTTCACCACTTCTGTCTTAAGAAGCATGAAGTTGGCTTTGGAGAAATTTTTTACTGTGGTTTCCTTAATGGGGGGTGGGGGCGGGATATGGATATCAAGGGTGATTAGCTTATGGTCGGATTGGACCAACGAGGAGTTGCCTTCAGGTGTGGAACACAGGTCACTCATGTTGGTCATGACTAGGTCGAGGATATTGTTGCCCCTGGTGTGGGTGTGGATAAGTTGATCTAGGGCATTGGAGTTTATGAATTCCAGAAAGCATTGAGCTAAGGAGTTGATATACGAGTAGTTTTCCCAGTTAATGGTGGGGTAGTTGAAGTCACCCATTATTAGGGTGTTTGGTTGAACCCTAATATTTTCCAGTACATCAAGAAAAGAAGAGTGGGAATCCTGGGGGATGGTGGGGGATCTGTAGCAAGCTACAATTTAGATTGCAATTTTACCCAGAGTTAGTTGTACTTGGATAACCTTGGATGCATTATGTTGAGCAACTAGCCTGGAGGTGTGGATACCCTTAATGAATATGGACACACCTCCGCCTTTGGTGTTTTGGTCCAGGTTACATGGCCGAAAATTGTGGTATGAGTTATAGCCTGGTAGTGCAGGGGTGCTCTCTGGAGCCTTGAACCTGGTCTCAGTCACTGCACAGATATTGATGTTCTCCATTTTAAGGAGTGCCTTGAGTGAGTGCATTTTGAGATTTAGACTTCTAGCATTAAGTAGCATTACCCTCAGTTTTTGCTTGCCTGTTCCTGTTATGGTGGTGAATTTGTTATTTGAACTGTACCTAAAAAAGGCACTATAGGGGCAGCAAGAGCCTTAGCCAGTATCTGGAATCCCAGGGGCGACAGGTGCAGGCCATCTGTGGTAAAGCATCATGGTCTGTCGACCATGTCATCCCAAGCAGACAGATACTGGATCCCCTTAGAATGACACCAGAAGCTTAGCCAATTGTTGAAGTCAAACATTTTGCCCTTGTACTGCGGTATCATTCTGAGCGATGGCAGAATGCTACTCAGGGCTAGGGTCATACCTGCCTGGGCTACAAGACTGGAGAGCTCTTCCATGTCTCTTTTCATGTAGTCCAGGGAGGTACATCTCAAGTCATTCACACCAATGTGGACAACAACAGAGTCATATTTGTACTTGTTGTGAAGTGACCTGAGTGCGTGTGTTATGTGGCAGATCCTGGCACCTGACAGGCAGCTGACAGTAACCTTCTCCTTGTTTAGCCTGGTGAGTGGGACATCAGTGTGCCTGACTATAGAGTCACCTATGACTAGTGTGTTGGGTATGTTGTTTTGCCTTATTGGCTGTGGTTGAGTGGCACAATGAGTCTGTGGGCTATGTGTTATTTGAGTTGTATTGGGGGGGGTGGAGGTTGCTTAAACTTCTGCTTTGGAGGTCTCTGCTGCTTAGACAGATTATTATTGAGAGCTTCTGCGAAGGTTTTTGTGTTACTATGTGTGGATTTTGGTGGTGCAGATTTAGTGAGACTATGTGATGAGTGTGGTGTGGTGCAAATGTTTACCTTCTACTCATGACTATCAACTTCATTCTTGGTTGGAGAGAGCTTTACCACCAGTTTGGCTAGATAAGTGCATCTCTCACAGGTTGTAGTGTTGGGTGGTAAGAGGAGAGGGTTGTCTGTGTACATGAGGCAATTTCTACATTGCGAGAAAAAATCCTCCACTGTTGGGTACAATAAACCTGTCCTCCGCCAACAATGATACAAATCAAAATAGAAATCTGAACGAACTGAATGATAGTGGTAATAGTAATCCAAAAGTCTTTTATTACAACACACACAAAACAGACTGAGCACGCTTTCGTCTCTTATCACGATAAGAGATGAAAGCACGCTCAATCTGTTTTGTGTGTGTTGTAATAAAAGACTTTTGGATTACTATTACCGCTATCGTTCAGTTCATTCAGATTTCTATTTTGATTTGTATCATTGTTGGCGGAGGACAGCCTTTATTGTACCCAACAGTGGAGGATTTTTTCTCGTTGTGTATTTGGGATTGGTACTGTATTCGCCAGAACCTTGTATTTCGTGTAATTTCTACATTGCCTCAGAATGCCCAGATTCATCAGATAGACAGGAGCGAACATTGGGAGCTGACCTTTGGACATGCATGAATAAAAAACTATTTTCCTCTAGATAAGTGAGGAAAGTGAGTACAAGAACTTTTTCTCTAAGCCAGTGAGAAATGTAAGTACAAAAACTGTTTTCCTCTAGGTAATGAGGAAGATTGAGTGCAATAGTAATTAGTAGCTTATTTAGTGCTTACAAGTTCTGAACAAGTGCTGAGTATGAATAAGCAAATTTAAGTGCTAAAACTAAGAATCTGTATCTGCACTAGATGAGTTACAGGACAGAAACAAGTGCAATTGCAGGCTTTCAAATCAGAAAGGTGAGAGAGATGGAAGATTACCCAAACGGCCAATAACTACAATTTCTGGGCCAGAACCACTCCTTATGTGGCAGACAGGTTACCTAGTGCTTACCACTCCCATTAATAAGCTAGAAGCCTTCCCTCCAACATAGAAAGGCTTGGGGACTAAGAAGCTTACATACAGTCCTGGATACAGCAAATCTGTATCTGGAACACTAATTACAGGAAAGGTAGGAACAGGCTTACAGTTTTTTTATAGAAAAGTAGCAAAAACAGTAGTAAAAACAATTCACATGCAGTGCAAGCTAGCACACTTGAGTATGTAGCAATATTAGACCAAACACTGTTTAAAAAATGCAATTAAATCAAAAAGGACTAAAAACAAGTGCAGAAAGATCTTATTATGTAGAATGTGGTAAAGAGATGGGACTAGGGTAGTGTCCCAGATTGAATCTACAGTGGGGCAGGCAACTGCAAAAGCCACCAAATTTAAACTACAAACCAAAAATAGGGAGGGGGGGCAGAAAAACAGTTTCAACAGAGATCTAAGCAACAACTAACAGTACAAACTTTAAAACCAAAAAAATATGCTCAGCTCTGTATATTTGCAGATCAATCTCTCAGAACAGTGAGACAACAGTTTCAACAGAGATCTAAGCAACAATTAACAAACTCTATAATCAAAAAATATATACTCAGCTCTGTATATTTGCAGATAGTCTGTAAGGCCGATGTAAGCATTTGCATGTATATATGTTCATATATATTGATATATATGTATATATATATATATATATATACATATATATATATATATATATATATATATATATATGTATATATATATATATATAGATATGTTGTATCTGTTTAGATATTAATATATTTACACACACATACATCTAGATGTTGGCATACATTCTCTGTACTGTTGCATCACTGAACTGGATGATATGTTTCTGAAAACATGGGATGTATTTGTGTGTGGCATGGCTTAGTGGTAAATCACTTTTTCTATGGTGTGCAGGGTCCTGGGTTCGAGCCTTGCAAGAGCTGTTTATTTTGTTGCTGGGCAGAACACGGCCCATTGGATACAGAGTGATTAAGGCACTTTTGAGCAGTTGTAAAAACTCCAAAACTCGGACCGAAGCACAAAAGGAGGGGGAGTATCTATATTCATCAAAGATACCTACACCTCAAGGTTAGTGGCACTACACAAAGGATCGGAAACCATCCATGTGCAACTAACAGTGGGCAAAACTGCCTTTCAGTTTATAGCCTGCTACAGAACACCCTCCCTATTACAGGAACCCCACTTGGCATTCCTGAGAACACTGGAGAATATGAAGGTCTCTCCAAACACTATGTTATTGGGTTACTTCAACTACCCAAACATTGACTGGGAAAACTACTCAAGCCCAAACACCCTCACCCAATGGTTCCTTGAATTTATAAACTCTAACACAATGGAACAACTGGTCACCAGTCCCACAAGAGGGGAACAACATATTGGACCTGGTCATCACCAACATGGGGACTCTATGTTCCACACCAGAGGTAAACCCCTCATTGGTAAGATCAGACCATAAACAAATTTCCCTGAACATCAATATCCCGTCCCCACCCCCAGCCAAGAAAATCACTGTAAAGAATTTCTCAAAAGCCAACTTTGCACTTCTCAAGACTGAGGTGGAATCCTTCAAAGCCCCTGGGCCAGAGGATAATACAGCCCAATCCGCAGAATCCTTTACAAATGCGTTCTATGAGCACCTGCAGG